>NC_073303.1:32004325-32304325 GCF_027595985.1 Sorex araneus | reverse complement strand
TTATAGCTCTGCAAGCATTTCTGCAAGGAAGGAAGAAAGGGCCCAGATAGATAACTTCACAGCTCAAGATCTTAGAAAAGGACCTATAAAAGGAGCTCAAATCAGACAGAAGTAAAGAAATAATAAAACTTAGAGCAGAAATTAATGACACGGAAACCAAAAAAACAATCCTAATGAGCTGGTTCTTTGAGAAAATAAACAAGATCGATTAACCACGAGCAAGACTCACAAAGAAAGAAAGAGAGAGAACCCTAATAAACTGAATGGGAAATGAAAAGGGGGATAGAAACATCACAACAGACACCAAAGAAATTGAAAGGATCATCAGAGATTACTTTGAACATCTCTGTGCCACGAAACAAGAGAACCTAGAAGAAATGGATAAATTCCTGGATTCCTATAATCTCCCAAGACTGAACCAAGAAGATTTGAAATACCTGAGCAGACCTATTACTATCAAGGAAATTGAAACTGTAATCAAAAGTCTTCCCAAAAACAAAAGCCCAGGCCCGGATTGATTCACTAGTGAATTCTACCAAACATTTAAAGAGGACCAATTGCCAGTTATTCTCAAGCTTTTCCAGGAAACTGAAGAAGCAGAAATTCTCCCAAACAGTTCCTATGAGGAACATATTTCCCTAACACCAAAAGCAAACAGAGACACAAAAAAGAAGAAAGAAAACTACAGGCTGATATCCCTGATGAACATGGATGCAAAGATCCTCAACAAAATATTAGCAAATAGAATCCAACAACTCATCAAAAAGGTCATAGACCACAACAAGTGGGATTCATCCCGGGGATGCAAGGATGGTTTAACATTTGAATATCAGTCAACATAATCCATCATATCAACAAAAGAAAAAATAACAGTGCCATAAGCCTTAAACCTATGCAAGCATTATCTTCAATGTGAAAAAACTAGAAGCCTTCCCTCTAAGATCAGGGACAAGACAAGGATGCCCACTCTTACCACTTCTGTTCAATATAATACTGGAAAAACTTGCAGTAGCAGTTAGGCAAGAAAAAAGATATTAAGGCAATACAGATAGGAAAGGAAGAAATCAAGCTCTCAGTATTTGCAGATGATATGATACTATATTTGGAGAACCAGAAAGCCTCTACCAAGAAGCTCCTAGAAACCATAGACTTGTATAGTAAAGTTGCAAGCCATAAAATCAATACACAAAAACCCTTGGCTTTCCTACACACAAATAATGAGAGAGAAGAAAGTGAGATGGGAAAAGCAATCCCATTCACAATCATGCCTCTGAAAATCAAGTACCTCAGAATCAGCTTAACTAAGAGGAAAAGGACCTGTACAAAGAAAACTACAAAACACTACTTCACAAAATAATAAATGAGGAAAAAGTAAATGAAAACATATCCCCTGCGCATGGATTGGGAGAAATAACTTTGTCAAAATGGCAATACTCCCCAAAACATTGCACAGATTTCATGCGATCCCTATAAGGATACCCATGAAATTCTTCAAACAAGTGGATCAAACACTCCTGAAATTCATATGGAACAGTAAACCTCCACGAATAGCTAAAGCAATTCTTGAGAAAAAGAAGATGGGAGACATCAACTTCCCCAACCTCAAACTCTACTACAAAGTGGTAATAATTAAAACAGCATGGAGTTAGAACAAAGGCAGAGCCACAGACCTTTGGAACAGAGTTGAATATCCTTACACACACCCTCAAATATATGATCATCTAATCTTTGCTAAGGGACAAGGTATGTGAAGTGGAGTAAGGAAAACCTCTTTAACAAATGATGCTGGCAAAACTGGGCAACTACATGCAAAAAAAAAAATGGACTCAGGCTTCTACATAACACCAAGCACAAAAGTCAGATGAAAATGGATTAAAGACCTCAACATAAGACCAGAATCCATTAGGTACATAGAAGTAAATGTCGGCAAAATCCTTCATGACATGGAAGTTAAAGGTATCTTCAAAGATGACATGCCACTGAACAAGCAAGTGGAGCAGAGTTAAACAAATGGGACTATCTTAAAACTAAGAGGCTTCTGTACCTCAAAGAAGCAATAACCAGGGGCCGGTGCGATAGTACAGCAGGTAAGGCACTTGCCTTGCACATGGCCAATCCAAGTTTAATTCCTGGCATCCCATCTGGTTCCCCAAGGATGGACAGGAGGAAATCTGGATTACAGAGCCAGGGGTAGCTACTGAGCATGGCTGGTGTGACCCAAAAAGCCATCAAAAATATATGTTAAAAAAGACCAGTGAACAGAATCCAAAGACATTTTATAGAATGTGAAAGGATATTCACCCAAAACTCATCTATTAATGATTAATATCAAGGATATACAAGGCATTGGTTGAACTCTACAAGAAGAAAACATCCAATCCCATCAGAAAGTGGGGCTATGAAGTGAACAGAAACTTTCTCAATGTAGAAATCCCAATGGCCAAAAGGCACGTGAAAAAATGCTCTTTATCACTAATCATCAGCGAGATGCAGATTAAAACAACAATGATATGTTATCTCACACCACGGAGACTGGCCCACATCCAAAAAAACCAAAAGCAACTGCTGTTGGCATGGATGGTTGGAGAAGGGGATTCTCCTCCACTGTTGGTGAGAATGCCAACTGGTTCAGCCCTTTAGGAAAACAGTATGGACATTTCTCAAAAAATTAGAAATTGAGCTCCCATTTGAACCAGCAATACCACTTCTGGGAATATATCCCGGAGAGGCAAAAAAAAGTATAGTAGAAATGACATCTGCACTTGTATGTTTATTGCAGTACTGTATACAATAGTCAGAATCTGGGAAAAAATTCATCTGTGGACAAGAACAGATGACTGGTTAAAGAAACTCTGGTGCATCTACACAATGGAATACTATGCAGCTGTTAGAAAAGATGAAGTTATGGAATTTGCATATAAGTGGATTGACATGGAGATTATTATGCTAAGTGAAATGAGTTAAAGAGGGACAGACATAGAAGGACTGCACTCATTTGTGGAATATAAAGTAACACAATAGGAGTCTAACACCCAAGGATTTTTTTTTTGCTTTTTGCTATTTGGGTCGCACCTGGTGATGCACAGGGATCACTCCCAGTTCTGCACTCAGGAATTACCCCTAGAAGTGCTCAGGGAAACATATGGGATGCTGGGAATCAACCCAGGATCAGCCATGTGCAAGGCAAACGCCCTACCCACTTTGCTATTGCTTCCGCCCCACCCAAGGATATTCTTTTCTTTTTTTAAAAAATATTTAATTGAATCACCATGTGAAAAGTTAGAAAGCTTTTGGCTTAAGTCTCAGTCATACAATGATAAAACACCCATCCCTTCACCAGTGCACATGTCCCACCACCAAGAACCCCAGTAAACCTCCCATCCCACCCTTCCCCATCTGTGAGGCTGGTGATTTTCACTTTAATTTCTCTTTACTTTGATTTACATTCAATATTTCAACAGAAAACTCACTATCATGTACTCTTCCACAATTTATTTTCTGAATTATTTTTATTTTTCCTTCTCATTTGGGGATAGGGACTCCCAAGCCTCAGGAGGCCTCTGAGTGAGCCCCAGGGTCTCCAACACCACACCTGGGGGTGCTCTGAGGCCCGTGTGTGCCGCACAGAACAAGGTTGCATTTGCCCCTTAACCCCTGGAATAGGTTCCTTTGCTTTTCTCTGAAACTTTATCTAAGCACCGTGATTTACTAAATTGCTTATAATCCAGTTGTGTCAGGCGGTGAGTGTCCCCCCACCTGTGTGTTCTTCCCTCCTCCAAAGTCCCCAGTTTCCCACTGACCCCGCAAGCCTGCTCCATTAGCAGGCACAAAATAGTTTACTTCATGTTGGTTGTTATAAAGACCAATAAAACATGTTTTTTTGGTTTTGTGCTGTTTTTGGCAACACCTGGCAATGCTCAGACATTACTCCTGGCTCTGCACTTAGGAATTACTCCTGGGTGTGCTCAGGAGACCATATAAGATGCCAGGGTCAGAGCCAGTTGTCAGCATGAAAGACAAATGCCCTATCTGCTGTATTATCACTTTGGCCCCTCCAAAATTTTTGCACAAATTATTCCATTTGTGTGGGGGTTGTTCCAGAGATGAATGGGGTGGCATACACACGCTGGCTCTCTGAGGTCCCACACGTTAGCTGTGATGTCAGCACACTTGGCTGCATTGCTCACTATTTCGGTTGCAGACACTAGCATTCCCACACACTCCTAAGTCCCCCATAGTAGGTACAAAATAATTTTATTTTGTATTTCTTGTTACAACAAGAAATTATCAGCCTGAGTATGCAACAAGCCCAAAGCAGTCCTGGGGTTCAGCGAGATGGGGAATCACTGAGTCATTCACCAGAGAGCACCCCGGGTTGTGTGGTGCTTAAAATACATGCTTAAGTATGCTCAATTTCCATATCTTCTGGGAAGAAAAATGCAAAAGATCCCTGTGATTGGAGTTCCTGTGTGTTTCTCTGTGTGGGGTGTGGGGTCCGGCCGTTGGAATGAGGAGGTTGGTATGAGCCCAGCAGCAGGAAAATGTCTGAATCTATTTCCTAGGTGGATTTCCTATTAGTGCAAACAAAGTGGATGCCAAATTTTCTTTAATTTTTTTTTATTTTACAAAGTAGTTCACAATATTTGATCACATTTGATATTCAAACACAAATCCCACAATCATTACACCTTCCCACCACCATATTTCAGATGTTTCCAACTCAAACCTCAAGCTCTGCCTCAAAGCAGAACCAAAATAACATATTTTGTATTGTTTGTTATGAAAAATCGCTGAAAATGCTACAAAAAAATTATCCTAAGAGGAAAGGGTATAAAGATTGTTGTATTTCACCAAGGGATAATTAAGGCCTTTTATAAATCTGTAAAAAAAATTCCCTCTAAGATTGGTTGCTTTCTGCTTTGAACCCCATAAAATACAGTGCGGTCCTCTTGCAGTGTGGGGAGGGTGTGTCTTATGGAGTGCCTCACGGTCCAGGAATAGGTTCACTCTTGGGTGAGGCTCGGCCTGAGTGTGTGGAGAGCTGCCATGCGCAGGGCAGGTGTTGGGTGCTGGAGGTTTTCGCTTGCTGGGGCTGGGTGCCTTGGGGCGGGGAGGGGGTCTCACCAGCCCCCCTCTGGGGTGCCCCTGATGAAACAGTGTGGGGCGGTATTTGGCTGCTTGGTTATGGTGAGTGTCTGAAAAATGTTCTTGATATCAAATTTAGTAAAGGGCTTGAGAGACCTGAAATGTGTCCGTACATCAGATAACACATGGCACTTATACATGTAATATACAAAACAGACACACTCAGAGCAGACGTGGCATACATGAAGATATCAATATAATTATGTGGACGTGCTCATCACAGTCCACAGGCTGGAGGCCACACAGCAGCAGAACCCACCATCCTCTCTTGTCCCCTCTCACAGGACACACAGTTCCTGCTGCAGGTCACAGAGTTACTGCCCACACCCCGGACTCCCTGACACAGTTCACTGGGCCCTGAGCAAGGACGGCTGTCACAGCTGCTTCTGGACACTGAGGACACTGTTGCCACTCACCACCACGACTAATGCACCTGCACTGGCCCAGCTTCTGAGCCCCCATGTCCTGAGTCAGAGTCCATCATGTGGTCTCCATGTCACGGGCTCATGCCGTGTCCATGTGCGGTGGGGTTTCCTCTCTCATGGACGGAGGGGCTCTGCCCCCCGACCATGTAGACTCCCCTCCCGGAGGAGGGTGCAGGGTCTGAGGATGGGGGTGGAAGGTGAGGAATTGGGAGTAAAGACAAGTTTCCGTTTTCTGAGCTTTATTGGAGCATTTCCCCTCATCAAGTGTGTCTAGAAGCTCCCTGTGCCTGTTGCACACCAGAGACTAGGGCTGTGGGGAGGTGACTTTCTCTCTTCCCAGCCCAATCAAGGGGCTCTGGACCATGGAGACATCACTCACACACGTGCTCTCAGCAGCCTCCTCTGTGCCCGCCTGACTCAGATGGTGACATCGGGCCTCTGCGCTGAGTCTGGAGGGAAACAGACTTTAGGGCCTCACCTGAGGGAGTTTATTTTGCATGTAGAAAAATGCAAATGATTTGTGGTCATGGTGGAGTGTGGTGGCTGTCAATACTCCCCACATCCTTTGCCCTGAGAGTGGAGACAATCCCCTCTCCCGAGGTGGCTGGACTTTCGGGCTCACTCCCCGTGGACAGAACAAAGCCAGGGGCTGTGCAGCTCCCAGAAGGCTGACGAGCCCTGTGGGCCCTGCTGGTCTACACTCCTGGGCACTCATGGAGATCAGTCACCGCGTAGTGTGGACACAGCTGAGGACACCCACGTGGCAGGGAAGTGAGGCAGCACATGGGTGAGCTGTGACGCTCTGAAGCAGACCCTTCCTGCCAGAGACACAGAGTCGGAGACACAAGCCCGACACACAGGGGCCTCCCACACAGTGACAGTGAGTCCTTGTTAGTCCACCTCCCAGGGCGGGAAGCTTGGGAATAATTTGTCTCAGAGGGTAATAGAGGATCAATCTGGTGGGTTCCTCCTTTCAAACAACAGGACAGAAGAAATTGATGTGATATATTGAAATCGTGATATAAAAAATCATCCAACAATACCCCAGCAGATGATGCTTTCACAAACCCCCCAAACTCCAGGGGAGAGTCCAGGGCCCTTTGCACAGCTGCTGTGCCCTGTTATTTGTCTCTGTGTCTGTGGGTCATAAGGCTCCTGGGGGGCTGGAGGCTGCAGAAACTGTTTCTTGGGACCCTGGGGTTCAAGGACAGATACAGGATGTCATGTGGCCCAGCTCCTCACTGGAAGGCATCGGAAGGTGGCAGGGCACAGGGGAACCTGGGCTTGTTGGGGTCTTGCAGCATTGAATGGCAGGGCGTGCAAGTACTCCGGGGTCTGACGCACTTTTTCCCCCTCACCTGCTCTCCCTGAACCAGATGCCTGGCATTTGGTTCAGGGCGAGCCATTGTCTCCCTCAGCCCGGCCTGTGCACTTCAAGGAAAGCTGCCCAGACTCCTCCTGCCTTTGCTGACCCGACCCCCAGGACACCCCCAGGAGCCCCAGAAGCCAGAGGCTTGCGCCGTGTGGCTGAAGGGATGCTGGCCTCACAGTGCCAGCCATGCCTCTCTCCGCCCCCCCCCTTTGGTCATCAGCCCCTGTGTCCACCCCCTTGTCACTCCCTTGTCACTGTGGCCAAGGAAACAGGAAGTGTCTGAGTTAGTCGCTGTCCCCTGGGTGAGTTCTGGAGTCGGGGAAGGACATGGAGGAGAGGGTGTTGGCTGCCTTCCACTGGGGGGACCCCAAAGAGCTGGTGGACCAGGAAATGCCCCCTCCCCCACATACTTGAGATTACAGGAGTTCCTGGAAGAGCCACAGGCCCAGATTTGGAGCCCTGGAGGCGGCCCGATGCTTGCTGGCTGCCGGGTTGGGCTTGTCCAGCAGCTCTGGAGTCCGTTTCTGTCTTAGAATCTCCTGGAGGGGGCAGAGAGCTGATGCCAAGGGCTGGAGCACAGGCCCCTCCTGTGGGAGATTCGGGTTCGACCCCTTGCCCACTGCGGTCTCTCAGCATGGCCGAGTGTGGCCCCCAAACCACAGCTGAAGTGTAGAGTAGAGTCCCCTGGAGAAGCTTTTCTTGTGAGGGGGGCACACCTGGCTCTGCGCTCAGGGATCTCTCCTGGCAGGGTGCTCCCCGAGGTCCGTGCTCCTTTAGTAGTGGTGCTCACACTTGCACTTGTCAGGGGTTGCGCCCCTAGTTGAGGCGGCCTGTGTGGTGCTCCCACAGTGTTTTTTTCTTTTTGGGTCACACCGCGCTATTCATAGGGGTTACTCCTGGCTCTGCACTCAGGTATTGCTCCTGGCGGTGCTCAGGGGACCATACGGGATGTTGGGAATCCAACCCGGGTCAGCCGCGTGCAAGGCAAATGTCCTACCCACTGTGCTATCACTCCAGCCCCTCCACATCTTCTTTCGCCCGTGCTCACTGGGGTCAGGCATCTCTTTCTGGCCCTCGATGGCCCTGGCAGTGTGGAATCTGACCCCAGCCCCTCCAGCGCTGTGTTCTGTGCGTGTGGGGCCCTCTGGGCTCGTGGCGCATGCTCACAGGTTAGCCTCTGCGTCCAGCTCGGGCTGGGCCCCCCCAGCCTTGAGGATTTGCCGTCTGACACTGCAGCTCCTGTTTGGGGGACCCTGCCGGTCCCCGGGAGGTGGAGAAGCCGGGTCTTCTTTCAGTCACACTCTGTAGTCCTCAACAGCTAGGAGGGTAGGGACACGCGGGCAGGGAAGCTGCCCATCCCCCAGTGCTCGGCCCCTGCTGGCTACCTGCAGTGGTGTGGGGTGGGAGCGGGGGCAGCCTGGGTGTGGGGAGGCCAGTCCAGAGGCCAGGGCAGTGCGCAGCATCCCCCACCCCACCAGGGGCGCCCCTGAGCAGCTCCCCTCCCAGTGGAGATGGTGCAGGCGGTTCAAGGTGGTGGCCTGGGGAGACCTGCCTGCTGAGGGACAGCTGGACCGGCCAGAGAGAGGTAGTCAAGAAGCATGAGGAGGGGCTGGAGTGATAGTACGTGGGTAGGGTGTTTGCCCTGCATGCGGCTGACCAGGATTCGATTCCCAGGATCCCATATGGTCCCCTGAGCACCGCTAGGGGTAATTCCTGAGTGCAGAGCTTGCGGAAATGCTCAGAGCGCCTGCCATGGAAACATGAGGCCAGAATTGCAGAGAACCGTGAAGGTCCCCCTGCCCGCATCGTCTCACAGCCCCCCGCTGTCCGCTGTCTGCTCCCAGCCCTCCTGCTGCCCCCGCAGCACCAGAGGTCCTTCCCAGCCTCGCCTCAGCCAGGCATGTGTGAGCGGCACGGCAGGAGTGCGCCCCCTGGTGAGCATGCGGCGGCACCGAAGCGACCCCCGCAAGGTGCTCAGGCGAGCTGGGCCAGGGCGCAGCGCACTGGGGCAGGGACAGGAGGATGCAGAATTTGAGGGTTGCAGCCCACAGCGGCAGCCCCGTTGCCGTGCACGCAGCCGTGCGCATCACAGCAGCAGTGCAGGAAGGCGGTCGGGGAGGGAATCTTAAACATAGTGCACAGGGGCCGGCCTTGTCCACAGCCGACATCCCCAAGGGTCCCCTGAGCCCCATCAGGAGTGACCCCGAGCACAGAGTCTGAAGTCAGCCCTGAGCAGTGCCAGGTGTGGCCCTCAAAGGAAAACCGAGCAAACAAAATATCTGAGTTTGTGTGTGTGCGTACGTGTGCGTGTGTGTGTGTTTAGTATGTGTGTGGGGGACAGGGTTGTTCTGTAATAGCAGAAACGTGAAAACTGCCAAATCCCATCAGCAAGGTTCCACCACTATCTAAAAGTAGGTTGTTGCAATTTGACACGATTTGACAAATAACATAGGTTATTTGGGATTCTAGAAATGCTAAAAAATTAACGAATGGTGACAGCAAAAGATTTTTTAAAATATTTTCTTGGTAATTCAAGCAGGTCACAGTGCTGTAGCCTGTTGGCATTTGAGTAGAAAGAGTGGGAGGGCAAGGTATAGAAGGGGGTCTGTGCAGAGTTCCCCCTTGCCTGGTAGACTGGGGAGGAGGCCCATGTGCCTCATGGAAGGACCCGTGGGCCAGTTGCTCTGGGACAGAGACCCAGGGGTGAGGAGCCTGGTTGGGAGGGGGTTCACTGTGCTCTCTGTTGCGCTGTAACTTCAGAGCCTGCGGGCTTTCCCGTCCTGCCGTGCTGGGGCTGTGCAGCATTAGGCCGGGCCCTTGACTGCTCTGGTCTCTTCTGGATGGAGAGACTGTAAGGCCGCGGGACGGAAGGGCGTTGTCCCCCACTCTCTGTCACCCAGCTGAACCTCCCTGGCTCACCCCTCACAGACGTGAGCTACCATCCAGACCTGCTGGCGTTTGGGGGTCACTGGTGAGCCGGCTGCCTGACTCCCTGGGTGAGACGGGCATAAGAGAGGAAAATGGGGCGATACTTGCATCTGAGTGAGGCCGTAGAGAGGGCTCTGCCTCACACGCGGGGAGGGGGCCTAATTGCATCCCAGCACCACCAGGAGTGACCCCTGAGCACTGTGGGGTATGGTCCCACACCAATAAGTGCAGAGCGTGTGGAGGGTGCGGGTGTGCTGCAGCTGGTGCTGGTGGCACAGGAGCCTCACTGGGGCCCCCTGGCCTCGCAGACCCCACTGGGAGTTCCAGGTAGGACCTTGTGTGCATGTGTGTGCGTATGTGTGTGTATGTATGTGTGTGTGTGTGTGTGTGTGTGTGTCTTGGGGCCATACCCAGTGGTGCCCAAGGCTTACTCCTGGTTCTTTGCTCAGGGGTCACTCCTGGCGGGTTTGGGGGACCATATGGGGAGCCGGAGATCAAATCTGGGTCAGCCGCGTCCAAGGCGATGCTGTGGGCCCTCAGGCTGCAGCTAACCCAGGTCTGCCTGACCAGGACTGAGCACCCAGATTTAAGGCAGCTCCTCAAATTCAGTAACTGTGGGGCCGCCTGCTGTTTCCTCCCATCCCTCCTACCCTCCCTTCATTTCTTGGGCCACACCCGGCAGTGCTCAGGGATGTTTCCTGGCTCTGTGCTCAGGAGTGACCCCTGGTGGTCCTGTTTGTGTTGCTGGGGGCTCGAACCAGAGTGGTGGCCACTGTCCCCGAAATCGAGGCCAGCGCCTTAACCCCTGTCCTATCTCTCTGCGCAGCAGCTGTTTTCTGTCTTGGCCTGTGCCCTGACGGCCACCTGCGGCCCGGGAGCAGTGGCAGCTGCCGAGATGACCCCACAAGACACTGGACTCAAAACTGCATGGGATTCTCATGTGCTGCAATTTTTTGATTTTTTGAATTTTCTTTCTGACTTCTCTGGTTTGAAGACCACACCCTGCTGGGGGTGGGGTTTGCTGCCTCAAATACTGGGGGCCCTGCAGTGTGGGGAACCTAGCACACAGCCTGGCAGCACTCAGGTGACCCTGTGTGGTGCCAGGACTGAACCCAGCATGGCCACCTGCAAAGCAAGCGCCCTCCCCACTGTCCCATCCTCCTGGCAACGTGGCGGTGAGACATGCTGTCCATCAGGAAGGAGAGTCCGCCCCAAAGCAGGCCCTGGCCTGGGCCCCTCCAGCGGAGCCCTTTCCTCACGGATTTCCAGGCAGGAGTGGGTGGAAACGGGCTTCCTGAGCAGGGCCCGGGCACGCGCGGGGCTGCAGAGAAGGAGGTCTCGGGGGCGCTCAGGGTCGGGCACCTCCCCGTGTGAGGCTGAAGTGGAGCCATGACAGGCTCCTCCTTAAGACCGAAACTCAGCAGGCCTGAGTCTCAGTTTCCCCCATCAGAAAGTCCCGACTTCTCAGGAAATAGTATCACCCTTGGCAGATAAACCGCCCCATGGCAACAACCTATCAGAGCAGGGGGCACGGGCAGTGGCGCCCAGCCAAGCAGAGAGGACTGAGGGAGTGGAGTCTCGGGACAGGACTGGGACCAAGAACTGGAAACATAGTGTTGGTCCCTGGAGTCACGGGACAGGACTGGGACCAGATTGGAAACATATTGCCAGTTCCTGGGAAAATGCTGTTGTGTAACCAAACCCTATGTAAACTGCTCAGAATTTGGACTCCGGGTCCTTGTGAAGACTCCACTGCGTTGGATGGGACTCGGACCCTAGCTCGAGCTAGCAATAAAGGGGCCTTGCATTCGCATCCTGCATCTGGTCTGGTCAATGTGCGAGTGAAACTCCCTTCCCGGGACCTAACAACGGAGATTCCGTCTTCCTCCAAGTCGCACAGCCCCGTGGCCAAGAGCTACTTCAGCTGCATTTGCCAGTGTCACCAACGGGCAGATTTACTTCCTAAATCTGTAAATTTAGGGGTGGGGAGATGGTCGAACTGGGGGTGGGAGTGTGTGGCTGCACACACGGCAAGAACTACCTCTCCAGCACTATCGAGTTCTTTCTTTTCTAATGCGCCAATTTTAAGACATTCTGCCACACTCTCTCCCTACACAAACAAATATGGAGGTGTTGCTTTAACAAGAGGATTTTTGTGTCACTGACAGAAAAATGTCTAAGAATCAACTGTCAAGTCTGTGCATTACACTCAGAGACTGTTAATCTGTGCTGCAATATGTTTTCTTTCTTTTTATTTAGTGATTGTGAAGCTACAAAGTTATTCATGAGCCCTCCATGTGAATATGTGTTTAGCACCTGACTCCATAGGGCTCCCCCTAGTGATCACATAGTGATCACAGCCTGTCCTGTTACTGAGAGCCCAGAGATTCCCCTGCTGAAGAAGCACCATTAAAACTGAGTTTTCTTTTAATTTAAAATAAATAAAGAAAAAAAAAACACAAAAAACTGAGTTTTCTTTCTTCAAATGGCCACATGAAGGCGCCGCTGCCCTGCTCGCTCCTACTTTGTAGGGGCGGGGCTGTGGTCTGACTCAGGCTGAGATGCAGGCCTGGAGGAGGACATCCATGGGATGAAGGTGCCTTCAGAGGTCAGGGGTCAGGATAAGGAGCCGGACGGAGAGTTGCGGAAGGGAAACCTCTGGTGTTGTGTCTGAGGTTCCATTATGGCCCCAGAGCCTCTTGATGCCAAACCTAGAAACTAGAAGGGAACTTTCCTTCAACTCCCTGTTCCTTTTCTTAGGAACATTCCTCATCTTTTATTGTTACCACATTTCTACAGCTCGTAAGTCCATGCCAGGACAGTATCACGAATCTCTACACTATATTTCGATGTTACTGCTTTCTTTTCTCTCCTAGGATCCCACACCAGGGTCGTTCAAAGTGAACGACCAAGTGAAATCCCAGTCATGTCTCCCAAAGTTTCCTCTGGCTGAGTCTTGGGTGACGTGGCATTGTAAGGAGGCTGCTCTGCTGTACACTGGAGAAAGCCCCTCAGTTTGGGTGTGGCAGCCAAGACTAGGGTGTCAGAAGCCCACAGACACAGTGTCATTCTCAACAGCACTTCAGGGAGTGCAGGAGCCATTTGGTCATCAGTGATGATGGTCATCCTCAAACCCTGATGACACACTTTCCTCAGTTTCTCTATTTCAAGACATGTGTTTTATTTTTTACAAACAAATATATCTATTGTTGTAATTAAGGTGACATGTACAGTGTTAATGCAGTTTCTGTATCTCACCACCACCAAAGTGCCTAATACCATCTTTACCATATCCTTATGCTACTTATGTTGTTAACATTAATTCTCCTCGTTTACCTAACTCCCTCTCAAAGAGTACCTGTGTCCTTGTTCTTTTCCCACACTGTTTCTTTAGAGTGAATTCCTCTGTAATGCTCACACTAAGAACTTCCAATTGTTTGTTTATTTGGGGGTCTCACCCGGCAGTGCTCAGGGCTTACTCCTAGGGGGCTCAGGGAACCATATGTGGTGCCAGGGATAGAACCCCAGTCGGCTGTATGTCAGGTAAACACCCTACCTGCTGCACTCTGGCCCTGGCCTTAAGAATATTTTTAATTCTTCCATATGTTACCAGTTTTTAAACATTACTTTAAATACTTTCAACTTTATGACTTATAAAATATTTGTCAGATCATAATCAAAATATAAAATTCCATTCTAGTCCAGGGCCAATATTTTTACATTGAACTAAACTTTTATTTGTTTCTGCACCACCAGGATGGACCCCTGCCTCCGTATGTGGAAGGCTTGTGCCCTACTGCTGAGCCTTATCCCCAACTCACAGAACTAGCTTAGCTTTCCTGACTAGAAGAGGAGGCTAGATTGAATGTCTGGAATATTGCTCAGTGTAGACATTCTGGGGCCTGGGAATGTTGCTCAGTGTAGACTGTCTTTCCTGCAGATATGAGAGCATGAGTTTGACCCCTGGCACCATTTCACATGTGTTGTGTGATCCTAGTATTCTGTCTTTGTGATCCCTGGCCTCACACCAAAAAACAGTTCTGTCTTTGACACCACAACTAAGTGTGCAGGAGCCCCACAATTAAATGATATTACCTCAGGTTCCTTGACTATAAAGTAGAGAGAATGTTAGTCCCTACATATAAGAACTACTTTGAAGAAAGAATGAAATTAGAGCACGTAAAAGTTTAGAATATTGCCTGGTATATAGTAAGCACAGAATTAGTGTGAGTTTATTCTTACTTCTATTCACTGACCCAATCCTTACCTTCACCCAGTACACTCTTCGTTCATTTTGAGTAACCCTGTTCAAACCCAGGTCACCCAGCAGTGCTCAGGTGCTATACCTTGCTCTGTGTTTAGGACTGACCCCTGGTGGGACCATGTACGGTGCTGGGCATAGAATTAGAATTAGCTGCATGTAAGGTGATTGCCTTAACCCCTGTATTATCTCTCTGGCCCTAAACTTGTCTTTTTAGCACTGCTTTTTTAATGGTAATGCCTGCAGAGTTTTATAGATGCATTTCTCTCTAGTTATTTTTTGCTTTTGACATTTAACATTTTATTTTATCACCATGTGGAAAGATACTAAGTTCTCAGGTTTATGTCTCAGTTATACAGTATTCAAACACCATCCCTTCACCAGTGCCCATATTCCACCACCAAAATCCCCAGTATACCCCCCCTGCCCCCCACCCCAACTGTATAACTGATGAATTTCACTTCATTTTCTCTTTACCTTGATTACGTTCCATATTTCAACACAAAACTCACTATTGTTGTGGGAGATATACCCCCAAACAAGATAGCCCTACTAAGGAAGCAATTGATAATTAGTTTTCCATTAAAAGATTCTATGTTTTCAGGTTTTAGAAAAGGTCTAAACACGGCTAACGCGGCCGCGCGGCTCAGATGTGTCCCAGTCCTGAATCCCGGAGCCGTGTTAGTTGCTGCTCAGTGTCGCCAGGGCTCCATCTGGAGAAGGTGTGCGGTTGCACCTCCTCCTTCCGGCTCCCCGGTGTTGCTGGCCCCAATTCGGGTCTGGAACATTTTCCGGGCCGCGTTGCTCACCAGAATGCCTGGCCACTTCTCTGTTGAATGTGGCAAGATCTAACATTTTGTTTGAGATGAGGGAAAGAGTTCTAGAGGATTGCATGCTAACCTTGTGGGAGTCCTGGCACTAGAGCCACCTCTGAGCACAGCACCAAGAGTAGCATCCCACCACGTCCTTGGATGTGGTCCCAAATATACAAAAACAAAGATGCTTTTTAATTTTTATTTTTTTATTATAATTCCAGACTGGAGCGATAGCACAGAGGTAGGACGTTTGACTTTCATGCGGCCAACCCTTTTTCGACTCCTCCACTCTTCTCAGAGAGCCCGGCAAGCTACCGAGAGTATCTCACCTTCACGGCAGAGCCTGACAAGCTACCCGTGGTATATTGAATATGCTAAAAACAGAAACAATAAATCTCACAATGAGAGACGTTACTGGTGCCGTTATCCCACTGTCAGTCCCATGTCCTCTCCCACCTGCTGTCTCATGTCTCCATACTGGGTGCCCAAAGGGAGCCCAGGGTTCACCCATGGGAACCTGGATCCCTCTATGATCCTCATTAACACACCAGATTTGAGTCCATATCTCACCTAAAAAATTGATGTTTTATTTTTACCAAATGAATATTGAAATGTGATTTCAGAATCCTAATACATCTATAAGGTTTTAGTTCCCAATATTCATGTATCCCCATTTCTTGAAACAATGAGTTTTACTTCATAATTACTGCTCATAATTAACTGACACAATTGTTAAAAATCTCAGCGCTACATATTTGGATAAAGCTTATTATTTCTATATACGTTACTTAAACAACAGGTTAAAGGCAGGCAAAAGTATGAAAATTCAGCTAGCTTCTGATGAGACAGAGAAGACACTTTGAATACATAGTGTAAAGAATTCACTTTTACACAACACCATATATGTTCTGAATTAATTTTGTCATTTTCCCTTCTTATTTGGGGATGGGGACTTCCAAACAGTGCTCAGAAGGCCTCTGAGTGAGATGCAGGGTCTCCAGTGCCACACCTGTGGTGCTCAGAACCTGTAAACCCCTGAAGCACTCTTTTTGAGGGGAGACTTTCTGCAAGCGCCATGATTTACTAAGTCGTATGTTATACAGTTGTTTCAGGAAGTCCATGTTCCAAAGCCAATTCAACCACCAGTGTGACCTTCCCTTCACCAAAGTCCCCAGTTTCCCACCCAGCCCCTCAGCCTGCCCCGTAAACAGGCACAGAGAAATTTAGTTCAACACATGCTTGTTACAACACATGCTAGAAAAAAAAATATTCCAGCATTAAATAATTTCCTTGTAGGGGCAGCTCTTGCTGGGATGAGCAAGGTGACACTTAAGTTCTAGCTCTCTGAGGTCGCCTAGGTGGATTGGTCTCTGAGGTTGCACAGGTGGCCTGGGTCCCTGAGTTTGCACAGGAGGACTGGCTTTCTGAGGTTGCACACATGCTCTGGCTCTGAGGTTGCACATGTCAACTGTGGTGTCAGCACTCTTGGCTGCCCTACTCATTATTTTGGTTGCACTCGCTGGCATTTCCTCCCCAGCCACAGGCCTAGGGACCCCCTAGGAGGCACAAAATAATTTACTTTATATTGCTTTTTACAGGGAAAAAAGTATCAGGCAATAGATCAATAGAAATCAATATGTGGTCATTCTTCTATCTCACAATGGTGTCACTAAAGCTGAGTGTCTGAGTGTTTACTGGGTGTTTTGTGCCTCTGAGCATTCTGTGTTACTATTTTTGCTCACTGAGCTTGGTGGGTTGAGACACAACAATTTATTTAATGATTTTATTGAATCACTGTGAGATAGACCCTTACAAAGCTGTTCATGACTGGATTTCAGTCATACAGTATTCCCGAACCATCCTTGCATCAGTGTACATTTCCAGCACTAGTGTCCCCAGGTTCCCTCCCATCGCCCCCCACTCCCCAAACACACTTCCTACCTCTATAGCACGTGCTTTACTTCTCTCTCTCTTTCATTTTGGACACTGTGGTTTGCAATATCCTACACAAGTTTTTATGAAATCTGCTGTTTTCCTACTGGGCTGGGGTCGGATGACTCAAACTACTATGGAATGTGGTGTCGCCCCAGAAGCTGGAAGCATTTGGTGGCTTGGCGGCTTGATGAGGTTCAGGTGTGGAGCTGGGCCATTTCTATGCCTGAAACTTTGGGTGTGGGTGGGCACTGTTGGCCCCTGGGCAGGGGGGGCGGTGGCTGGGGTGTTCAGGGAATCTGCCCAACCCCATTCTGAGGAGGCCCCGAGCCCAGCCCTGACTGGTCTACATGGAAGATTTAGCAGCTTTGCGTTTTTCTCAAGGTTACACGAAGAACTGGGCCATTTCTATGTTGAAAAAAAAACTGTTGGGGACTAGGTAAATAAAGGAGATGGACAAGAGGTACTTGTGGGACCACTGGATTCTTTACGGGAACTCTATGGGAACCTTTATGGAACCTTTTAACCCAGAATACTTGCACTACAGGTGCAATATAGCCCTGGCAAGGGAAGAAGTTGTAGGGGAGGTTCTGTATCTGCTCTATCTCTACTTCCACTCCTGAAAGAATCTCCCTTTGGGAAAGCCCATTACAAAGATGTTTTTACCCATGAACTAAGGCCCTTTGATGTGTAAAAGTCTATCTTTATATTATATATAAATATATTATATACAATTCTTGGTATTTGCACAAAGAATGTTGTCCTGATGATTATGGGTTCTAAGTAATAAATATGATTCACAGAGAAGAGTCAGGGCTCAGTCCACAGGCTGTGAGCCCCTCACTGCATGCTTTTCTCTCCCATTTCTGCCTTTTTCTTAGTCCTCATGGCTCCATGGATCAGGCCTGCGCAGCTGAGGCTGGACCCTAGCAAAAATCCAATATGGTTTTTCTTCAAGAGACTTTCTAGGGCTGGTGAGATAGTATAACAGGTAAGGAGTTTGCCTTGCACCTTGCCAGAAATAGGTTCTATTGCCTGCATCCCATATGTTCCTCTGGGTGCTCCCAGGAGTAATTCCTGAGTACAGAGACAGTGAGCATCACTGGTGTGACCCCTTGCCCTCCCCCAAAAGACTTCCTGTTAACATTAATCTGTTGTTGATATTATCCCAGTTGAAGTCATTTTCTGGCTTTAACTCTGCAGGAGAGATATTACAGAAGGTAAGTTGCTTGCCTTGCATGTGGCCAACAGGGCTTTGATCCATGGCACCACATATGGTCCCTTGAACCTGCCAAGAGTGATCCCTGAGCACAAGAGCCACGAGTTACTACTGAGCTTTGCTTGGTGTGGCCAAAAGCAAAAAACAAAAACAAAAACAAAAACTCGTCACCACCAACAATAAAGGGTCTTTAATTCAGATTCCTCACACGGGCAAACACTGACAGGCATAACCTGAACCCACAGAAGCATCTCTGGGCTCCTCACGAGCTTGTAAGACGGTAGCATATACTGAAATGAAACCCATGAAAAATCAATCAGGTGAGGGAGCAGGTGAGAGAGCGAAGTCCCAGGTCCCAGGTGTGGCTCCCAGTGTCCCCAGGGTGGTGTTGGGGGCGGGAGATCAGGCCTGGGGATTCCTGGTCTCCCCAGAGTTTCACTTCTCCCCCCTCAACCTGTGTCAGCGCCTTCTGCCCGAATACTCCTGACGCGTCCCCAGTGTCCACTGCCATTGGGCATCGCTGTCTATATCCACCAATCAGCGTCTGCGACGCTCCCAGTTATAAACTGAGGCACTCGCGAGGGAGTCAGAACCCGCCTGCTTCTTTCAGTATGTGGGAGCCGCGACCCCTCCTGCTGCTGCTCTGGGGGGGGGGGCCTGGCCCTAACCTAGACCCGGGCGGGTGAATGCGGGGTCGGGAGGGGAGTTCGTTGTAGGGGTAAGGGGTAAGAAGGAGTTTCTCCGGTTCCCTGCCCGGATGCCCCAAATGTTCCTCCTTGTGCCCCCCAACCCCTAATTCCCCCTAGCCCAGAAGTCTCCCCTTCTCGGTCCCTCCCCCCTTCCCGTCTCCCGAGCCCCCTCCCTTTCCATCACCCTGGCCCCGGGGCGCGCGGGGGGCGGGTCGGGCCGGGTCTCAACCCTTCCCCTCCCCCAGGCCTCCACTCCCTGCGGTATTTCTACACCATCATGTCCCGGCCCGGCGGGGAGCCCCGATTCATCGCTGTCGGCTACGTGGACGACACGCAGTTCCTGCGCTTCGACAGCGACTCGGCGAGTCCGAGGGCCGAGCCGCGGGCGCCGTGGGTGGAGCAGGAGGGACCCGAGTACTGGGAGCGGGAGACGCGGAGCTTCAAGAGCTCCGCACAGACTTTCCGAGTGAGCCTGAACACCGCGCGCGGCTACTACAACCAGAGCGAGGCGGGTGAGCGCGGCCGGGCAGGGATGAGCCAACACGGGGACGGGCCGGGTCGCCCCGAGGCGGGTCCGAGAGTCCCCGAGGCTGAGGGACCGGCCCTGGACCCTTGACAGGGAGCCGCCGCGGGGACCGGGCCCCAGTTTCGTTTTCGGGTTCGGGGTTAATCTGCGCGGGCGGGTCAGACTCTCACACCCTCCAGAGGATGTACGGCTGCGACGTGGGGTCCGACGGGCGCCTCCTGCGCGGGTACGAACAATTTCTCCTATGATGGCGCCGACTACGTCGCCCTGAACGAGGACCTGCGCTCCTGGACGGCGGCGGCGGGCACGCAGGCTTGGAGAACCCAGCGCAAGTGGGAGCAGGGGGGTGAGGCTGAGCGCCACAGGAACTACCTGGAGGGGGAGTGCGTGCGTGGACTCCTTGAATCCCTGGAGAACGGGAAGGACACGCTGCTGCGCGCAGGTAGCAGGGCCCGGGTGGTGAGGACCCCTGACCTCCCCTGGGAGGGGTGACTCCCCACAAGGGGGGTCATAATGGGGTTCAGTGTCCGAACAGCGCCCCTTCTTCAGTCAAGAGAGGGACAAACACACCTGGTTTCCATGTTCGGTACCACAGAAACCCGCCCTCCCCTCAGGCCACCCTGTGTCCACAGGACCTTGAAGTTACTCGGGCGACCTTTTCTGCAATAAGGAATGTGGGTTCCCTGGGACCTGGCAGCCATTTGTGAACTGTCAGATCTCAGCTCTGACTCCTGCTTCTCTCAGTCACTCACCCTCCACCCAGGGCAGGACAGTCAGTGTCTCCTGACAGACCCTAACCTCCTTCCCAAACCCTGTTCTAGAACTTTCCAAGGAATTAGGATTTTATCCAGTTTCTCCAGCCAAGGTGGTGTCTGGATTCTTACCTCCTATTTCAAACCAATTGTCCTGTTCAACCTCATTGTGGAAGTGACCCAAAGTGTGAATTTTCTCATTTTTCCTCCTCAGAAGCCCCCAGAAGCCACATCACCCACCACCCGTTCTCTGACCAGGAGGTCACCCTGAGGTGCTGGGCCCTGGGCTTCTACCCTGCCGACATCACCCTGACCTGGCAGCGTGATGGGGAGGACCTGACCCAGGACACAGAGCTGGTGGAGACCAGGCCTTCAGGGGATGGAACCTTCCAGAAGTGGGCGGCTGTGCTGGTGCCTTCTGGAGAGGAGCAGAGATACACGTGCCGTGTGCAGCACCAGGGGCTGCCGGAGCCTGTCACCCTGAGATGGGGTGAGGAGGGGGACGGGGCACAGAGCCTGTTCTCAGGGAGTCAAGGTTGGCCCCTCTGGGGAACTGTGGAGAGTCAGGCTCGGGCTGGGGGTTAGACCCTCTCCTTCCTTTCTTCCCAGAGTCCCCTTCTCAGCCCACCATCCTCACTGTGGGCGTCATTGTCGGCCTGGCTCTCCTCGGGGCTGTGGTCACTGGAGCTGTGGTGGCAGCTGTGATCAGCAGGAGGAAGCGCTCAGGTAAGATGGGGGTGGGTTGGGGGGAATCTGTCCAACAGGGCAAGTCTTGAGTCTTGTCCCACTTTGGGGGTCCCTCCCCAATATTAGCTCTCCTGCTTCACTACCAAAGAACAACCCGCCCCTGTGCTGTTGCTCACACTCCCTTGTGTGTGCCGCTCTCAGGGTTGCTCAGGAAAGACACTTTCACCTCCATAAGCTGGGGATGAACCTGGTTCCCAGGGTCCCAGGTCACAGGGACTGTCCCTGTGAGCACAGACTGCCAGGAGAGGCTGGTCAGTCCAGGAGCATCTCCTTCCTGTGTGTTTCTTCATCTTGCCCTCAGTCTTCAGAGCTCTAACACTTCCAGGGATCCAGGCCTAGAGAGTTGCACTGTGGGCTCAAGACCCAGTGCTCTCCCTGACTTTCCCTGGGCTGTTTCCTTCCCGCAGGTGGGAAAGGAGGACAGTACACTCAGGCTGCAAGTAAGTGTGGGCACCCCCTGGGGCTCTGACCTTGGCCTGTTTGTTGCTCCCCAGACAGCGACAGTTCCCAGGGTGATGGGTCTCTCTCGAAACCTAGAGGTGAGACTCTGGAGGCTGGAGTGGCAGGATTGGGCAGAGGGGACAGGACTGGGTTTGGGGGTTCTTTGAGAGGGATGCTGGGAGCTTGCTCAGGATGTCACCACTTCTGTCACTCACCTGGGTCTCTTCATTCTTTTCTCTCACAGTGTGAGGCCGCTGCCCCGCTGGGTTTCTCACATCCCAGTGTTGTGACTCAAGAACTGCTGATTCTCCTTTTGCCCTGGGACCTGAGTGTGTCTGTGTCCTGTCACATACTGTGATGGGGGAGACTGGTCCAACCCTGCCCACCAAGCCCTCGCCACTGAGCTGCGTTCTCTTCCCTAATGCTCTGGGCTGTGCCAGCAGGACAGGACTCAGCCGTCTCCATCTGTGTTAGCTTCTTGTTTTCCTGAATAATGTTTCTCCCTTCCTGAAATCAGCATCTGATTTGCATTTTTCTAATTCCTGTTTTGTGGGGTTGAGGGTTAATAATGGAAATCCCTGAAATCTGAAAAGGAAAGAATAAAAATCGTGAGACCTTCCATGTGTTTTCTGTTTTGATTTGAGTCTGTCCCACATGTGACCGGAGAGGCTGTGAGGGAAAGGGAGGGGACAGAGGTGTGCCCAGTCTGTCTTTGTCTCAGTCATTGTGGGCTTTGATGCACCTCTAACTCCTTTGTTGCTTTGGGGGAGGGGGGCGCAATCCTGGTTCTGCACTCAGGGGTTACTCCTGGCAGGTCCAGGGAACCATATGGTTTCAGATCCACGTTGGCCACATGCAAGGCAAATGCCCTACCCACTGTGCTATTGCTCCAGCCCCCTGTAATAAATATTTTTATTTGGACTACTTTATAAATAGTAAATGAAATAAATTTTTTTTTAATTTTATTGAATCACCATGTGGAGGGTTACATAGTTCTCAGGATTATGTCAGTTATACAATACTCAAACACCCTTCCCTTCACCAGTGCCCATCTTCCATCACCACCCCCCCCAGTATACCTGCCGCCCCCTCCCACCTCCCCAGTCCCCACCCTTGTAAGTGATAAGTTTCACTTCGTTTACGCCTTATCTCGATTACATTCCATGTTTCAACACACAACTCACTACCGTTGTTGGGGTTTCCCCCAAAAAAGAAAAAGACAGTCCTATTGCCAAGGAGGCATTTGATAGTTCTCCACTGCTAAGAATATAGAGATATTAAGTCCCGCTGTTTGTTACATAACTTTTCTTTTTCCCCCTTGCCCCGCGCCACCGAGTTCATGCCTGTTTAGTAATCGCCACGCTGCCTGACAAGGGAAAAAAAACCGAAAACCGAAAAGGATGGTTATTTCCCGTCATCAGCAGGCGTGGGGCTCTGGCTTAGTTGATAGACTAGTAGAGTGTCTGCAAGCAGTTTCTGGAACCGAAGGTCTTGAGCTGGTATCGGCTCCGGCTCAAGATTCCACCAGCGTCCCACTGTTCCATGTACATAATTTTTTTCCCTTATATCCCATTCCCACGCCACCAAGTCTGTTTGCTTAATGGACATCACACTATAGTTGACTCCATGCCGCGTTTCTTCCCGAGAAAGAAGAAAATTTCTTCTCAGCCGGCGTGGGGATATAGCTTAGTTCAGTCTAGAGAGATGGCTACCACTTTGATTGCCTTCAATATTTCAGCAAAAGACTTACTATTCTTGTTAGGATCTCCCACAAAAGTCCGACCCATTACATATTGCTGATGCTAAAATGACATTAGGTCGCGCGGCCGCTGGGGCCGCGAGGTTTTGGGTTTCTGTATAAAGTCCAGGGAAAGTACAACCAGAAATAACATCACTACAAACTTTTACCCTTTTATGGTGCTCATAAGATGGAGAAACCTAGAGAGAGGCTCGGCGTCTCCATTTTGCGCTCAGCAAGCCACGGCCCCTGCGCTGTGCTCGGGAGGAAGGAGTTGAGAGAGAGAGGTTAAAGGAATTGGGGGATGCCCGGTTCCCACTGTTTCAGCCCGCCGTGGGGTCTCCGATCGCGTGCCGGAATTAGTTCAGTGGGCTGCTTGGAGTCCAAGGGCGCTTCCTTGGACTCTTCCATCATGCTCGCTCCGTGGCAGGGTCCAAAGGCTGAAATAAAAATTTTTTAAATAAATTTTAAAAAGCTTTCTTTGATGCAGTCAAAATGCCCTTTCCACTGCTCATGCATGGCCTGTGTTTCTGAACTGCATTTTTTAGTTATTTTTATCTTATTAAGTTTATTTCCTCTCCTTCTCTTCATTGTTGTTCTCAATGATGCTGTGATGACCAGAGGCTGCGCACATGCCTGACTGGTGCATGCATGTGTCTAGCTGTGATGCTCAGCACGAGGTTGGTGGGACTTTCCCACGTGCTTGCTGGGGTAGGAAAACACTCCCAGTTGAGGCACAAATTATGCTTGTGGTGTCAATGGAGTCACTGTGGTGCCCACCACATGCCCACCAGAGGCCACAGCTCCTGGTCCTGGTATCCAACTTAATATGCCTCAACCCTGACACGATCTGCTAGAGATAAAAGACTCCATCTATGAGACTCTGCCATTCTGTCTTTGATGCCAATCTCAAGTCCAGATTATTTTCTGAATTTACAACCAATCAGGAATAAATCTGAGGTTTCTACAGTTACCTCCTTGGGCTCAATTTTCGAGATTACTTAAGGAAACTTCTATGCCCACCACTTTAGTGACATGATAGAGTAGAGATGAGGATCCTGATAGAGAGATAGAGATGAGGATCCTGATAGAGAGATATGGTAAACTACAGAAGCAAAGGAGATTCTGTTATCATAGAGTTGGTGTTTATCACCATCAGTGTGTGGATCACTAACTGGCAGCACTCTGAACTTGATGCTAATGGAATGGAGTCTTTATCACACAACCATTTGCTCTATTTCAGCTTTTCTCCATTTTCAAGAGGTGGAGTGGGGGGCAGTGCACAATATACTGTGGCTTTGATTTCAACTGACCAGCTCTATTCGGGAGTCCATCCAGTGTTGCTTCAGATTTTTCTCTTCTTCTGCATCCTTTTACTTTTTTTTATGTATTTTTTGCTTTTCCCTTCATTGACATTAAAATGACAGGGGTGAGAAATGTGTGCTTGTAAATGTGGTAAATGTGTGTATGTATCTTGGGGTACAACTGTCACAAACATACTCCAGTATGCTTCTGGGGCTCACTCTGGCTCTGGGTAGCAGCAGTTATGAACTGAAGTCATTGTTGTTGTTGTTATTGTTGTTGTATATATATATATATTTTTTTTTAAATTTTATTTTTTATTGAATCACTGAAATACAGTTACAAAGTTTTCATATTTTATCCACCACCAACCCCCCCCCCCCCCATAACTCTCCACTCCCCCTCTGCCTGTGTGGCAGACATTTTTCACTTTATTCTTTCCTTACTTTGATTACATTCAATTTTCAACAGGGATCTCTCTATCTTTATTTGGAGGTTTTCCTCCAACAGGCAGACATGTTGGATGGCATCAAAAGATTGTATGCTTTCATTTTTCAGAAAAGGTCCTGCGGTGGCCGCGCGGTTCGGAGCTGTCCCAGTCCCACATCCCGGAGCCGTATTAGTTGCTGCTCATTGTTGCCGGGGCTCCATCTGGAGAAGGTGTACCGGCTGTACCTCCTCCGTCTGGATCCCCGGTGTTGCTGGCCCGGTCTCGGGTCCGAGCATTCTCCAGCAGCGTGGCTTACCGGAACGCCCGGCTTCTTCTCTCTGTTGTTGTATATTTTTAATTTAAAAAAATGATTAATATTTGTGGTTTACAATATTATTAACAAAGATTTGTCGTGTACATGTTACTTAATCACACTTGAAGCCAATGCTCACAGTTATAGATGAGATGGAGCCTCTATGTGAGTATGTTTAGGGAAATTATTAAGACACAGCACCTGACGTGGCTCATGCCATGTCCGTGGGGTTTCCTCTCTCAGAGAAGGAGAGGCTCTGCGTCCCACCCATGTAGACTCCCCTCATGGGGGAGGGTTCAGGATCTGAGGATGGGGTGGAGGGTGAGGAATTGGGAGAAAAGACAAGGTTCTGTTTTCTGAGTTTTATTGGAGCATTTCCCCTCATCTGTGTCTAAAAGCAACCCATGCCTGTCTCACATCAGGCACTAGGGCTGTGGGGAGGTGACTTTCTCTCTTCAAAGCCCAATCAGGCGGCTCTGGACCCTGATGGAGGCGTCACTCACACTCACATGCTCTCAGCAGCCTCCTCCGTGCCCGCCTGACTCAGATGGTGACACTCGGGCCTCTGCGCTGAGTCTGGACAGAAACAGACTTTAGGGCCTCACCTGAGGGAGTTTATTTTGCATGTAGAAAAATACAAATGATTTGTGGTCATGGTGGAGTGTGGTGGCTTTCAATACTCCCCACATCCTTTGCCCCTGAGAGTGGAGACAATCCCCTCTCCCGAGGTGGCTGGACTTCCAGGTTCACTCCCCATGGACAGAACAAAGCCCAGGGGATGTGCAGCTCCCGGAAGAAGGCTGACGAGCCCTGTGGGCCCTGCCTGGACTCACAGAGATCAGTCACCACGTAGTGTGGACACAGCTGAGGACGCCCACATGGCAGGGAACTGAGGCAGCACATGGGTGAGCTGTGAAGCTCTGAAGCAGACCCTTCCTGCCAGAGACCCAGAGTCGAAGCCACAAGCCCGACACACAGGGGCCTCCCACACAGTGACACTGAGTCCTTGTTAGTCCATTTCCCAGGGCAGGAAGCTTGGGAATAATTTGTCTCAGAAGGTAAATAGAGGATCAATCTGGTGGGTTTCTTCTTTCAAACAACAGGGACGGAAGAAATTGATGTGATATATTTAAATTGTGATATAAAAATTCTTCCAACAATATCCCAGAATGACCAGCCAGATGCCCAGAACTGTGACCTGGGATGAACCTAGACTCCCTTGTAAAGTCCTACTGTGCACCCCAGAATCAGGAACCTGGACTGGGCCTCCAGGGCACACAGGCCTTGTCCTCCCTCCCCTGGGTGTTCTGGGTCTGGAAGGAGCAAGATCCGTTACCCACCAGCCCCTGTTCATCTCCTGTTTGCTTCTCTCACTATGTATGTGTGTGTGTGAAAGAGAGGGAGAGAGACAGAGACAGAGACAGAAACAGAGAGAGACCGAGAGAACATCTCTGAAATGACAGCAAAAGGCCTACAACTTAGTATTCCTGAGCAATCATAGAGTCCAACTCTCTATGACAACCTCCCAGGTGAAAATACAGACTCTCCACTCCCCAGACACCCACTGTCCCTCCCCTCCAGTCTACGCCCTTGCCCAGTGTCCATGCACTGCCCCTGCCCCTTACCTCTCTGCTACCCACCCACACTACTCTGGAGTCCACCCCATGATGTCCCTATTTACTGCCTTTCCTCACTTCTCCAGGAACCCCCATCACCCATATCATTAGCCAGGACCCTGGACACTTCCTGCCTAGAAGCAGAAGTAGAAAAGAAGTATGGGGACCCTGGGACCTATATTTCATCTGTAAGCACCAGAAATTCAGAGGAGTCAACCTGGAACATGGGAACGAGCTATTATGACCTGCTCTTCCCGATGCATGTGTGTGGGCTTCTCAGATGGGGTCAAAACATCATCAGACCCCTCACCTGACAGGGAACACCCCCTGTAGGCACAAAACTCTGTGCACAAACATCATCTGCACTTCAATGTTCATTGGAGCACTGTTCACAATATTCAGAATCTGAAAACAACCTGAGCGCCCAAGAACAGATGACTGGTTAAAGAAACCATGGTGCATCTACGCAGTGGAATACTATGCAGCTTTTAAAAAGAATGAAATCATGAAATTTGTTTATTAATGGATTGATAGAGAGTATTACGTTGAGTGAAATGAGTCAAAAGGTGAGTGTCAGGCATAAAATGACTGCAATTTATTTGTTTCTTGCACGAAGGAGACGGTGGTCCAATCCCATTTGGAATTTTAGAACAACAGAGACATTGGTCAGGCAAACCTTCAATTGAATATGATGTGGTCAATTTCATTGTGGAAATGTCCACCGGGAGACTCCCATGTCCAGCGTTTAGATTCGGACTTCTGGAGCTGTGAGTTACCATGGATGGTCTTGGTCGACATGATAAACTCAGACAGCCTCTCACCCTGATCATTCCATTGTAGGCTATGGGTCCCAATGTGGAGTTCTTCGGGTGACTTTCTCGGTCCTATCTTGGCATTAAAATCACCAGCAATGATCTTGTAGAAGGTGTGGTCTTCTTTATAGAACTTCTCCAGTTCCATGTAGAACTTCCCAATTTCTTCTTCATCGTAGTTGGATGTTGGTGTGTAGACGATGAAGATAGAAATGGCAGGCAGTGAGCCACATCTATTCAAGTGCAATCGTCCAATTCAGGTTGTTAGGCATTCGAATGAATCAATGCTCATGGCCAAGTTTGGTTGACAAGGACACTGACGCCACCGATGCCTTTGTTGTCGCATGTTCCAAGGAAAAATTCTTCTCCAGTGTCGAAAATGGAGTGATGTGATGGATGTCTTCTCGTTTCGGTCAGATTAATGATGTCGTACTTGATCTTCTGCGCTTGCACCGTCAGGTGCTCGGTGGATGCTTCCGATGCCAGCATACATGCCTTGAAAGTACAGTCATTTTAGTCTCTCTTCATTTTGGCAGTCTAGGTCGTCCCTGAGATTTTTTTCAGCCTCTCCTTGCTCATCTTTCTTAACGCTTCTGTATTGGGGGCTCTTTCGGTGTCATGTGAATGAGGCTCAATGTTGTCACTGTTTTTGGCATATCGAGTGCCATGGGAAGCTTGTCAGGCTCTGCCATGTGGGTGGGGAACTCTTGGTAGCTTGCCCGGCTCTCCGAGAGGGATAGAGGCTTTTAGGGCGGCCTCTAATTGCCCTTATAGGTGATTCACACCATATTTGAACCCCATCAAATATGGTGTGGGAATTATGGAAAATGGGTATCAGGTGTCTTATGGTGTGTCTGGAGAGCAGCCTGAAGTGTGGTGGTGGGTGGGTAATGGATGTGGTGGGGGTCGGCCGGTTAGATATTTATGTGCTTGGGTAGGGCGGGGCTTCTGGGGTTGAGACCCTCCCTAAGGTGCCGGAGATTGGAGGGGCTCTTCCTGTTCCTGGAGCAAGCGGATATCATTGGTCTACACTAGCACGCGACAGAGACAAATGGAGATGTTACTGGCACCCACTCGAGCAAATCGAAGATCAAGGAAAGACAAGTGATACAAGTTACATCTCACATTATAACAGAAAATAATTGTGCCAAAGAAGCAGCAGTGATGCATTTTTACTAAACTCCATATTTTGATACTATTCATTTTCTTCGGATCCTTTTAAGGTTTTAGGATGGCATAGAGAATCCATATTAGTCCCAGTCACAACTCTCTGTGGCAGTTTCTCATGTTCTTTATTTTGATGACATTGACAGTTTGACTGTACTGTAGGCTGTGGTACCCCACCCTCAAATGACCAGACAGAAAAATTGGGAAATATACTATAAAGACTCCACAGGTAACATCGTCTTGAGATGTGATCTGTGTATCCTCAGTAACAGTGACTGCGCACTTATCTCAGTGGCTACTTTGTAGCACTTTACTCTAGCCTATTCCATGTCCTCTCCTGCTGTCCCTTGTGGGTCTCTAAGCCCAGCAGAGTCCAGCCCTGCTCTCCCAGGCCATTTCCCAGTCAGTTCACTCTCCCACCTCCTGAGGGCTGGGTCCCACTTCCTTCTCCCTGTGCCACCCAGTGAAGTCCTTCCTCACTCCCCACATTCAGGTGATGAGTTTATTTCACTTTCTTTTCTTTTCTTTTCTTTTCTTTTCTTTTCTTTTCTTTTCTTTTCTTTTCTTTTCTTTTCTTTTCTTTTCTTTTCTTTTCTTTTCTTTTCTTTTCTTTTCTTTTCTTTTCATTTTGGTCGGGGGTCACTCAGCTGTGCTCAGGACTCCTCTTGCCTTTGTTCTCAGGCATGTCTCCATGGTGAGCTCATATGCGAGCTCACTATGCACCAACAGTTACTTATGTCACTTCTCTCTATTCCCTCCCCACTTCCCCTATGATCCTTGTCCTTCCCCAAACTGTATCCTTAGAAACAATCATTATGTACAGTCCACCTGTCAACTGCTTTGCAGTGTTTGTGAAACATCCACTGGGGCTGGGTATTTGCTTTTGTGCCACACCAGGCTCTATTCAAAGCTCACTTCTGGTTCTACTCCCAAGGATCGCTCTAGCCTCTAATCCAGGGACAAGATGTGGTGCCAGGGATGGCATCAGGCTCTGCTATGTGCAAGGCAAACCTGCTGTAATATCTTTCCACCCCTGAAACATCCATTATTAGTGAATGTTGGGTAAAATTACAGGAGAGTGATCAAGAGGTTGTGGGTCAGTCTGTGTGTAGTTTTCTAAGAAACTGGCAGGTGTCTTCCCTGGGATCTGAGCCATTTACATCCTGCCAGCAGTGAAGGGGGTGACCATTGCTCCACAGCCTGGTCAGCACTTGGCATCACCATGGCCTGGAACCCACCCTGAGGTCCCACTTTCCAGGTGTGAATTTTCAGTCAGCCAGGCTCTAAAATTCTCACCTAAATAAGATATTTAGAGAAAGAGAGAGACTGTATTCATTTAACGTTATTTCAGTTGTTACAATTGTCCCTTACTATTACTTCTTGTTATTATCTTACCACGTTTAATTTATAATTTAAATTATCATAGGCAAAAACATGCTGAATAAAATTTAGCATATATGGGTCTCAATGAGATTTAAAAATGTAAGGAGGCGCCCACCAGGCATGACTCTGAACTTATTCATGGCTCTGTGGTCAGGCTCACTCCTGCCAGCTCAGGGCGCCATATGGAAGGCCGGGATCAAACCTGGGTGGACACATACAAGATAAGCGCCCTACCAGAGGCCCATTCCTATGGATTGTAGGAGGAATCTTCTGTGGATCCTAGAATGTGTCTCCAAGGACAAAGGGGTACTAGTTTTGGGTCTAGGCCATTTTACTAGGTGTGGAATGGTTTATCTCATTCATGTCCCATAACAGGAGTGATTCATAGGCGCTTGGCTAGAACGAGCCATTTCTGTGTCATCTCTGGATCTCAGTGAAAAAGAGAGACTGACCCCAGACAAGAAAACAGCCCCAGGGGCTGGAGCGATAGCATAGCGGGTAGGGTGTTTGCCTTGCACGTGGCCGACCTGAGCACCGCCAGGGGTAATTCCTGAGTGAAGAGCCAGGAGTAACCCCTTTGCATCGCTGGGTGTGACCCAAAAACCAAAAAAAAAAAAAAAAACCAGCCCCAAATGTCAGGCTGACAGTCTCTTGAGCGTAAGGCCTTCAACTTAGTACATGGACACAAGTAGCATGCTATAGATAGTTGGGTAGATAACAGGACTATGACAGGGAAGGGAGAGGCAGCGAAAGGCCTGTCAGATCAATGAGCTTCTGCAGCTCCTCTCCGTGTCTCAGACATTGCATTAAATCTCCTCTCTGGTTTGGCAGTTAGTCCTGTGTAAGTCTTACTGCCGGAATCAAAACTCAGTACAAAAGCAAATGATTGGATTGCGGCCAGAAAGATGGTGCAAAGGACTGGAACATATGTTTGCTTTTCATTTGGGAGTCACGGGTTGGATCCTGGCACCCCAAATGCCGCCAAGAGCAACCCCGGATAGCCCTTGAGCGCAGGTGTGGCCCCAAAACAAACAAAACAACATTAACTTGTAGGTTGGATGTATAGTAACAAAAGATACTTTTGTTTTTGTTTGGGGGCCACACCTGGTGGTGCTCAGGTCAGCTGCATGCCAGGCAAGTGCCCTCCCCGCTGTACTATCACTCCGGCCCCAGCAAGTGACAAATCAGCAAGTCCCTATTTGCCTTTTGCTCTGTGACAAGGGCAGAGGTCGATCGTGGAGCCGCACTCTGCTGTCTGGGCAGTTGTCACCAGCACCCTGACAGGCGAGCCCTTCACTCTCTCTCTCTCTCTCTCTCTCTCTCTCTCTCTCTCTCACACACACACACACACACACACACACACACACCATTTGGGTCACACACGGCAATGCACAGAGGTTACTCTTGGCTCTGCACTCACGAATTACTCTTGGCGCTGCTCGGGGAACCATATGGGATGCTGAGAATTGAACCCCAGGTCCTCCTAGTGCAAGGCAAACGCCCTACCCGCTGTGCTATCGCGCCAGCCCCCAAGCCCTCTCTTGGGCCCAGCCAAAGCCTGCAGCTCTTCACCTCATTCGTTCCCCGTGGGTTTCCCCCCTTCCCGTCCCTCTGTTGATGCCGTGCGATGCTCCCTGGCTGATGTACATCAGGGTGTGGCTGTGGCACTCTTTGGGGGCTGCCGTGGAGGCCGTGGGGGTTGCAATCCTGTCCGTGTGTCCCAGATTCCACTTCAGTTTTTGCACTGGGGACCCCTGAACAGCTGCGACTGTGGCCAGGGCTGGTCACGAGGTGGCGCATGTGCAAAGCAGGTGCGTGGAGCCTCTGGCCCGCAGATGATACTTTCACAACCCCCCAAACAGGGTCATCACAGGGGAGTGTCCAAGATCCTTTGTACAGCTACTGTGGCCCTGTTATTTGTCTCTGTGTCTGTGGCTCATAAGGCTTCTGGGGGGGGGGGGGGGGCGGAGGCTGCAGGAACTCAAACTGTTTCTTGGGACCCTGGGGTTCGAAGAGAGATACAGGGTATCATGTGGCCCAGCTCCTCGCTGGAAGGCATTGGAAGGTGGCAGAGCTCATGGGGACCTGGGCTTGCTGGGGTCTTGCAGCAATGAATGGCAGGGCGTGCAAGTACCCCAGGGTCTGACCCACATTTTCCCCCTCACCTGCTCTCCCTGAACCAGATGCCTGGCATTTGGTTCAGGGCGAGCAATTGTCTCCCTCAGCCTGGCCGGTGCACTTCAAGGAAAGCTGCCCAGACTCCTCCTGCCTTTGCTGACCCGACCCCCAGGACACCCCCAGGAGCCCCAGAGGCCAGAAGCTGGCGCCATCTGTGCCTCTCTCTGCCCCCCACCCTTGGTCATCAGCCCCTGTGTCCACCCCCTTGTCACTCCCTTGTCACTGTGGCCAAGAAAACAGGAAGTGTCTGAGTTAGTCGCTGTCCCCTGGGTGAGTTCTGGAGTCGGGGAAGGACATGGAGGAGAGGGTGTTGGCTGCCTTCCACTGAGGGGACCCCAGAGAGCTGGTGGACCAGGAAATGCCCCCTCCCCCACATACTTGAGATTACAGGAGTTCCCGGAAGAGCCACAGGCCCAGATTTGGAGCCCTGGAGGCGGCCCAATCCCTGCTGGCTGTCGGGTTGGGCTTGTGCAGCAGCTCTGGAGCCCGTTTCTGTCTTAGAATCCACTGGAGGGGGCAGAGAGCTGATGCCAAGGGCTGGAGCACAGGCCCCTCATGTGGGAGATCCCTGGCCCGCTGTGGTCTCTCAACTGGCTGGGTGTGGCCCCCAAATGACAGCAAGAGAAACTTTTCTTTGGGGGGAGGGGAGGGTGTGGCACACCTGGCTCTGTGCTCAGGGATCACTCTTGGCAGGGTGCTCCCCGAGGTTCACGCTCCCTTAGTGGTGGTGCTCACACTTGCACTTGTCAGGGGTTTCTCTCCTACTGGAGGTGGCCTGTGTGGTGCTCCCACGTCTTCTTTTTTGTTTTTTGGGGATTTTTTGTTTTTTTTTTCCTTTTTGGGTCACACTCGGCGATGCACAGGGGATACTCTTCTGCACTCAAGAATTACTCCTGGCGGCATTCGGGGGACCATGTGGGATGCTGGGAATCGAACCCAGGTCAGCCCCGTGCAAGGCAAACGCTCTACCCCTGCTCTAGCTCCAGCCCCTCCCACATCTTCTTTCACCCATGTTCACTGGGGTCAGGCGTCTCTTTGTGGCCTTCGGTGCCCCTGGCAGTGTGGGATCTGGCCCCCAGCCCCTCCAGCGCTGTATTCTGTGCGTGTGGGGCCCTCTGGGCTCGTGGCGCATGCTCACAGGCTGGCCTCTGCGTGCAGCACGATCTGGGCCTCCCCAGCCTTGAGGATTTGCCTTTCTGACACTGAAGCTCCTGTTCGGGGGCTCCTGCAAGGACCCTGCCCGACCCCGGGTGGGGCCGCCGAGTCTTCTTTCAGGTCGTATCTCGGTGGTCCTCAGCAGCTAGTAGGGGAGGGGCACAAAGGCAAAGAGGCTGCCCATCCCCCAGTGCTCAGCCCCTGCTGGCCACCTGCGGAGAGGCGGAGTGGGAGCGCACTGGCAGACTGGGCATAGGGAGGCCAGCCCAGAGGCCAGGGCAGTGCGCAGCATTCCCCACCCCGCCAGGGGCACCCCTGAGCACCACCCCTCCCAGTGGAGATGGAGCAGGTGGTTCACGGTGGTGGCCTAGGCAGCCCTGCCTGCAGAGGGACAGCTGGACAGGACGGGCAGAGGGAGTCAAGAAGCGGGAGAAAAGCGTGAGGAATGCTCAGAGCACCTGCCGTGGAAACATGAGTCCAGAATTGCAGAGAACCGTTAAGGCTCCCTCCCCCCAACCGCACTGTCCCGCAGCTCCTGGCTACCCGCTGCCCGCCCTCCCGCTGCCCCCGCAGCCCCCGCTTTCCTGCCCCGCCTCAGCCCACCATGTGTGAACAGCACGGCGGGAATGCGCCCCCTGGCGACCATGCGGCAGCACCGCAGCGACCCACCACGAGGTGCGCAGGCAAGACTGGGCCAGGGCGCAGAGCACTGGGGCAGGGACTGCAGGGTGTGAAGGTCGCAGCCCCGCTGCCAGGGCACTCAGCCGTGCGCATCACAGCAGCAGTGCAGGAAGGCGGTCGGGGAGGGGATCTTAAACACAGTGTATAGGGGCCGGCCTTGTCCGCAGCTGACATCCCCTAGGGTCCCCTGAGCCCCATCAGGAGTGATCCCCGAGCACAGAGTCTGGAGTAAGCCCTGAGCAGCGCCAAGTGTGGCCCCCAAACGGAAACCAAGCAAACAAACTATCTGAGTTTGATTCCCAGTGACCCTAACCAAAAGCGACCCTCCGTCCCCTCGCCCCCCACCCCCATCACCGGACACAGAAATACAGCAACACACTTGACCCATCAATTCTTCTAGGAATTTAGTCTACTGTGTGTGTGTATGTAGTATGTAGTATGTATGTGTCTCTGTCTCTGTGTGTTTGAATGTGCGCTTGCAGCACTGTTCTGTAATAGCAGAAATTTGAAAACTGCCAAATGCCCATCACCAAGGTTCCACCACTACCTAAAGTAGGTCGTTGCAACTTGATATGATTTAACAAATAACATAGTTTATTTGGGATTCTAGAAATGATTTTAAAAAAGTAATGAATGTTGACAGCAAAAGATTTTTTAAATATTTTGTTGGTGATTCAAGCAGGTCACAGTGCTATAGCCTGTTGGCATTTGAGTAGAGAGTGTGGGAGGGCAGAGTACCCCCGGGGGGGTCTGTGCAGAGTTCCCCCTTGCCTGGCAGATTGGGGAGGAGGCCCATGTGCCCCTGGAAGGACCCGCATGCCAGTTGTTTCCAAAACAGAGATCCAGGGGTGAGGAGCGTGGTCGGGATGGGGTTCTCACTGTGCTCTCATTTACGTTGTAACTTGAGAGTCTGCGGCTCTCCATGCCATGTCCTGCCATGTCCTCCAGTCCCGTCCTGCCATGACAGGGCTGTGCTGCATTAGGCCGGGCCCTTACTACTCTTGTCTCTTTGGGAGAGCGGCCTAAGCGCCACAGGCCCTGTAAGGCCGCGGGCCGGAAGGCCGATGCCCCCCACTCTCTGGCACCCAGCTGAGCCTCCCTGGCTGACCCCTCACAGACATGAGCTACCATCCAGACCTGCTGGCGTTTGGGGGTCACTGGTGAGCCGGCCGCCTGACTCCCTGGGTGAGACGGGCACGAGAGAGGAGAATGGGGTGATGCTTGCATCTGAGTGAGGCCGTAGAGAGAGCTCAGGTGGCCGAGCACCTGCCTCGCACGCGGGGGTTGGGGGGGAGGCGAGGGGGCTGGTTGGATCTGCTCAGCCCCTGAGCACTGTCGGACGCAGTCTCACACCAGTAAGTGCAGAGCATGTGGAGGGTGCGGGTGTGCTGCAGCTGGTGCTGGTGACAGGGAGCCTCACTGGAGCCCCCTGGCCTCGCTGACCCCACTGAGAGCTCTAGGTTGGATCTTGTGTGTGTGTGTGTGTGTGTGTGTGTTTGTGTGTGTGTGTGTGTTTGTGTTGGGGCCATACCCAGTGATGCCCACGGCTGACTCCTGGTGGGCTCAGGGACCATATGGAGGCAAGGGATCAAATCTGGGTCAGTCGCTTCCAAGGCAATGCTGGGGCCCCTCAGGCTGCAGCTAACCCAGGTCTGCCTGACCAGGACTGAGCACCCAGATTTAAGGCAGATCCTCAAATTCAGTAACTGTGGGGCCACCTGCTGTTTCCTCCCGTCCCTCCTACCCTCCCTTCATTTGGGGGTCACACCCGGCAGTGCTCAGGGATGTTTCCTGGCTCTGTGCTCAGGAGTGACCCCTGGTGGTCCTGTTTGTTTCTGGCGGCTGGAACCAGAGTGATGGACACTGTCCCTGCAAGCGAGGCCAGTGCCTTAGCCCCTGTCCCGTCTGTCTGCCCAGCTGCTATTTTCTGTCTTGGCCTGTGCCCTGACAGCCGCCTGCAGCCTGGGAGCAGTGACAGCTGCCGAGATGACCCCCAGGACACTGGACTCGGAACTGCACGGGTTTCTCATGTGTTGAAAATTTTGATTTTTTTGAATTTTCTTTCGGACTTCACTGGTTTGAAGACCACACCCTGCTGCGGTGGGGATCGCTGCCACCGGCGAGGGGGCGCTGACAGATGAGCCCAGGCAGGGGCTCCGGGTGCCTGCCTGGCCTTGCGCTCCAGCACTAGTGATGCTTTTCTCTGACACCCACCTGTGCCTGATGGCACATCTTAGCGCCTTTTGCTCTGCTTACAGGAACAAATCATACATCTTAGAAAATTCTGTTTAACTCTGTGTGTGCAGTGCTGGGGCTTGATCCCAGATCTTCACTCGTGCAAGGCAATTGCTCTATCACTGTGTTGCCACCTCAGGCCAAAAACTGTAATTATTTAGAAATCAAAATGGAAGCTGAATATTTTCTCTTACTCGTGGCAGTGAATTTCACTTCTTAGGAATGCTCTTATTCTCTTTTGTTGTTGTTTTGTCCACAACCAGCAGTGCTCAGGGGGTACTCCTGATATCATTTCTGCAGGTGCTTGAGGAACCCTATGGGATGCTGGGGATTGAGCCCTAGTCAGCCACGTGCAAGGCAAACACCCTACCTGATGTACTATCACTCTGTCCCCTAAAGTTTTTTTGTTTTGTTTTGTTTGTTTGTTTGTTTTTCTTTTTGGGTCACACCTTCACACTCGGCAATGCACAGGGATTACCTCCTGGCTCTGCACTCAGGAATTATTCCTGGTGGTGTTCGGGGAACCATATAGGATGCTGGGGATTGAACCTGGGTCACCTGCGTGCAAGGCAAACCCACTGTCCTATCGCTCTAGCCCCTGGCCCCAAAGTTTTAAGCACAGCTGGGGATGGCCCCTCATTTTTTAATGGAAAAATAACTTTTTTCATGGAAACTCTTAAGTAAGAAGAGTCACATGTGAACCTATTTCATGCATCAAAAGAGAGTGTGGGGTCTGGTGCAATAGCACAGCGGGTAGGGCATTTGCCTTGCATGCAGCCAACCAGGATTCAATTCCCAGCATCCCATATGGTCCCCCAAGCACCGCCAGGAGTAATTTCTGAGTGCAGAGCCAGGAATAACCTCGGTGCATCGCTGGGTCACTGTCACTGTCACTGTCATCCCGTTGCTCATCGATTTGCTCGAGCGGGCACCAGGAACATCTCCAGTGTTAGACTTGTTGTTACTGTTTTTGGCATATCGAATATGCCACAGGGAGCTTGCCAGTCTCTGCCGTGTGGGTGAGATACTCTTGGAGCGTGCTGGGTTCTCCAAGAGGGGTAGAGGAATCGAACCTGGGTCGGACAGCGTGCAAGGCAAACACCCTACCTGCTATGATATCGCTCCAGCCTACCACCGGGTGTGACCCAAAAAAAGAAAAAAACAGTGTGGACACTTGGATGCCAGGCCTGCTTTTCCCCTCTGCCAGACACCGTGTTCCCAGAATGAAGAGAACTGGACCTATCCTGAGGGGTGCCTTGGCCACACGGTCATTCCTGCATTGTGTCTGCACTAATTTCATCTTAGTTCGAGTGTAGCTGGGTTGTTGGGTTGTTTGGGTAGGGAAGAGGCGAAGTGGCCCACTAGCCTGTGACAATAGCCAAGTTGGTTGGATTTGGTCTACTACTATGACATATTGAGTTAGTTGACTTTTGGGGGGGGCTTTTTTATTTTGAAGAGGAAATATATTTCTGATTATCCTTAAAAGGAGGAAAAGAAACAAAAATTTAGGGGCCAGGGGGATAGCATAAGAGACAAGCCAGTGCCTGCACAGCGTGGCCTGATTCTGTCCCTGGCACCACAGGAGCCCTCTAGGCATCACCCAGGGACAGCCTGGCAGCTCCGAGCACCACAGGCACCCACACCCCGGCTCAGAGATGGGGCACGTGCGGGCACCCGGGCACAGCTGCACCTGCTGGGGGAGGAGGTGAGGCAAGCTTGGGCCACACCTGACAGTGCGCAAGACTCCTCTGGATTCTCTCAGGAACACTCGTGGCAGTGCTCACTGACTTCTCCATCTCACCAGCAGTGAGTGATTATGCAGCATCTCTGATACTCTGTTGCCTCAGAAATGCTCTTGGGGGGTGAAGAGTACTCAGCAGGCTGGAGTGTGTGTGTCAGCAGGAGGCTGGGTGGATCCCCAGCACCTGGTTGACACAGTACGGTGCCAGGACAGCCCCTAAATACCACTGGGTGTGACCTAAGGGCTGTTGGCAACCCAGGGCCCTCCCCTGCTCCCTCCTGTATCACTCTAGAGCTAACAGTACTTACTAGGTACTTGCTAAATGGGTGTCTATCTGGAGAAATCTCTGACTGGAATCCTCTCCATTTGGTTGCAATGGTTAAGTTTCCCTTCCTTTCACAAAACCCCTGTAACAGGTCAAGACATACATTCACAGAAGTCAGAAGTCAAAGCATTTCACTGGCAGTACATATACATTTGATGATCCATGTTTTTGAGGTCCGGGATTGATTCCTGGTACCCCAAAACAAAAAACCCACAAACAGTAAAAGAAAGTCCCTCCCGCTTTTCTTTTCACTCATGCTCTGCCACTGAATGATAACTGGGGGAAATGGAAATCTTTTTTAATCTTGTCGTTTGGAAGACTGACTTCAGGTCGGTGCATGTCTCAAGAGTCTGGCGATGCTGTTATTATCAAAGACCGCTGAATCCACTCACCCGCAGCAAGCATCTGGGTGCTGACAAAGCAAGTTTCCAAGGCTTTGGCGTGCCAACTTCCCACCTAATCCAAGCGAAGGAACAGTGTCCTGGTCAGTTTCCTCTTTGTTTTCTTCTTTTCTGTTTGAAATAACTTTTGAACCATGTAAGAAATTAGATCTTGAGGTTTGTTTTTTTTTTTTTTTGAGAGCCATAGTCTGCAGTGCTCAGGGCTTACTCCTGGCTCTGCACTCAGGGGTCACTCCTGGCAGAGGCTCTGGGGATCAAATGGATGCCTGGGATTGAACCCAGGTTGAATGCGTGCGAGGCAAGCGCCCTATCCTGCTCAATTTTTAATTATTTTAAGATCTCACTTGGAACCAGTGGCATTTGTTTAGTTGTGCCTATGGTAAGAAGAAGAGGAAAATTATATAGTCTGATTTGGTTAATGGTTTTTACATATGTTTAAAAAATAGTCTTTGTTGGCATTGACGCACATTGAGAATAAAATTTCATTTCAAGAATTGGTTGCCAACATAACCGAAATTCCACATTCGGGCACAATGTGACCCAGTCATGCCCTAACTGTGTTGGGACTCAATTTCAAGGCCTGCCGATCCCCTTCTGAACAGAAGAGAGAGGGGGGCTGTGCGTTAGGGCCCGAGACCTCCAGCCAGGCTCTCCCGACCCCGCCTTTCTCAGGCAGGCAGAGAAGCTGGTTGTCCAAATCTGCTCCCAGCCACCCTGCTCTCCAGCCCAGAACCAGCACCAGGCACCGTCAGCCCGACCTCTCTGGGGCTGGGGAAGCCACTGGCTGCCATGATCCTCCTGTAGAATTCGACAGAAGCCCGGGGGTAGCGCGGCGTATTTCTGTCGTTCGAGTCAACGAAGAAGAATCCGTATCTCTCGGAGCGTCCTTCCCCCCACTCCCAGGTGTCCAGCAGAGGCCACGCGGTGTACCCTTCCACAGAGACGCCGTCTTTCCTGGCTGCAGAGACATGGCTTTCAGTTTTATGTATTTCACTTCCAAAATATTGTGAAGCAAAAGGGACCTGGGATGTGGATGGTGACTCATGCTAGAACATTGTAGCTTCTTGATCTGGGTTCAGTCCCCAGAATTAGGATAAGTGTGTTTGTGTGTGTGTGTGTGTGTGTGTGTGTGTGCGTGCGCACACTCACACACATAAGTAGCCCCCATTACTGCTGAGTTGGTCCAAATACAAAAAGATCACCTCATATGGTTTTATTTGAAATTGAATGTTTTACTTTGTTTATTTAGGTGGGGGGCAGGTAAGCACATCCAGCCATACTCAGGGCTTACTTCTAGCAGCATTCAAGGGCCCCTATGGGGTACCAGGGATCAATCCAGGCTGGCCACAAGCAAGGCAAGCACCTACCCACAGCGATAGTGCTGTACTATCTCTCCAACCCTTCATCTGAAATTTGAAAACAAGTTTCAGCCAACGATGTGTTGCTAAGATTTGTCAAAAAAAACTTGGTCAATATGTGAATATCATACAGACAACATGTGAAGACTTGATTTGCATCTCACCTTTTAGCATTTCATTTATGTGGCCTTTGAGGTACTGGATCCTCCGCTCATCACATATTGAGTCCCATGGAATTTCTGAGGTGCTCCATTCTCTGTTACATATATGGGAGGGTCTCAGTACTGAGTCTGCTGGGGTCACACAGTGCATGCATTACTTTTTTTTTCTTACTAGTTTTTGGCCACATCTAGTGATGCTCAGGGCTTACTCCTGGCTCTGCACTCGGGAATTACTCCTGGAGGTGCTCTGGGGACCCTATGGGATGCTGGGATCAAACTCAGGATGGTGCGAAGCAAGCGCCCTCCCTGCTGTAGTATCACTCTGACCCGACATGCATTACTTTCTCACCTGCAGTCAGGTTTCTGAGGAAGGCACCTGTAAGAACTGTGTCCTAGTTTCATAGGTGACCCTTCACATTATTCAGAGATGAATATAGGCAATGGGTAAGTTCAAGCAAAAGATGGCAATAAATCAGCACCATTTCCATTTTCTCTAGTCTTGGGACCACACCCAGAAATGCTCAGGGACGTACACTCAGAGTTCACTCCTGGTGGTCCTTGGGGGACCACATGAAATGCCAGGCATAGAACCCAAGTCGATCACATGCAAGGCAAATGCCCTATCTGCTGTGCTATCTTTCCAGGTCCATAAATCAGCACCATTTTAGAGAAATACTTCAGGTCTTGTTCCTTCCCACATTACATTTTAGATGAAAATGAAGCAGAGAAAATAGGAAATCATAATTTTTGCTAAGGAAAAATTACATCTCTATTAGTCAAACTGGACTTTAGGTAAGGCCTGTGTCAGCCTCTGAGGTCAAAGTAACTGGAAATATAGGCACCGGGCCGGGGTAATAGGACAGTGTGTAAGGCGCACCCAGCCCAGGTTGGATCACCAGCACCGCATGTCATTCCCCAAGCACTGCCAGGAGTGATCCCTGAGCACCACTGGGGGAGACCCCAAAAACCTAACTAAATACTAAATGCCAAGACACCTGTCTTCGGAAACTCTCGAGCTCATTTGCCAACTTGATTTGGCACGAGCCTCAGGCAATCACAAGCTAATGTTCGAGTTCACAAAGTTGAGCAGAGAAGCGATAAAGGAAGACCTCAAACAGAGGAGAGCAGCAGTGTTGGCCGATGCGGCAGAAGCCGGGAAAAGTATTAGCAATGCTCGCCTGTCCTTCACCAACTAAAAGACCAAGATGACTGCCCTCCGACATCCTGATGGGTCTATCACATCTTCCAGAAGGGCAATGGAGAGGATTATTCATGACTTCTACTCAGATCTCTTCAACAGCCACCTCCACCTGCCCAGATACCAAATTCTGCAGGATGGATATGTCATTCCCAAGGTCCTCCCTTCTAAAATCCACATGCCATTTTATAGGTAAATATTCATATAGCACCCGGTCCAGACAAGGTCAGACCTGAACACCTGAAGAATCTGCGGCCAGTACTCATCAGTACACTGGCTTGGCTCTTCACACACTACCTCTCCGAATACAAGCTTTCATCCCAATGGAAAACCAGCAGGACTGTTCTGTTGTACAAGAAGGGAGACATCCACGACATCAGCAACTATCGCCCAATCTGCCTGTTGTCCATCATCTACAAGTTGTTCACTCGAGTCATCCTGAATAGATCAAGATCCTCCTCGAGCTGTATTACTAGGATCTCACCATTCTACAAGGAGGTGATCATTGACTTATAAAGAAAGGGGTTCAGCAGGGTGATACCATTTCACCGAAACTCTTCAGTGCCACCCTCAAGAACATCATGTGACAATTGTCATCATCATCATCATTGTCATCCCATTGATCATCGAATTTCTCGAGCGGTCTTAGTAATCTCTCCATTCGTCCTTGTCCTGAGTTTTTAGAAGCCTCTTTTTACTTGTCCTTCCCAATGATGCTGCATTGGAGGCTCTTTCAGGGTCAGGAGAATGAGACCCAGCATTGTTACTGGTTTTGGCATATGAATACTCCATGGGGAGTTTGCTAGGCTCTCCTGTGTAGCAGGAAACTATTGGTAACTTGCCAGATTCTCCCAGCAGGAGAAGTAGGCTATAAGATGTCACGCAGCTGCAAAGCGACTGCACACTTCCTGGAGTTTTGTTTTAAGTCTCTGGGTGTTGGCCATTGTGGGATTAACAGCGCCGGGGGCAGTCCCTGGGTGTGACTGCCTAGCTACTGGAAAATGGGAAATCTGGGCAGAAGAGGCCCAGTCCCGAAATGAGCAGGCTTGGAGGTCTCATCCCGGGTCCCACACAGTTGACAACTGTAATGGGAAGAAATGGGAGTGAAGATAGATGGTTGGCAACTACACCACCTCCACTTCGCTGATGCCTCTTTCTAATAACATCAAACATTAGCCAAGAGGCACAAATTCTGGCCGACTTCTACCGTGAGTGTGGAAAGGTTGGACTTCAGCTGAATCTCACCAAGACAATGTTCATGAGAAACAAACTAGTCCCTCACGTCCCATTTTCTCTCAATGGAACAAACATGTCTGAATGCAGCAGCTATGTGTACCTGGGTCGAGAACGCAACATGAGGAACAACTTGGCGCCAGAATACACAGGAGGAAGACATCAGTGTGGAATGCCTTCAAGAGCGTCGAAGAAGTTAAGAGGATGAAGAACCTCCGGCTCCGGGCACATCTTTTTGACTTCACCGTTCTCCCTGAACTAAAAAATGCCTCAGAGACCTGGGCCCTACGAAAACAGGACGAAAACGCTATTTCGGTATCCCAAAGAGGAATCGAAAGGGCTATGCTTGGAATATCACATTTCACTCAAGAGAGAGAAAGAATCCGGAGTTCCAAACTCCATTGACAATCAAGAATCAAGGACACTGTCTTGTTTGCCAAGGTGTCAAAAATCAGATGGGCCGAGCACGTAAAGCAATTGAGAGATGACCACTGGACTAGAACTGTTACCGACCGGATTCCACAGGGCATCAAAAGTCCACGTGGTTGCCCACCTATGAGATGGTCAGACTTTTTCTTCAAAACCCTGAACGAGGGGCTGGAGTGGTAGCACAGCGTGTAGGGCATTTGCCTTGCACATGGCCAACCCGGGTTCGATTCCCAGCATCCCATATGGTCCCCTGAGCACCGTCTGGGGTAATTCCTGAGTGCAGACAAGGTCAGACCCCTGACCCCTGTGCATTGCCGGGTGTGACCCAAAAAGCAAAAAAAAAAAAAAAAAAAAAAAAGCATAAAAAAATAAAACACCCTGAACTACCGTTTTGAGGATCTTCGTGTTCCTGGAGTAAGCAGATGCCATTGGGCTACACTAGCACGAAACAGGGAGGAATGGAGACATTACTGGTGCCTGCTCGAGCAAATCAAAGATCAATGGGATGATAAGTGATACAAATGATGGGGGCCAACGACAAAAAGGCTCATTAGAAACAGGACAAACAATAAAACCAGAATAAGACACTCAGACAACAGACACATAACGACCGTTTAAGATTGCCTAATGATGTGCACTCCAGACTCTGATTCTGACACCCCCAAATTTCTAAGGTTCTTGGGGTGTCCCAGGTTTAGTGAGGATGTCTACCGCACTACCAACCAGAGACCCTCAGGCGCGTCTGCCTAGGCGTCTGTGGTCTTCCAGATTGGGCCCTTCCGCTAGTCCCCCTGACTAGAGTCCTGCCAGGCTGGTTTTCTATGGAAGAAATAGCTGGTGTAGTCTGTTTTTTCTAAACCCAGCAAAACCTGGTCTGGTCCTTCTAAGGAAGAGAGATCCAGCTTGGTCCAATTTTTCCAAACGACAAAATCTGGATAAAGTTCCTACATGTTATGTGGAGGGATCTCATTCTAGGTGGAAAATATCTTTTCTCCTGGAGGGTATGATGCCGACAACCTGTACCTGTGGGGCGAGTGCATCAGCAGCCTGGTGGTGTCTTTGGGCTTCCTGACATCCTAAAATTGCCTCTGTGCCTTTGGCAGAACCCCAACAACTTGGGACCAAGTTTACCAACAAATTAAACAGCCAAAATTTAGGTATGTGGGAGCCACACCCACAAACCACCTCTGACTCAGTGATATCAGCTCATTTTTTGGCTTTATCTCAGAGACCCAGGAGAAATCTCAAAAGAGACCAAAAGCCGCAATTAATCTCAGACCCATGCATCACTGAACCAACTGGTGAAAATCAGAGGGGACAGGTTGGCCTGTGCCTGCCCAAGCAGAACCCCCAGCAGCCACTTGCTTCCACAATCCAAAATCGCTGCCATATCCCCAGGCTGACTCCACTGTCTCAGGATGAACCTCACCAAGATATAATCTGCTGAAAATTCGGGTATGCGGGTTTTGTGACTGAAATCTCCAGGCTTTCACGGAGTTGGTTTGGGCTACCTCTCCCCACTTCCCAATTCACGTGGAAGCACTGGCAGTCACCCCCACAAACCAACTCCAGCCCACCCTGTAAACCATATTACTGGCCTTGCTTCAGACACCCAGGAATACATCTCCAAAGACTTTAAAAGCCAGAGATGCATTTGAATTGCTTCATGAGCGGAGGGGAGAAGGCAGAAGGAATAGAGAAGGGATCACTAAGAAAATGATGGCTGAAGGAACCAGCTGGGATGGGAGATGCATGCTGAATGTAGATAATGGACCAAACATGATGACCTCTCACTGTCTGTGTTGCAAGCCATAATGCCCAAAAGTTGAGAGAGATTATGGGGAATATTGTCTGCCTTGGAGTCAGGGGGAGGGTGGGAAAGGGGAGGTATGCCTAGGATACTGATTGTGGGGAATGTGCACTGTCGGAGGGATGGGTGTTTGATCATTGTGAGATTGTAACCCAAACATGAAAGCTTGTAACTATCCCACAGTGATTCAATAACATTAAAAAAAATTTTTTTAAAGTAATAAGCCTGCCATTGCCAATAAACCACACAGACACCCAAAAAAAAAAAGTAGAGAGAGAGTATGGGGAATATTGTCTGCCATAGAGGCAGGCGGGAGGGGTATACCTAAGATATTGGTGGTGTGGAATGTGCACTGGCGGAGGGATGGGTGTTTGATCATTGTGAGATTGTAACACAAACATGAAAGCTTTTAACTAACTCACAGTGATTTAATTAAAAAAAAAAAAAAAAGTCAGAGATGCAACAGCAAGTTTCAGCAGACACTACAGGGCGCCCCCTAGTGTGCACAGCTAGGAGCTCGTGGAGAGCTCCCTGCTAGGAAGCACAATTCAAACTGAGCTATCTTTATGCGCCATGGCCACACGGGGGCGCCGCTGCCCTGCTCGCTTCTACTTTGCAGGGGCGGGGCTGTGGTCTGACTCAGGTGCGATGCTGACCTGGAGGAGGACATCCATGGGATGAAGGTGCCTTCAGAGCAGTCCTGGGGTCAGGATCTGGAGCCAGGCGGAGAGTTGCTGAAGGGAAACCGCTTGGCCTTGTGGTGTGTCTCAGGGTCCAAAATGTCCCCAGAACCTCTATCTCCAGTCCGTGATGCCAAACCTAGAAACTACAAGGGAGCTTTCCTTCCACTCCCTGTTCCTTTTCTTAGGAACATTCTTCATCTTTTATCGCTACCATATTTCTACAGCTGATAAGTCCATGTCAGGACAGTATCACGAATCTCTACACTATATTTTGATGTTACAGCTTTCTTTTATCTCCTAGGATCCCATCCCAGGGTCATTTACCCTGAGTGAAATCCCAGTCATGTCTCCCAAAGTTTCCTCTGGCTGAGTCTTGGGTGACGTGGCATTGTAAGGAGGCTGCTCTGCTGTACACTAGAGAAAGCCCCTCAGTTTGGGTGTGGTGGCCAAGGCTAGGGGTGTCAGAAGCCCACAGACACAGTGTCATTCTCAACAGCACCTCAGGGAGTGCAGGAGCCAATTGGTCATCAGTGATGTTGGTCACCCTCACCCCTGATGACACACGTTCATCAGTTTCTCTATTTCAAGACATGTGCTTTATTTTGTACAACAAATATATCTATTGTTGTAATTAAGGTGACATGTACAGTGTTAATGCAATTTCTGCATCTCACCACCACCAAAGTGTCCAATACCATCCACCGTCTCCTTGTGCTGTCACTGTCATTGTCATCCTGTTACTCATCGATTTGCTCGAGTGGGCACCAGTAACGTCTCTTATTGAAAGGCTTATTGTTACTGCTTTTTTGGCACATCCAATACACACAGGTAGCTTGCCAGGCTCTGCTGTTCGGGCTTGATACTCTCGGTAGCTTGCCGGGCTCTCTGAGAGGGGCGGAGGAATCGAACACGGGTCGGCCATGTGAAAGGCGAACACCCAACCGCTGTGCTATGGCTCCAGCCCGCCTTGTGCTACTTATGTTATTAACATTAATTCTCCTCGTTCACCTAACCCCCTCCCAAAGAGTACCTATGCTCTTGTCCTCTTGCCCACACTGTTTCTTTAGAATGAATCTCTCTGTAACTCTCACGCTAAGAACTCTTCTTCAGGTTGCATGAAACTTTCAATTTTGTTTGTTCTTTTTTTTAGGTCTCACCCAGCAGTGCTCAGGGATTACTCCTAGGGGTACTCAGGGAACCATATGTGGTGCCAGGGATTGAACCCCAGTCAGCTGTGTGTCAGGTAAACACCCTTCCTGCTGCACTCTGGCCCTGACCTTAAGAATATTTTTAATTCTTCCGGATGTGACCAGTTTTTAAACATTAATTTAAATACTTAAAATTTTATGACACTTATAAAATATTTGTCAGATCATACTCAAAATATAAAATTCTATTTTAATCCAGGGCCAATTTTTTTTTACTGAACTAAACTTTTATTTGTTCCTGCACAGCCAGGATGGACCCTGCCTCCGTATGTGGAAGGCCTGTGCCCTACCGCTGAGCCTTATCCCCAACTCACAGAACTAGCTTAGCTTTCCTGACTGGGAGAGGAGGCTAGATTGAGTGTCTGGAATATTGCTCAGTGTAGACATTCTAAGGCCTGGGAATATTGTTTAGTGTAGACTGTCTTTCCTGCAGATATGAGAGCATGAGTTTGACCCCGGGCACCATCCCACATGCCTCGTCTGATCCTGGTGACACTGTCTTGTGTGATCCCCGGCCTCAAAACAAAAAATAGTCTGTCTTTGATACCACCACCAAGTGTGCAGGAGTGCCACAACTAAACGATGTTACCTAAATGATGCCACAACTGAGAGGTGTGTGAGCACTGTGAGCAAGTGTGCGACCCCGGCAAGCACCACAACCAAGTGTGTGAGCACCAGTGAAGGCACCAACAGCAGCGACAACAAAGGGAAGGAAAGGGACAGAAATCAATCAGCAATAAAAGAATCTTTGATGGGGCTGGAGAGATAGCACAGCGGGTAGGGCGTTTGCCTTGCACGCGGCAGACCCGGGTTCAAATCCCAGCATCCCATATGGTCCCCTGAGTACGGCCAGGGGTAATTCCTGCGTGCAGAGCCAGGAGTAACCTGTGCATCGCCAGGTGTGACCCAAAGAGAAAAAAAAAAGAATCTTTGAAACCGCCTTCTTACAAACATCAGACCTCACAAGACAGTGAACCATACCAGGAGCCAGTGAGATACCTTAGCTCAAAGGGCCGGGGCGCAAGCTGTGTGTGCAGCAAGGCCAGCACAAGGCCCAGAGGTTTCCCTTCTACAACTCTCCTTCCGGCTCCAGATCCTGACCCTAGGACAGCTCTGAGGCACCTTCATCCCATGGCAATCTACTTTGGGCCAATCTTCTACCTGGGCCAATCTAACTTGGGCAAATCTATGTTGGACCTATCATCTATCTTGGGCCAATCTATCTTGGACCCGTAACTCCTCCTCTCCAGGTCAGCATCTCAGCCTGAGTCAGACTACAGCCCCGCCCCTGCAAAGTAGGAGAGAACGCAACAGCGCCGCCCCTGTGTGGCCATAACGCAGAAAGACAACTCAGTCCGAATTGTGCTTCCTAGCAGGGAGCTCTCCATAAACTCTTACCTGTGCACACTAGGGGGCGCCCTGTGGTATCTGCTGAAACTCACTGGTGCATCTCTGGCTTTTAAAGTCTTTGGAGATGTATTCCTGGGTCTCTGAAGCAAGGCCAGTAATATGGTTTACAGGGTCGGCTGGAGTTGCTTTGTGGGGGTGACTGCCAGTGCTTCCACGTGTATTGGAAAGTGGGGAGAGGTAGCCCAAACCAACTCCGTGAAATCCTGGAGATTTCAGTCACAAAATCCGCATACCCGAATTTTCAGCACATTATATCTTGGTGAGGTTCATCCTGAGACAATAGAGTCAGCCTCGGGATATGGCAGCGATTTTGAGTTGTGGAAGCAAGTGGCTGCTGGGGGTTCTGCTTGGGCAGGCACAGGCCAAACTGCCCCCTCCTATTTACCCCAGTCTGTTCAGCCATGCACGGGTCTGAGATTAACTGTGGCTTTTGGTCTCTTTTGAGATTTATCTCTGGGTCTCTGCGATAAGGCCAATAAATGAGCTTATATGGCTGAGTCAGAGGTGGTTTCTGTGTGTGGCTCCCACATACCTAAGTTTTTTTTTTTATCACCATGTGGAAAGTTACAGAGTTCTCAGGTTTATGTCTCAGTTATACCATATTCAAACACCATCCCTTCACCAGTGCCCATATTCCACCACCCAAATCCCCCGTATACCCCCCGCCCCCCACCCCAACTGTATAACTGATGAATTTCACTTAATTTTAACTTCACCTTGATTATGTTTCATATTTCAACACAAAACTCACTATTGTTGTGGGAGTTATACCCCCAAACAAGATAACCCTATTAAGGAAGCATTTGATAATTAGTTTTCCATTAAAAGATTGTTTGTTTTCAGGTTTTAGAAAAGGCCGGCTAACGCGGCCGCGTAGCTCGAATGTGTCCCAGTCCCGAATCCTGGAGCCGTGTTAGTTGCTGCTCAGTGTCGCCAGGGCTCCATCTGGAGAAGGTGTGCTGGCTGCATCTCCTCGTTCCAGCTCCCTGGTGTTGTTGGCCCCAATTCGGGTCCGGAGCATTTTCCGGGCCGCGTTGCTCACCAGAATGCCTGCCGCTTCTCTCTGATACCTAACTTTTGACTGTTTAATTTCTTGGTAAACTTGCTCCCAAGTTGTTGGAATCAAGCCAAAGTCACAGCAGCTATTTTAGGGTGTCAGGAAGCCTGAAGACACCATCAGGCTGCTGATGCATTTGCGCCAAAGGTACAGGTTGACCCGTTGGCAGCGTCATACCCCCCAGGAGAAAAGATATTAAGTATTTTTCCATCCAGAATAAGACTCCTTAACCCTGATGTGAGAATGAAAAGACCCAGAAAAGGGGAGCAAGGTCCATGCAGCCTGGAGGCATCAGCCCTGGGCACTGGTCTTGAGTTTTCAGATTTCCAGATTTGGGAGGTAGCTTGTTACAACACATATTGTAAAATTTAGTTCAATTTGCTTGTTACAACACCCAGACTGCAAGGACCCCTGAGCACCCTGGGAGTAGCCCACAAGCACAGAGACTGAGGCAACCCTGATACAGCAGGGAGTAATTCCCCAACATGCCCCAAATGAGCAGATTCCAAGAAAGGGAGAGACCCTGCGGGAGCTCCACAGATAACAGCTCCTGAGACAGGGGGAAGGTCTGTGTGTCCTTAGTGACAGTAACTGCACCCTCGCACCTCTGCCTACTTTGCTGCACTTTCCACCAGTCTGCTCCATGCCCTGTCCTGCTGCCCCATGTGGGTCTCTGAGCCCAGCAGAGTCCAGTCCTTTAGTCAGTCACTCTCTCACCTCTGATTGCTGCCCCACTGCCTCCCTCCCTCTGCCAACCAGTCAGTCCCTCCCCATCGCCATGCTCAGATGATGAGTTTATCTTATGTTCTATTCTGGATTTTGGGTTTTGGATCGCACCTGGCTGTACTCAGGGATTAGTCCTGGTGGGGTCCAGGTGACCATATGGGGTGTCAGGGAGAGAACCCTGGTCAGTGGTGAGCAAGGCAATCACCTTATTCACTTTCCAATCTGTCTGGTCCCTATGTCACTTTCACCCCATATAAACAGAGTCTGAGGAGAGAACAGCTCCATCATCTCCCCACTCTCTCATCAGGACCTGGATGCTCTTTCCTCCCATGGAGGGGCAGGACAGCAATGGTCCTGCCCTGTCCAAGGTCCCCTCGTCTTTGAACAGGATTGCGCCATTAACTAGATACTAAATAAGTAAAAAAAAAAAAACTTCCCCTTACCCCACTGTCAGCCCCATGTCCTCTCCCAGCTGCTGTCTCATGTCTCCACTGGGTGCCCAAAGGGAGCCCCGGATTCACCCATGGGAGCCTGGATCCCCGCTGACCACATCCACTTATGATCTTCATTAACACACCAGATTTGAGTCCATATCTTGTAAAAAACTAAAGCTCGCCGAGGGGCGAGTGCACTCGCGGGCTCTCTGGGCGGCTCTGTCTCACCGCCCGCATTCGGTGCCCCAGAACTGCTGTGTGTGTTGTCAGTCAAGGGCAGGCGAGGGAAGGAAGAAGGCCAAACTGGTTGCTGATTAGTTACCCTTTTTCTTTTTACAAAAACACAAACATTTGAAAATGAGGAACAATTCCAAATCACAACACAATTTGAAATCACAATACAGTCTTATAGTTGTGCTAAGATTTCAGTCTGACCCTGGGTCCAGAGCAGTGCTTGTAGTAAAGAGTCCAATTGTCCTGCACTGTCCAGGGGTGATAAGAGTCACCAATGATAAGAGTCATTTAGTCACAGTTTGAAGAAATGAAGTGTCTAGATCAAAACTGAAGAGTTGTCCTTGTAACAGCAGCAGTAGTGGTAGCAGCAATGAGTCCCAGGGGAGCAGCAATTAGAAGTCCAATAAATTTCAGGAAGCACTGGATCAGTCAGGGAGGACTGGAACAGGAGCATCACAACTTCTGGCAGGAGAACTTCAGCAGAGGAATGCAGCCATTCTCTGGTCTGGTTCCTCGGCAGTCATAGATGTGCAACCTAGCTTATGTTTGAGAAAAAACACTTTAAAGTTATTAGAGGCTTTCGCAGTTGGGGTTTTGGTCTCCATGCCTGTGAATAGAAAGAGTCAGAGGGAAACTCCAATACGAATGGATATCCTAGAGAGAAATGAAAAGGTGTTCCTGTTAAAAGCCATTTCTCTCTCCTTCAGGAACCTGTGAATTCCAAGGAAAGGATAAAAGTAAAGTATTGTTAATTCAAAATATGAAGGTCTGGCATTGTCCAATCCACAACCTGTAAAAGAAGGGTTTAAGGAAAGGTCTTAATGTGACCTCATGAAATGTGTAAGGAGCTAGAGGCCTTTGCTCTAGGTCCTCTGACGCTGGCTCCCCTTCTTTCTTCGTGACTTCCAGCTGAGATCAGTTTGGTGATGAATCTGAGCTGGAAATTGAAGGGTTGTGAATCTCTGGAGGTCTGAGATCCAAATTAGGTGGATGAATTCTACTTCTGATGAGAAGGAAAGGGATCCAAAGTTTCTTAGTGGGGTTGTCATCTGTTGAAACAAAAGCATAACCTTTCCTTCGAATGAGGAGTCTCCCTACTACATTCAATTGAGAAAATACCTCCTTTTTGTATTTGATTTAACATTCCATATGTCCACTGAAAATGCAGAGGTGGTGGGCTTAAGGCCACAGTGTTCTATACTGAAAAGGGGTTGTAGTAACTGTATCGGGGCAGGAAATAGGCTGTGCTTCCTGCCATCCCTGGCTGTAGCGATTATACTGGTTGGAACTCTGAAACTCCACACTGGGGAAAGGGGCTGCAACTGAGAACATCTGCTGATTTTGCGGGGCCTGGGGGTGGCCCCCTTGCAGGTGTCCCGAGTTGGGGTCACCCACTACATCAAAATTAAAGCGACAATCTCTGGCCCAATGATTTCCCCTCTTACACCGGGGACAGGGCCCGGGAGGTGCAAGTCTGGCTCTGCAGTCTCTGGCCCAGTGGTTTCCCTTCTTACACCTGGGACAGGGCCCAGGACATGCTCTCGTAGCACGGCTTGGGGGCGCATTGCAATCTCTACGAAAGTGGCCTGGTTTTCCACAATTAAAACATCTTTTCTGAGCTCGTCTCTGTAAGGCATAGACCTGCACCTTATGTTTAGCAGAGCCAACATTCCAGCATGCTTCCAAGTACCTGAATATGTCTTCCTTCTCCTTAATAGGGTGCAGAATGGCCTGGCAATCCTCATTAGCATTTTCAAAGGCCAATAGTTTAGTCAACAGCTCCTGAGTTGCCTCATCCTTAACCTGCATCTCAATAGCTTTCATCAACCTTCCTATGAAATCTGCATAAGGTTCTGAGGCTTTCTGGAAAATCTTTGTAAAACTTCCCTTAAATTCTGCTTCTCCATCAACCTCCTCCCATGCACGCAGGGCTCCGTCACGGACATAAGCAAGAACAGCACGAAGCAAGGTGATTTGACTTTCAGGGTCGCGCCATTTCCCTTCACAGTTAACATCTCACAAGTCAACTCAATACCTGAAAAGTTTTGTCCAGCATGGCCTAGGCCTTGAAGCTTTGCCTTGGCCTCATTATAGAGCCACATTCTCCACTCCAAGTACTGAGAAGGGCTTAAGCATGTCTTAGCAACCATGTGAAAATCTTGAGGTACCCAGTAGGCCTTTTTACTCCAGTATGCAAGATACTCCCTACAGTACGGAGATGAAGGCCCGTACGAGACACAGGCCTGTTTGAAACGACTGAGAGAATCTATCCTTAACCTGCGACAAGATGGCTGCTGCTTCTTCTCTGCCTGGACGGGGCGATTGGGAGCATGTCCCGAGCGGCCTGGAGGCCACTTGGCTGAGTCACTCTTGGACTCAGAATCTGAGTAAGTGGCAGCAGACTCATAACCCGCATCACTTCCATCTAATGCACTGGAAGTAGAGCTATATTCACCAGCCTCAGAAGTATTTTTACTATGAAAACCCTTTGAGACTTAGGTGTGGGAGGAGCTGAGGCCGTATTTTTCCTAATATTCTCCGCATCAATTGCACTTTTCAAAAACAGGAGAATAGAATTAACAATCTCCCATGTAGTGCAGAATTCCCCGGGGATCTTAGTCCCTTTCCTAGACGCCTTATAGACATTTTTCCTAACTTGTTTCCAAATCTTACTTTCTAGAGATCCTTCATCCGGGAACCATGGGTTAACTGTATAAACTGCCTTAAAGCAGGACCGGGTTGGTCTCTGGAAATGTAGAGTTCCGGGTCTCCTGTTCTGCATGAGAGACACTGAATCAAATCCATAAATGGCTTGCCCTGTTCAGTCTGGCTCGAGAAAATATGAAAGATCTTGGGAAGGCCCAGAATCTGCCCCATTTTAGTGGGTGATTGCTGTGAGGATTATAATCCCCAGCACACTAAAAAATCCTGTTCTCCCACTCACTTTCTAGAGTGAGGGTGCACCGAACGCTATTCTTACCTTTAGTTGGTAGTTCGTGCCCGCTCCAGGGACGCCAGCTGTAAAAAACTAAGGGTCGCCTAGGGGCGGGCGCACTCGCGGGCTCTCTGGGCGGCTCTGTCTCACAGTCCGCATTCGGTGCCCCGGAACCGCTGTGTGTGTTGTCGGTCAAGGGCAGGCGAGGGAAGGAAGAAGGCCAAACTGGTTGCTGATTAGTTACCGTTTATTCAATCTTCCGTCTTTCTCATTTCCCGCACTCCCAGCTCCATCCTCTCTCTGGATCAACTGCAGCCTCTTTCTCCCTTCTCTCATCTCTCCCCCTACTTGTCTCTCCCACCTTGCCCTCTAGGCTACACCCAGCCATGTAGCAAAATCAACATAAGAAAGCCCTTCCTGACTCTTAAGTTTTTTTTTTCTTTTCCTTAGTCCAAAATACTTATTCAAATATGAATGCTAGTTATTTTTGTATGGACATAGCAAGGGATACATTGAGGCTTGCAAGGCAGCTCTCCTGGCAACATCTAGCCACAGGCTCAGACCACAGCACTCAGGCCAGATTAATGATTCCTCACCCTAGCAGGGTCCAAATCTAGTTATCACTGTTTGGATCATGACAGCATTTGTCCATGATCAAGCTCTTAACTTATATAGTTAAGCATTAGGCACTTTGGCCAGGCCCATCTCCATGTCAGGGTAGCACACAACTCACAGCTTGCCCTGGGTCCTTCTTGTCCCATATCCTCGGGACCATGCTTTGGGGATGCTAGGAAGTAAGGGCAGCTGAGGCTTAGGTCAAAGAACAGATGCGCTGGAGGAAAATATCATGTAGAGTCAAATGACTCCCAGGTTACAAAAGCATAACATTTGTTAAGTCTTCCTGTGTCCATACAAAAAGGACTTGCTATAAATAAACTATGCAAAGGACTCAAGGAGAAGAGAAAAACATTACTTACAAGTCAACAGAACACTAAGAAAGAAGCTACAAATAAACAAAGAGGAATAGGAGCACTGTAATGGGAGTAACCCAATAAACCTAAACTACCTGAAGCTATGTTATCCTACAATATCTCACCTACCAAATTAATGTTTTATTTTTTACCAAATAGGGATATTAAACATGTGATTTCAGAATCCTAATACATCTATAACTTTAAGTCCCAATATTCATATATCCCCATTTCTTGAAACAATGAGTTTTACTTCATAATTACTGCTCATAATTAATTGACACAATTGTTAAAAATCTCAGCCCTACATATTTGGATAAAGCTTATTATTCCCATATATGTCACTTAAACAACAGATTAAAGGCAGGCAAAAATATTAAAACCCAGCTAGCTTCTGATGAGACAGAGAAGACACCTTGAATACATACAGTGTAAAGGATTCATTTTTCCAAAACACCATTTATTTTCTGAATTAGTTTTGTCCTTTTTCCTTCCTATTTGGGGGTAGGGACTTCCAAACAGTGCTCAGAAGGCCTTGGAGCGAGCTCTGGGTTCTCCAGTGCCACACCTGTGGTGCTCAGAACCCAGCTGCCTGGACCTCTAAACCCCTGAAGCACTTTTTTTGAGGGGAGACTTTCTGCAAGCACCATGATTTACAAAGTTGTTTGTTATGCAGTTGCTTCAGGAAGTCCATGTTCCAAAGCCAATTCCACCACCAGTGTGACCGTCCCTTCACCAAAGTCCCCAGTTTCCTACCCAGCCCCTCAGCCTGCCCTGTAAGCAGGCACAAAGAAATTTAGTTCAATATATGCTTGTTACAACACATGCTAGAACATACAACTTATTCCAGCATTAAATAATTCCATTATAGTGCCATTTCCTGCTGGGATGAACAAGGTGGCACTTGAGTTCTAGCTCTCTGAGATCGAATAGGTGGACCGGCTCTCTGAGGTTGCACAGGTGACCTGCTCTGATGTGATGTGGCCTGGCTCCCTGAGATAGCACAGGTGGACTGGCTCTCTGAGGTCGCACACACGCTCTGGCTCTGAGGTTGCACATGTCAGCTGTGGTGTCAGCACACTTGGCTGTGCTGCTCATTATTTTGATCGCACGCTGGCATTTCCTCCACAGCCACAGGCCTTACCCCCTAGAGGGCACAAAATAATTTACTATATAATGCTTTTTACGGGAAAAAAGTATCGGGAAATAGATCAATAGGAATCAATCTGTGATCATTGTTCTATCTCACAATGCTGCGTGTCTGAGTGTTTACTGGATGTTTTGTGCCTCTGAGCCTTCTGCGTTACTATTTTTGCTCACTGAGCTATTACAGAAGGTAAGGTGCTTGCCTTGCATGTGGCCAACACGGGTTTGATCTATGGCACCACATATGGTCCCATGAACCTGCCAAGAGTGATCCCTGAGCACACATTACTCCTGAGCGCTGCCTGGTGTGGCCAAAAGCCAAAACCAAACAAACAAACAAACAAACAAACATCACCACCCTCAATAGAGGGTCTTTAACTCAGATTCCTCTCACGGCAAACACTGACAGGCATAACCTGAACGCACAGAAGCATCTCTGGGGTCCTCATGAACTTGTAAGATTGTAGCAAGATACTGACACGAAAACCATGGAAAATAGATGTCCTGGACATGGGACACAGTGCGACAAAGATCAGGTGAGGGAGCAGGTGAGAGGGCGAATTCCCAGGTCCCACGTGTGGCTCCCAGTGTCCCCAGGGTGGTGTTGGGGGCGGGAGATCAGACCTGGGGATTCCTGGTCTCCCCAGAGTTTCACTTCTCCCTCTGCAACCTGTGCTAGCGCCATCTGCCCGGATACTCGTGACGCTTCCGCAATCCTCACTCCCATTGGGCATCGCTGTCTAGAGCAGCCAATGAGCAGCAGTCAACACGGTTCCCGGTTATAAACTGAGGCACTCGCGAAGGAGTCAGAACCCGTTTCCTTTCTTCAGTATGTGGGTGCCACGACCCCTCCTGCTGCTGCTTTCGGGGGCCCTGGCCCTGACCCAGACCCGGGAGGGTGAGTGCGGGGTCGGGAGGGGAGTTCGTTGCGGGGGGAAGGGTGGGGACTGCCAGGCACTGATGTGCGGGACCCCGAGAAGGAGTTTCTCCGATTCCCTGCCCGGACGCCCCCAAATGTTCCTCCTTGTCACCCCCAACCTCCAACTCCCCCCGCGCCCCTAAGTCTCGCCCTTCTCGGTCCCTCCCCCCTTCCCGTCTCCCGAGCCCCCTCCCATTCCCTCACCCTGGCCTCGGGGCGCGCGGGGCGGCGGGTCGGGCCGGGTGTCACCCCTTCCCCTCCCCCAGGCCCCCACTCCCTGCGGTATTTCTACACCGCCCTGTCCCGGCCCGGCGGGGAGCCCCGCTACATCGTCGTCGGCTACGTGGACGACACGCAGTTCGTGCGCTTCGACAGCGACTCGGCGAGTCAGAGGATGGAGCCGCGGGCGCCGTGGGTGGAGCAGGAGGGACCCGAGTACTGGGAGGGGGAGACGCGGAACGTCAACGGCCACGCACAGATGTTCCGAGAGAACCTGAACACCGCGCTCCGCTACTACAACCAGAGCGAGGCAGGTGAGCGCGGCCGGGCAGGGACGAGCCGACACGGGGACGGGCCGGGTCGCCCCGAGGCGGGTCCGAGCGTCCCCGAGGCTGAGGGACCCGCTCCGGACCCTTGGCAGGGAGGCGCCGCGGGGACTGGGACCCGGTTTCGTTTTCGGTTCTGAGTTCATCTGTGCGGGCGGGTCAGACTCTCACACCCTCCAGTGGATGTCCGGCTGCGACGTGGGGTCCGACGGGCGCCTCCTGCGCGGGTACTGGCAATACTCCTACGACGGCGCCGACTACATCGCCCTGAACGAGGACCTGCGCTCCTGGACGGCGGCGGCGGGCACGCAGGCTTGGAGAACCCAGCGCAAGTGGGAGCAGGCAGGTGGGGCTGAGCAGAACAGGAACTACCTGGAGGGCAGGTGCGTGCAGTATCTGAAGAGATACCTGGAGAACGGAAACGACACGCTGCTGCGCGCAGGTACTGAGTCCCTGGTGTTGATGACCCCTGACCTTTCCTGGGAGGCGGGGGGACTCCCCACAGGGGGCACATAGTGCGGTTCAGTGTCCGAACAGCGCCCCTTCTTCAGTCAGGAGAGGGACGGACACGCCTGGTTTCCATGTTCTGTACCACAGAGACCCGCCCTCCCCTCAGGCCACCCCGTGTCCTCAGAACCCTGACTTTACTCGGTTTGTGTGTTTGGGGGGGTAGGGGGGGAGAGGGAGGGGCGACCTTCTCTGAAATAATGAATTTGGCTTCCCTGGGGCCGGGCAGCCATCTGTGAACTCTCTCAGATCTCAGCTCTGACTCCTGCTTCTCTCAGTCACTCACCCTCCACCCAGGGCAGGACAGAGTCAGTGTCTCCTGAGAGACCCGAACCTCCTTCCCTAACCCTGTTCTAGAACTTTCCAAGGAATTAGGATTTTATCCAGTTTCTCCAGTCAAGCTTGTGTCTGGATTTTTACCTCCTTTGCAAACCAATTATCCTGTTCAACCTCATTTTGGAAGTGACACAAAATGTGAATTTTTTTCAATTTTCTCCTCAGAAGCCCCCAGAAGCCACATCACCCACCACCCGTTCTCTGACCAGGAGGTCACCCTGAGGTGCTGGGCCCTGGGCTTCTACCCTGCCGAGATCACCCTGACCTGGCAGCGTGATGGGGAGGACCTGACCCAGGACACAGAGCTGGTGGAGACCAGGCCTTCAGGGGATGGAACCTTCCAGAAGTGGGCGGCTGTGCTGGTGCCTTCTGGAGAGGAGCAGAGATACACGTGCCGTGTGCAGCACCAGGGGCTGCCGGAGCCTGTCACCCTGAGATGGGGTGAGGAGGGGGACGGGACACAGAGCCTGTTCTCAGGGAATCAAGGTTGGCCCCCTGGGGAACTGTTGAGTGTCAGGCTGGGTCTGGGGTCACACCCTCTCCTTCCTCCCTTCCCAGAGCCCCCTTCTCAGCCCACCATCCTCACTGAGGGCATCATTGTGGTCCTGGCTCTTGGAGCTGGAGCTGTGGTGGCTGTGGTGGCAGCTGTGATCTGCAGGAGGAAGCGCTCAGGTAAGATGGGGGTAGTTTGGGGGGGATTCTGTCCAACATGGCAGGTCTTGAGTCTTGTCCCACTTTGGGGGTCTCCCCCCTGTATTAGTTTCCTGCCCAATTAGCGGAAGCACCACCCGCCCCCGTGCTGTTGCTCACACTCCCCTGTGTGTGCCGCTCTCAGGTTTGCTCAGGAAAGACACGTTCACCTCCATAAGCTGGGCATGAACCTGGTCCCCACGGTCCCAGGTCACAGGGACTGTCCCTGTGAGCACAGACCGCCAGGAGAGGCTGGTCAGTCCAGGAGTGTCTCCTTCCTGTGTGTTTCCTAGTCCTGCCCTCAGTCTTCAGAGTTCTGACGCTTCCCGGGGGTCCGGGCCTAGAGAGCTGCTCTGTGGGCTCAGGACCCAGTGCTCTCCCTGACATTCCCTGGATGTTTCCTTCCCACAGGTGGGAGAGGAGGACAGTACACTCAGGCTGCAAGTAAGTGTGGGCAGGGCTGGGGCCCTGGAATCCTGGGGACAGAGACCAGAGCCCTTGGATCCTCCTCTAGTCCCACCCCCTGGGCTCTGACCTTGGCCTGTTTGTTCCTCTCCAGACAGCGACAGTTCCCAGGGCTCCGATAAGTCTCTCTCGAACCCTAGAGGTGAGACTCTGGAGGCTGGAGTGGGTGGGATTGGGCAGAGGGGACAGCATTGGTTTGGGGGTTCTTTGAGCGGGATGCTGGGAGCTTGCTCAGGATGTCACCACTTCTGTCACTCACCTGAGTCTCTTCATTCTTTTCTCTCACAGTGTAAGACAGCTGCCCCGCTGGGTTGAAGATAAAGGTATCTTCAAAGATGACACGCAACTGGCCAACCAAGTGGAAACAGAGATCAACAAATGGGACTACATTAAGCTAAAAAGCTTCTGCACCGCAAAAGATACAGTGACCGGAATACAAAGACTATCTACAGAATGGGAAAGGATATTTACACAATACCCATCAGATAAGGGGTTGATATCAATGGTATATAAAGCACTGGTTGAACTCTACAAGAAGAAAACATCCAACCCCATCAAAAAATGGGGCAAAGAAATGAACAGAAACTTTCCCAAGGAAGAGATATATGAATGGCCAAAAGGCACATGAAAAAGTGCTCTACATCACTAATCATCAGGGAGATGCAGATCAAAACAACCATGAGATACCACCTCACACCACAGAGACTAGCACACATCCAAAAGAACAAAAGCAACCACTGTTGGAGAGGATGTTGGGAGAAAGGGACCCTTCTACACTGCTGGTGGGAATGCCTACTAGTTCAGCCCTTTTGAAAACAATATGGACTATTTTCAAAAAACCAGAGGTTGAACTCCCATTTGACCCAGCAATACCACTGCTGGGAATATATCCCAGTAGAAGCAAAAAAGTATAGTCGAAATGACATCTGCAGCATCATTGCAGCACTGTTTACAATAGCCAGAATCTGGAAAAAACCCGAGTGTCCTAGAACAGATGACTGGTTGAAGAAACTTTGATACATCTATACAATGGAATACTATGCAGCTGTTAGAAAAAAACGAGGTAATGAAGTTTGCATATAAGTGGATCAGCATGCAAAGTATCATGCTAAGTGAAATGAGTCAGAAAGAGAGAGACAGACATAGAAAGATTGCACTCATCTGTGGAATATAGAATAATAGACTTGGAGACTAACACTCAAGAATAGTAGAAATAAGTACCAGGAGGTTGACCATGGCTTGGAGGCTGGTCTCTCATTCTGGGCAACTCAGAGAAGGGAACACCAAGTAAAATGTGGTCAGAGGTCATGCGGGGGAAGGGTGATGCATGTCGAATATAGACTAGAGACTGAACACAATGGCCACTCAACACCTTTATTGCAAACCACAACACCTAATTAGAGAGAGAGTGCAAAAGGGAATACCCTGCCATAGTGGCAGTGTGGGGTGGCGGGGGGAGATGGGACTGTGGAGGGTGGGAGAGATGCTGGGTTTACTGGTGGTAGAGAATGGGCACTGGTGAAGGGATGGGTTCTCGAACTTTGTATGGGGGAACATAAGCACAATAATGTATAATTCATTTCAATTCTTAATGTAATTTTATTAGATCAATAAAGTCCAGATGACAAAATAAAAAAAAAAAAGAAAAAGAAAAACTTAAAATGAAAAAAAAAGAGACAACGACAGAAGACGGGATCCTAGGTCTGGATTCTGGGCCATCAGACATTATAGAGATAATGACTATGTGGCTCTTACATCGACCCTAACTCCTCTTTCTCTGGAGGATGTTAGTTTTATAGGGGTTTTCCTGGACTATGAGGCTGGAATAATCTCCTTTTACAATTTGGATACTGCCTCCCACATCTTCATTTTCCCAAAGGTCTCTTTCTCTGAGTCTATCAGACCTTATTTCTGTACTGGTGAAGATTCTTATTTGTACATTTATCATTCATATTTGTAAGATGTGTAAATAAAATATTTCTAAGTTAAAAAAAAGAACCCCAGTATTCCTCCCATCCCACCCTTTCCCGCCCGTGTGGCTGATGATTTTCACTTTACTTTCTCATTTCTTTGATTACATTCAATATTTCAACAGAAAACTCACAATTTTTATTTGGAATTTTCCTAAAAAACCATACCTGACAAAAAGGCAGCATTTGATAATTTGTTTTCCATTGCTGAGAATGATGAGTATATGAAGTTTTGGATTTCTGGTATTTTAGTAACTAAGTCCAGAGAAATTTCTGCCAGCAATTACATCATTGCAAGCTCGTACCTCTCTTTAGTGGACCTATTAAGATGGCGGTCACCATGCCGCCACCGGGGAAAGAAAAGGCTGAGAGAGGAAAACCTTTCCTCTCCGGGGCGGCATGGGGCTGTAGCTTAGTTCACAGTCTAGAGGCATTTCTGCAAGAAGCTGATGGTGCCGAAAGTAGTTAGTGGGCCTCCGGGATTATGGGCGTTCAGCAACGGAGGGGCTGCATGCGTGTGGCCGCTCGGGTCACATTTGGGTGGAGAGCGGCCCCCATCCAAGGATATTCTTATGCTATACCAAAAGCATAAGAATTAGCATTATTGTAACAATGTTACCTTAACTAGAGTGAAAACAGACAACAAAACAAAAGTTCAGTCAACTTTATGGGCTCACTGAGCAGCATTTTTGCCCAAAATAGGGTGAACCTAATGCCAGGGCCTCTCACAGCAGATTCATGTTCCTTTTCCTCTTCACTGTGAACTCTCAGTCCAAAGTGCTGGATCCTCAGTTTCTTCTAGAGGTCAGAGCAGTTCAACCACTAGGGACACCTGGGAGCTCTTTAAGCACCAGGAGAAAGCACCAGGACAGTCCCTGGAGAGCTGGGACACCTGTAGAGAATAAGCCCCCACCTGACATTAGGAGGAGCAACGTTTCCTTCCTGCTCTCAGTAAAAGTGATGAAAATTTCCTCAGCTACTTCTCTGCCCACTTTGGGGGCTTCTTCGTGCTCAGACAGGAACTGCTACAGTCTCACTGTCACTCCTGGCAGTTTGCTTCCCTGTTCAGTCCTGAAAAATTAATACAAAATAAAGGAAGTGAAGGGACAGAGAGTCACCGCTGTCAGAAAATATTAGAATTTGAGCTAGCAAAGATTTTACAAGTCATTCTAATTATACAGATGAAGGATAATCAATTGTAAATTTTATTAAGGCCAGTAAGTGGCAAAGCAAAGATGCAAACCTAGGATTTCTGGTTTCTAGCCAAGTGAATTGTCCAGTTCCAGGAGTATAGACAGAGGCTGAAAGTGTGGGAAAGCAGCGGGAGTGTTGTCTCTCCCTGACACTTTCCATCACAGACGCACAGAGATCAAATGGAGATTCGGGCACTGGAGCAACAGGTCTGACACAGGTGGCTCCATCCTACAGTGTGTGTGAGTTGTTTGATCACAAGTTTAAGCTACAAATTGGCAACAACTCTAATAATCTTTCCTCAAAACCTCTTAGCTAGAAATAAAATTAGAACAACATGAGGAATTGGGAACTCCGGGACACCTTTTATTCAAGCCCACAAAGGTAGGAAAAAGGTATGAAAAAAATTCTTTCACTGGGGGGCTGGAGCAATAGCACAGCGGGTAGGGCGTTTGCCTTGCACGCGGCCGACCCGGGTTCGAATCCCAGCATTCTATATGGTCCCCTAGCACCACCAGGGGTAATTCCTGAGTGCAAAGCCAGGAGTAACCCCTGTGTATCGCCAGGCATGACCCGAAAAGCAAAAAAAAAAAAAAAAATTCTTTCACTGAATGAATGAATCAAGTGCACCGGTTCAGAGAACACTAATAAACTCCTTAGGGTCTGCATTCTGTTAAGTGTCCATGGAATAACGTTCCCCCAGAGGGAGAACAGGTAGAAGTCATTGCCAATGTCAACTAAGCAGGGATTTGCATGGGGTGATCAGTGCTCTGCCTCTGCCTCTGTGAGCAGCACAATGCTTTGGAGGGTCCCTGTTCAGCACTGGGAGCTGGTTGGCTGAACTCAGTGTCTTAAGACAACCCAGAGTGGGTGGGGGCTCCTTCACTCAGAGTCACTCAGTCTCCCCTGGTGTGCACATCCCCTTCGGGGTCCAGACAATGGCTGGTCGAGCATCTCTCCCTCCAAATCTCAGTCTCCAAGCTCTATCTCAGGGGGCAGAGGTCTGAACCCCCTCTCACAACAACTCTGTCTTCATCTGATATATTTTTTTTTTTTGCTTTTTGGGTCACACCCGGCGATGCTCTGCGGTTACTCCTGGTTTTGCACTCAGGAATTACTCCTGGCAGTGCTTGGGGGATCATATGGGTTGCCGGGGATCGAACCCGGGTCGGCCGCGTGCAAGGCAAACGCCCTACCTGCTGTGCTATCGCTCCGGCCCCATCTGATATTTTCTAACACTGGAAAAGAGGCTTCCGAATGCTTTACCAAAAACTGTTTTTATTCATTTCCCACCTCCTATCAATATGGTTTTGACAGTAAACAAGATATATATGATTGGTCATTTATGTTCATATACTGTTACAGATACTTGAATATTAGCATGAAATAGACTGTGTAACATCATTTGGGGGCCAGAGCAGCAGGGAAGGTGTTTGCTTTGCATGCAACTGATCCGAGTTCTATCCCTAGCACCCCGTATGGTCCCCCAAGCCCACCTTGAGTGGTCCCTGAGTGCAGAGTCAGGAGAAAAGCCTGAACACCATTTGCTGTGGCCAAAAAAAAACTTAAAAAAAAGAAAGAAAGAGGAGGAAGGAAGGAAGGAAGGAAGGAAGGAAGGAAGGAAGGAAGGAAGGAAGGAAGGAAGGAAGGAAGGAAGGAAGAAGAAAATCAATTTCATCTGAAATTTGCGAAAATAAGCCCCAAACTGCAATTGAGATCCTAGACTGGGCTTGCTGTTCCCGCGGAGATGATACAACTCTAGCTAAGAGGAACCAGTGCAGCGTCTATGATGCTTCTCCTTTTAATTATTTTCTATTTATAAAGAACCATGATTTATAGTTATTGTAGTTAATAACTACAACACCAGTATTTCCACCAATGTCAGCTATAATTCTCCTTCTTTGAAAACAAGACACTTCTTTCCTTTGGAACCAAACCCACTGAAGATATATTTATTTATAATCTTGAATTTTAAACTGAGGTTTTAAAATAGGCCCATAGTCATCTGGCCATCCCTCCCTCCTTAGGGTACCCCTCCTGTGCCCTTTAGAAAGGGTGCATGGAGAAAGGACCCATAGACCTCCCCTCCCCTTCCCTTCCCTCCTCTTCCCTTCCCTCCCCTCCTCTTTTCTTTCCTTCCCTCCACTTCCCTTCCCTTCCCTTCCCTTCCCTTCCCTTCCCTTCCCTTCCCTTCCCTTCCCTTCCCTTCCCTTCCCTTCCCTTCCCTTCCCTTCCCTTCCCTCCTCTTTCCTTTCCTTCCCTCTTCTTCCCTTACTTTCCCTTCCCTTCCCTTCCCTTCCCTTCCCTTCCCTTCCCTTCCCTTCCCTTCCCTTCCCTTCCCTTCCCTTCCCTTCCCTTTCCTTCCCTTCCCTTCCCCTTCCCTCCCCTCCTCTTTCCTTTCCTTCCCTCTTCTTCCCTTACTTTCCCTTTCCTTTCCTTTCCTTCCCTTCCCTTCCCTTCCCTTCCCTTCCCTTCCCTTCCCTTCCCTTCCCTTCCCTTCCCTTTCCTTCCCTTCCCTTCCCCTTCCCTCCCCTCCTCTTTCCTTTCCTTCCCTCTTCTTCCCTTACTTTCCCTTTCCTTTCCTTCCCTTCCCTTCCCTTCCCTTCCCTTCCCTTCCCCTTCCCTCCCCTCCCCTCCCTTCCCCTTCTTTCCCTTCCCTTCCCTTCCCTTCCCTTCCCTTCCCTTCCCTTCCCTTCCCTTCCCTTCCCTTCCCTTCCCTTCCCTTCACCTTTACCTTCCCTCCCCTCCCCTCCCCTCCCCTCCCTTCCCTTCCCTTCCTTTCCCTTCCCTTCCCTTCCCTTCCCTTCCCCTTCCCTCCCCTCCCCTCCCCTCCCTTCTCCTTCCTTCCCTTCCCCTTCCCTTCCCTTCCCTTCCCTTCCCTTCCCTTCCCTTCCCTTCCCTTACTTTCCCTTTCCTTCCCTTCCCTTCCCTTCCCTTCCCTTCCCTTCCCTTCCCTTCCCTTCCCTTCCCTTCCCTTCCCTTCCCTTCCCCTTCTCCTTCCCTTCCCCTTCTCCTTCCCTTCCCCTTCTCCTTCCCTTCCCTTCCCTTCCCTTCCCTTCCCTTCCCTTCCCTTCCCTTCCCTTCCCTTCCCTTCCCTTCCCTTCCTCTCCTTTCCTCTATCCTCTACTCTTCCCTGTGTGTGTGAGTTATCTGACATAACTCAAAGTATGGGGAATCGAAGTGTGGGGAAATGCCTGAAAGTTAACTGTAGTTTACCAGTCAATTACAGAGCTAACTCCTGCTCTAATAATTACCCTCCAGGCAACAAATTCACCCCTACCCATTGCTTCCTGTGTCTGATCCTCACAAACCCATCCCTCCCCACAGGTGTCCACTAGTAGGCTCTGCCCTGACCTTTCCCTCTGCTTCTTCCCTCTCCAGTTTATTTGGCCTCTATCCCCTAAAGACACTATTTCCTCCTACCTTCACTTTTTTAATGAGACATTCCCTGTATATTCCCAGTCCAGGGACTGGGGCTTTTAATCTCTTTTATCCTCCAGTTCTTCCTAGGGACGGAAACTGAGGATTTAAAATTGATTCCCGTGGAACCAGCAGCAGCAGGAGTAAGTGACAGAGACTGGAGGTCAATATCTCATCTCAGCACCCTGAAGGCTCCAGTATGCTTCTGGGGCTCACTCTGGCTCTGGGTAGCAGCAATTATGAACTGAAGTTGTTGTTGTTGTTGTTGTTGTTATTGTTGTATATTTTTAATTTTTTAAAAAATTTACTAATTAAGATTTAAGGTTTACAGTGTTATTAACAAAGATTTGTCATGTACATGTTGCTTAATCACACTTGAAGCCAGTGCTCACAGTTATAAATGAGGAAGAGCCTCTTTGTGAGTATATTTAGGGAAACTATTCAGACACAGCAGCTGATGCAGGATAGGGCGCCCCCTAGTGTGCACAGCCTGTCCTGTTGCTGGGAGCCCTGGAGAACTCCCTGCTAGGAAGCACAGTTCGGACTGAGTGTCTTTCAGCGCTATGGCCACACGGGGGCGCCTCTGCTCTGCTCGCTACTACTTTGCAGGGAAGACTCAGGCTGACTCAGGCTGAGATGCTGACCTGGAGGAGGACACCCATGGGATGAAGGTGACTTCAGAGCAGTCCTGGGGTCAGGCTGGGGAGCCGGGCAGAGAGTTGCGGAAGGGAAACCTGTGGGGCCTTGTGCTGTGCCTGAGGTTCCATCATGGCCCCAGGGCCTCTTGATGCCAAACCTAGAAACTACAAGGGAACTTTCCTTCCACTCCCGGTTCCTTTTCTTAGGAACATTCTTCATCTTTTATCGATACCACATTTCTACAGCTGATAAGTGCATGTCAGGACAGTATCACGAATTTCCACACACTATATTTGACTGTTACTGTTTTCATTTCTCTCCTCGGATCCCACCCCAGGATCATTCATGCGGAGTGAGGTCCCAGTCATGTCTCCTGAAGGCGCCTCCAGCTGAGTTGGGTTCGCTCTCCTTGTCTTGGATGATGTGGCATTGTAAAGAGGCTGCTCTGATATACATCGGAGAAAGCCCCTCAGTTTGGGTGTGGTGGTCAAGGCTAGTGGTGTGGGGAGCCCACAGATACAGTGTCATTCTCAACAGCACATCAGGGATTGAAGGAGCCACTTGGTCATCATTAACAATTGTCACCCTCACCCCGTAATTTGACATGTTCCTCAGTTTGTCCCTTTGAAGATTCATGTTTTATTTTATACATAGTAGCATATTTATATATAGGATATATATTTATATATAACATGTTTATAACAGACTTTTATATTTTTACATATTTATATGCATATAAATATATTATATAGATGACACACACATATATATGTATATATCTCGGAGAGCCTGGAAAGCTATCTAGAGTATCCTGCCCACACAAGCAGAGCCTGGCAAGCTACCTGTGGCATATTCGATATGCCAAAAACAGTAAAGGTAGGTCTCATTCCCCTCACCCTGAAAGAGCCTCCAATCCTCGGGAAAGATGAGTAAGGAGAGGTTGCTAAAATCTCAGGGCGGGAAGAATAGAGAAGTTACTGGTGCCCACTCAAGTAAATCAATGAACAACTGGATGACAGTGATACAGTGGTACAAACATATTTATTGCAGTAGTTAAAGTGACGTATGTAGTGTTAATGTACAGTTACTGCGTCTCACCACCGAAGTGACTTATAACATCCAGCAAGTCCTTATATCATTTTTTTTCATTTTCTTGCCATTTGAAACATTCAATTTTGTTTGTTTATTTTGGTGTCAAACCTGGCCATGCTCAGGGTTTACTCCTAGTGGGACTCAGGGGGACCATAGTTGGTGCTGAGGATTGAACCTTGGTCAGCTGCATGCCAGGTAAACACCCTACTCGCTGTACTAAAATTCCTGGTCATGCCCTTCAGAATATTTTGAATTTTCTTGGATGTGAATACTTTTTAAAGTTACTTTAAATACTTTAAATGTTCTGGTAATTAGAAAACAGTTGTCAGATCATACTCAACTTCTGTTACTCCACATTCTACTCTATCATCATTACCTTTCACTGAACTAAATTTTATTTGCTTTTGCACTGCCAGGATGGAACCCTGCCTGCATACATGGAAGGCACATGCTCCACCCCTGAGCCACATCCCCAACCTCATGGAACTAGCTTAGCTTTCCTGTCTAGAAGGGGAGGCTAGATTGAGTGTCCAGAATGTTGCTCAGTGTAGGCGGCCTGACCTGCAGATACGAGGGCATCCCACATGCCTCATGTGGTCCTGGTGTCACTGTCTGTGTGATCCCGGCCCCATAACAAAGAAGGGCTCTATCTTTCACACCACAACCAAGTGTACAGGAGCTCCACAACTAAATAATGTTCTCTTCTGACCACCACAACTAAAATGTGTGAGAGCATTGCAAGTGTGTGACCCCAGCAACCACCACAACCAAGTGTGTGAGCACCAGTGAAGGCACCAACAGCAGTGCCGACAAAGGGAAGGAAGGAAGAGAAATGAATCAGCAATAAAAGAATTGTTTATACTACCTTCTTAAGAGCATCAGGCCTTACAAGACGCCCAGGGGCCAGCGAGGTGCCTTAGCTCAGGGGGCTGGGGCGCAGGCTGTGTGTGCTGCCAGCCCTGGCTCACGCAGACTGGAAGGTCCCCTGGGGACCCCTGGGAACAGCCCCAAAACACAGAGCCTGGAGTGACCCTGAACACAGCAGGGTGTAGTACCCCCAGCACCAAATGACCAGACAGAGAAAGGGAGAGATATCCCACACCAGCTCCACAGGAAACAGCGACCTGAGACATGGGGGAAAGGTCTGTGTGTCCTAGTGACAGTAACTGTAGCCTCGTGTCTATGGCTACTTTGTTGCACTTTCCTCTAGTCTGTTCCATGTCCTCTCCTGCTGTCCCATGTGGGACTCTGAGCCCAGCAGAGTCCAGCCCTGCCCTCCCACAGGCCATTTCCCATCAGGTCACTCTCTCACCTGTAGGGACTGTCTTATACCCTCTTCCCTGGGCCAACTAGTCAGGTACCTCCCCATCCTCCACATTCATGAGATGAGTTTATTTCACTCTTTATTTACTTTCTTAGGTTTTTAGCTGCAACTGGCTGTGCTCAAGGATCACTCCTGGCAGAGCTCAGGTGACCATATGGAGTGTCTGGGATAGGACCCTGGTCAGTGGTGTGTCAGGCAAGTGCCTTACCCATTTTTCTCTCTGTCTGGTCCCTGTATTCACTTTCACCCAGAATAAACTGTGTCTCAGAGAGAACAGCTCCATCATCTCCCCACTCTCCACATCAGGACCTGGATGCTCTTTCCCCACAGTGATAGGGCAGGACCATAGTCCTGCCCGACTAAGGCACAGCTCAGCTTGGGACAGGACTGGGTCCTAATACATAAAATAAGTAAGTCAAAAGCTTCCAAGACACGCCACTGTCAATCCATGTCCTCTTCCACCTGCTGTCTCATGTGTCCCATACTGGTGCCCAGATGGACCCAAGGGCCTATCCGTGAGAGCCTGGATCCTGCTGTCCACTATGCTATTCTCCTGAGACAACCAGTTTTTAGTCCATATCTCACTTACTTGCCTTCTGATTTTTTACAAAGAACATAAAGAATGATTTTAAAAGCCTAATACATCTACAAAGCTTGAGGTTTCAAATATTCATACCATTTCTTGAAACAACTGGTTTTTTCCTTTTATTAAATCTCTCCTCATTATCCAGGTTGACTATTTACAATTATATGACACAATTATTAAAAAGTTAGTCCCAGTCATCATAGCTCCATCATCCTAGTCTCGTCATAGACCTCGAAGAACTCCTCTTCCAGTCCTCATCTTCGTCATAGTCCCCTCTTACCCCTTACCTCATATTTATATAGAAACCATGATACACATATGTGGGGTTGAACATTATCATAACAACAGAGTTGTAAAACCACTCCTTCAGGGGAAGTTTTAGGAGATTAACTCTAGGACAAAATCTCCTCTGAGGGTTCAGCACTCCAGATTACTAGGAGATCCACCCAAGGGCGGGATTCCATCCAGGGTGTATTGCTTTCTCCTTTCCTCAGCTAGAAATCCATTTAATCAATCATAGTGAATTTACTTCTTAAAATATTTCTAGTCACTTTGTATGAACACAGTAAGACACATATTAAGCTTTAAGTTTGGCTTTTCCTGGGGACATCTCACTATATATCCCAGACCACAGTATTCAGGCCAGGTTAGTTTTCCTAACCCCAGCAAGGTCCTTATTAAGAGAGAGAGAGAGAGAGAGAGAGAGAGAGAGAGAGAGAGAGAGGTGGGGCTGTATAGTACAGCAGGCATAGCACTTGCTCTGCACAGAACTGACTCTATTTTAATTCCTGACACCCTATATTGTCCCCCAAGCCTGTCAGGACTGTGGCCCCAAAACTAAACAGAACAATTAATTTGAGCTGAATTAACCATGTAGATTATAGCTGTGTAGATCAAATACTGCTACTCTGCCAATAACATCGCTGTGATTGGTGGATTTCCCTTGCTGTCATTGTGTCAGTGCCCGGGACCCAGGTGGCAGGAGTGTGGGGAATGGCCCTTACACCTCGTGACAGTGCCAGGACAGAAACCAAAGCCTCGTGCTTGCAAAACACAGGTGCCCTGCCATTGAGCCCACCAAAATTGCTATATTTGGGGGGCAACTGGACCAGTAATACAGTGGGAGTGGGTAATCCCCTTGCCTTTCATCCAGCACACTGGGTTCGATCGTTGGCATGCCAAAATGTTCCCAAGCACTGCCAGGAGTGACCCCTGAGCACCGATGAATATGGCCCCCAAATAAGAATTGGTGTGTTCCACTTAGCATGATACTTTCCATGTTGATCAACTTATATGCAAAGTTCATGACTTCATTTTTTCTAACAGCTGCATAGTATTCCATCTATAGATGTACCAAAGTTTCTTTAAAAAGTCATCTGTTCTTGGGCACTTGGATTTTTTCCAGATTCTGGCTATTTCAAACAGTGCTGTGATGAACATATAAGGCAGATGTCATTTCGATTGTACTTTTTTGAATCTGTAACTGTACCCTCACTGTAACTCACTAATTAAAAAATCAATAAATTATAAAAAAATAATAAAATAAAATATTCACAGTGAAAAAAAAAAGAATTGGTGTGTTCCAATCGTGCTCGAGATTGCCAGTGTCCAGTCCCCAGATCTGGGGGTGGGGGGCAAAAACAAGACTGGAAAATCATTGGTGTAAGTGTTGTATTCCTCAGAAATTACGGAAATGTGTTATCTCTCTGGCCTCTTGTTTTTACATATCTTTCTTCCTGTTTAACATTTACTCAGGCTCACCTCAAAACATATTTTGTTTGATGAATCCACCTGTTCATTTTGAGGCAGTTCATTTTGAGATTGATTGTCAAAGAAAACTGTCATCTCTGGATCTCTGGGTCTGGTAGGATCCGTGAGTTTCCCGCTTTCTTGTCTGGTCAGAAGTTACTCTTGCTGACGTGTTGGCCATTACTTAGTATAGTGTTGCCTTGTGAGCTTTAGACCACCAGAAAAGCTTGATCTCCAAGTGGCTTGCTTTTCTAAAAGAAGACCTTTTCTCTCTTTCTTATTTTAAGATCCTGTGTAAAATATTACAAACAAAACCCCCTTGATGAGCAACACGCTTTCCAGCTACCCGTCAGACCAACCGCTATAAAGGATTTGTACCAGAGGTAAATGGCCGGGGCCTCATTTCCAAAATGGGCTCGGTCTCTGCTCAGGCGACCATTGCCAATCTCCACCTAATGCCCTGAACAGAACCGGGATGTGACGTGTCACTCGCATCCCTTACCCTTACCGTCCTCATACCCGTTTCGTCCCTGTAGACTCCTCACGCGTCTCCTTGCATGACACCCTGCCTGCTATGATGCCTGGTCTATACATGCTCCATACGAAGGGTCTGGTGGTTCTGATTCACCTGCTCCCATGACCTTCCTGTGATCCGGGTCCCAGGAGGATTTCCTCCTATCGGAATGGCTTTCTGTCGCCTTGGTGCCCCCCGGCCCGTGGGCCCCCACTGCTGGCCTCCTCCCCTTTCAGTTGAGGACAGTGTCCATGCCCTCACTCCCATGGCCCCCTGGGCCTGTCCCCGCTCTGCAGTCCCCCGCTGAGCTCAGTCACCCTGGCCCTGGCCTCCTTCCACATCCGTCCCCCTGAGGCCAAGCAGGTTCCTCACAGAATCCTCATTCCTGTCCCGTTGCCCTCCCTCTCGTGACTGTGCTTTTCTGTAGTTGCTGCTGTTGTGGGGGTCGCTCCCAACAGTGTCCGGGTGGGAGTGGTCAGGGATCTCGGGCTGCCCCGGCTCCCACGCAGGACCTAGCATGCAGGGCCCGTGCTCCACGCTCCAGCTGCTCCCCCCACCCCGTGACTGCTGAGGGGGGCTTGGAGCTGTGTCATGCCTTGTCAGATAGAGGCAGAAGGGAAAGGTCGAGGTTGGACCCCCATTCCCAGCCCCAACCCAACTTTGATCTTTTTTTCTTAGTGAGAAGCCACAGAAGTGGAGAGTGGAAATAAACAGTGGTCACAGGAAGGTGAAAACTGTGTGGCAGCTGAGTGACAGCCCGCCTGGGGACCATCTGAACCCCCCCAGAGTCGGTGAGGCGGGTTTGTGGTACTGGAGGCTGGAGATGGTGCAGCAGGGAGGGTATTTGCCTCGCACGCAGCTGACCCAGGTTCCCTCCCGACACTCCTTGTGGTCTGAGCGCAGAGCCAGGAGTGAGGCCTGGACATGCCGCTGTGGCCCCAAACTAAAGAAACAGTTTCTCCACTGGGAAATAACCTGAATGTCCTGGCAGATCATTCTGTCACTCTCGTGCCTGGCTTTAATTAATTCTCCTGAGCTCTGGGTGCAGAGTATATTGATTCGGGGGTTGGGGGGAGCAGTAAAGAGCGCCCCCCTCACCCTGAGCAGAGGGACAAACACCAGGGCCGTGGGAGAGGCGTCAGCCAGGGGCATTACAGTAGGGCAGGGGCAGAGGTCACCCAGTGGAAGTGCCACTTACTCCGCACGTCCTGATGTGCACTCAGAGCAGTGTGAGACCCCCCTCAGCTGGTTTCTAAGGCTTTCCCACCTGGCCCATGTCAGTGACAGACAGGTTAGGTCTCTGTGTGACTAGCTCTCGCCAATAGGTCCTCCTTCAGTCAGTCCCCAGGAAGTGTCAGGCATTTGCTGCCTCTCCGTCAGGTGCTGCCCCCGGTGTTAGGGCCGGGTAAGGGCCTGCCAATGCTGCAAGGGTTGCGCAGAATCTCATTTTAGTGATTTAAGGCAAATAGAAGATTTTCATGGCCCATACCAATCTGCTGGGGAGTAACTGTAATGGATACTTGTAGAATTTCCAGAAAATATTTATTCTTTCCCCCCAAAATACATGTTATGATATAATGGGAACCTCCCTCAACTAGAATGTCTTTCTCTGCTCAGAGGGTTGAACTGTTAGGTCCTAAAGAAACTGGTGATGGTGCCATCTTTTCTGTATAATAAAAAAGTAGGAAGCTCTAGAAAATTTGAAGTCAGTGCTAGAGAGAGTTTAACAGGTGAAGTGCAAGTTTAGAAGGAGACCATGATCAGAAACTGGTGAAACACTGATTTTGACGAACTTGTTTTGTTTCGGGGCCACACCTGGCAATGCTCAGTGGGTCCTCCTGGCTCTCAGAGGTCCCTCTGATGACGCTGACTCAACTTGGCTTGGCTGCATGCAAGGCAAGTGCCCTCCCTGCTGTACTACACTCCGGACCTCGACTACTTTTGATTATTATAAAAATTTGTTAGTACTGTGGTAGAAAAGCCAGTAAGTTCTATGTTTCTCCTTACAGATTTTTCTGAGCTAACATTCAATGCTAGCCTGGGAGAAAAGACATGCTTCACCACCATGATCACCTGCAGCCAAGTGCATTTCAAATGAAGTTTGTGGGCGGGGCTTGTTTCAGGTAGTGTGTTCATTCTCGGGATACTGTGAGCTGGAGTCACCCCTCACGTTTGAGATCTTTCAGCAACAGAAAAGCTATAAATTAAATTCATAAAATTTCTTTGAGGTATTTTATTGAAAAAAGGAAATTGAATTTAGCATAAACAGGTTGGTTTTGTTTTTTGTTCTTGTTTTGGTTGTTTTTGTCTTGTACCAGAGATAACAGGGGCTCAGGTGTTTGCCTTGCATGTGGCTGACCCATGTCCCCTGAACACCAGCAGGAGTCAGCCCTGAGCACTGCTGGGTGGGATCCCCAAAACTAACAGTGAACAAAAGTTTGTCTTACATACAGAAATAATAAAGATAAAGGTGTATTTTTGAAAATAAGAATTGGTGATTTTATTTCTTTCCAGCTCATCTCAGAAAAGGGTCCAAGTGGATGCTCATTTACTTGGTATCCACCTAATGCTTTGCCCCAATTGCTGAATTTTATCTATAGATAATTGATTGTTAAGTATAGAACAGTACTGAAATAGTGATTTCTAACTAAAGTACTCTTTCTGGGCAGATTTGGAGTGGAAAATAGTTCATTAGTTTAGTTTGTGATGATCCCTTTTTGCAAATTGAAAATAAATGCATAGGGGCTGGAGTGATAGCACAGCAGGTAGGGCATTTGCCTTGCACACGGCCGACCCAGGTTTGATTCCCAGCATCCCATATGGTCCCCTGAGCACCGCCAGGGGTAATTCCTGAGTGCAGAACCAGGAGTAACCCCTGTGCACGCCAGGTGTGACCCAAAAAGAAAAAAGAAAAAGAAATGCATAGTGGTAAAGGTGTCTGAGCAATAGTAGAGCAGGTAGGTCACGTGCCTTGCACAGAATCAACCTAGCATCAATCTCGAGAATCCCATATGTTCCCCGATCTCTGATCACAGAGCCAGGACTAAGCTATGAGAATCACCAGGTGTGGCCTAACAGCTCCAACATAACCCCACTAAACAAAAACCCCAGTAGAATTTGGCATTGACTTTGAGAGGGGTAATATTACAGATGGCTTTAAGGTTTGGTTGCTTTTATTTTCTAATTCTTAAATCCTAGTATCTGATCTCTCCTCCTCCTCCCCAGAAAAAAACAGAAAGAAAATAATGAAGCAACTAAAAGCAACTGTACATAAACATTCAGAGCAGAGAAGGAAAATTGATGATTGCTCTCTAACACCGCCTCGAAAGCTGCCAAATGACCGGCCTCAGCCGTGTCTCCGCAGGAGGAGCACCAGGAGAACTGCAGCGAGCAGGACACAGAGGGCACAGACGGTCGGGACCACGACCTCAGTCACCATCTGCATGGGGCCCCGCACAGCTTCTGAAAGGGAAGAAGGCCAGAGCAGAGTGTCACTGCATTGCTTCATCTGGCAAGCCCGACTGCCCAGGAAACTCAGAAGGCCACCCCTGAACTCTCCGCTTGGTCTTGTCTGCCATGAAAGAGAACCTGGTGGATTTAATCTTACAAAACGTTGTGTGAGGACTTTGTAAAACATTTCTAGAGATAATGGGATAAAGGATGTTTGAACAATTCTTCCTTTGAATCATTACTATAAAGTCTAATGCATGCAGATTAGCATTTGTGTTGACTGTACATTAAACCAAGAGTATTTGCCTCCATGTTCCATTCTCTGCAGTTTTGGTTTCCAAATTAAATTTTTTATGGTGGTGCTAGAGAGTTAGTACAGCAGGTAGGACATTTGTCTTGCACACAGAGGACCCGAGTTCAGTCCCCAGCACCGTATATGGTCCTCTGAACTTCTGCTAGGAGTAAGTCCTAAGCACAGCTGGGGATGGCCTCCCATTTTTTTTAATGGAAAATATCTTTTTTTCATGGAAACTCTTAAGTAAGAAGAGTCACATGTGAACCTATTTCGTGCATCGAAAGAGAGTTTGGGGGCTGATGCAATAGCACAGAGGGTAGGGCGTTTGCCTTGCATGCAGCCAACCCAGATTCAATTCCCAGCATCCCATATGGTCCCCCAAACACCACCAGGAGTAATTCCTGCATGCAGAGCCAGGAATAACCTCTGTGCATTGCTGGGTCACTGTCACTGTCACTGTCATCTCGTTGCTCATCGATTTGGGCTCGAGTGGGCACCAGTAACGTCTTCAGCGTGAGACTTGTTACTGTTTTTGGCATATAGAATATGCCACAGGGAACTTGCCAGTCTCTGCTGTGTGGGCAAGATACTCTCAGTAGCTTGCTGGGCTCTGAGAGGGGTAGAGGAATCGAACCCAGGTTGGCCAGCATGCAAGGCAAACGCCCTACCTGCTGTGCTATCGCTCCAGCCTATCACTGGGTATGACCCAAAAAAAGAAAAAAAAAGTGTGGACACTTAGGTACCAGGCCTGTTTTTCCCTCTGACAGATACCTTGTTCCCAGAATGAACAGCACTGGACCTATCCTGAGGGGTGCCTTGGCTGCATGGTCATTCCTGCATTGTGTCTGCACTAATTTCATCTTAGTTCGAGTGTAGCTGGGTTGTTGGGTTGTTTGGGTAGGGAAGAGGTGACAGTGGCCCACTAGCCTGTGACAATATCCAAGTTGGTTGGATTTGGTCTATTACTATGACATATTGAGTTAGTTGGCTTTTTTGGGGGGGCTTTTTATTTTAAAGAGGAAATATATTTCTGATTATCCTTAAAAGGAGGAAAAGAAACAAAAATGTAGGGGCCAGGGGGATAGCGTAAGAGACAAGCCAGTGTCTGCACAGCGTGGCCTGATTCTGTCCCTGGCACCACAGGAGCCCTCTAGGCATCACCCAGAGACAGCCTGGCAGCTCCGAGCACCACAGGCACCCGCACCCCGGCTCAGAGATGGGGCATGTGCGGGCACCCAGGCACAGCTGCACCTGCTGGGGGAGGAGGGAGGCAAGCTTGGGCCAACCCTGACAGTGCGCAAGATTCCTCTGGACTCTGCTCAGGAACACTCGTGGCAGTGCTCACCAACTTCTCCATCTCTCCAGCCCACAGTGTGTGATCATGCAACATCTCTGACACTCTGTTGCCTCGGAAATGCTCTTGGGGCACTGAAGAGTACTCAGAATGCTGGAGTGTGTGTGTCAGCAGGAGGCTGGGTGGATCCCCAGCACCTGGTTGACACAGTACCACGCCAGGAGCAGCTTCTAAATACCACTGGATGTGACCCAAGTGCTGTTGGCAACCCAGGGCCCTGCCCTACTCCCTCCTGTATCACTCTAGAGCTAATAGTACTTACTAGGTACTTGCTAAATGGGTGGCTATCTGGAGGAGTCTCTGACTGGAATCCTTTCCATTTGGTTACAATGGTTAAGTTTCCCTTCCTTTCACAAACCCCACTGTGACAGGTCAAGTCATAAATTCACAGAAGTCAAAAGTCAAAGCATTTCACTGGCAGTACATATGTATTTGATGCTCCGTGTTTTTGAGGCTCAGGATTGATTCCTGGTACCCCAAAAGAAAAATCCCACAAACAATTAAGTCTTTTTTTTTCACTCATGCTCTGCCACTGAATGGTAACTGGGGGGGAATGGAAATCTTTTTTAATCTTGTCGTTTGGAAGACTGATTTCAGGTCGGTGCATGTCTCAAGAGTCTGGCGATCTGTTATAATCAAAGACCGCCGAATCCACTCACCTGCAGCAAGCATCTGGGTGCTGACAAAGCAAGTTTCCAAGGCTTTGGCGTGCCAACTTTCCACCTAATTCAAATGAAGTAACAGTGTCCTGGTCAGTTTCCTCTTATTTTTCTTTTCTGTCTCAAATCACTTTTGAACCATGTAAGAAATTAGATTTTGAGGTTTTATTTTTTTGTTTTGGGGGCCATACCTGGCAATGATCAGGGTTTACTCCTGGTACTGTGCTCAGGAATCACTCCTGGTGGTGTTCAGGGGAACATATTAGATGCCAGGGATCGAACCCAAGTCAGCTCTATGTAAGGCAAAGGTATGCAGGGCACTGTACTATCTCTCTGGCCTCCAAATTAGGTGGGATTTTTTTGTTTGTTTGCTTTTTAACCTGCTTGCAGGACCAGAGAAGTTGTACAAGAGGGTAAAGCGCTTGCCTTGCATGTGGCTGGCCCTAGTTGCATCCCCAGCACTGTATGTGGTCCCTGAGCACAGCCAGGGGTCACTCCTGAGCACAGACACAAGAGAGGCCCTTGAGCACTACCGGTTATGGCCCACCCCCACCCAAATCTGCTTCAAATTTTACTAATGCCAGTGTGTGGATCCCTTGTGGGCCATCAGTGATCACTCTGGAGAGTTCATGACGTAGGGCTTCTCTAGTTTCTAGCCCCACTGCGTTCATGCTTAAAGAATGTTACTGAGACCTCTTTAAAAGGATCTCTATTAAAACATTCAAAATTGTAATTTATATTTCTTGCTACAGCAACAGAATAGAAAGTTGATAGAAAAGGCTGGGGGCTGGGGGCTGCGGGCTGGGAGCTGGTGCAGTAGTACAACAGGTAGAGCTTTGCATGTGACTGACCTGTGTTCAATCCCTGGTACCCCATATGGTCCCCCAAGCACTGTCAGGAGCAATTCCTGAGTGCAGAGTCAGGACTCAGCCCTGAGTACGGGTGGGGGTGGAGAAATAGCACAGTGGGTAAGGCACTTTCCTGGCACGCAGCCAATTTTGATTCAAGCCCAGGCACCCGATATGTTTCTCTGAGCCCCACTAGGAATGATCCCTGAGCACAGAGTAACTGAGCAACCAAGTGTGGTTCCCTGCCTCTCCCCCCCCACCACAAAATAAAAATTTAAAAAAGGAAAATGTGTGTAGGTATTGAAAATGGTAGGTTTAAAATGATTGTTTTAAATTATTTTTTGTTTGAGAGCCATAGTCTGCAGTGCTCAGGGCTTACTCCTGGCTCTGCACTCAAGGGTCCCTCCTGGCAGAGTCTCTGGGGATCATTGGATGCTTGGGATTGAACCCGGGTTGAATGCATGCGAGGCAAACTCCCTATTTTAAATAACTTTAAAATCTCACTTGGAACCAGTGGCATTTGTTTAGTTGTGCCTTTGGTAAGAAAAAGAGGAAAATTATATAGTCTGATTTGCTTAACGGTTTTCATATATGTTTAAAACATAGTCTTTGTTTGCAATGACGCACATTTAGAATAACATTTCATTCCAAGTCTTTGCTGCCAGCCTAACCAAAATCTCACATTCTGGCATGATGTGACCCAGTCATGCCCTAACTGTGTTGGGACTCAATTTCAAGGCCTGCCGACCCCTTCTGAACAGAAGAGAGAGGGGGGCTGTGCGTTAGGGCCTGAGACCTCCAGCCAGGCTCTCCCGACCCCGCCTTTCTCGGGCAGGCAGAGAAGCTGGTTGTCCAAATCTGCTCCCAGCCACCCTGCTCTCCAGCCCAGAGCTAGCACCAGGCACCGTCAGCCCGACCTCTCTGGGGCTGGGGAAGCCACTGGCCGCCATGATCCTCCTGTAGAATTCGACAGAAGCCCGGGGGTAGCGCGGTGTATTTCTGTCGTTCAAGTCGACGTAGAAGAATCCGTATCTCTCAGAGAGTCCTTCCCCCCACTCCCAGGTGTCCAGCAGAGGCCACGCGGTGTACCCTTCCACAGAGACGCCGTCTTTTCTGGCTGCAAAGACATGGGCTTTCAGTTTTATGTATTTTATTTCAAAATATTATGAAGCAGAAAGGACCTGGGATGTGGATGGTGACTCGTGCAAGAACCTTGCATCTTCTCGATATGGGTTCAGTCCCCAGCATTGGGGTAAGTGTGTGTGTGTGTGTATAAATACATCTATATATGTATATATATACATATATATATACACATTCACACACATAAGTAGCCCCCATTACTGCCGAGTTGTCCAAATACAAAAAGATGATCTCATATGGTTTTATTTGAAATGGAATGTTTTTACCTCGTTTATTTTGGTGGGGGGCAGGTAAGCACACCCAACCACACTCAGGGCTTACTTCTGGCAACACTCAAGGGCCCCTATGGTGTACCAGGGATCAAACCCAGGCTGGCCACTTGCAAACTTGGTCAATATGTGAATATTATACAGACAACATGTGAAGTCTTGGTTTGTATCTCACCTTTTAGCATTTCATTTATGTGGCCTTTGAGGTAGTGAATCCTCTGCTCATCACACAACTGTGTCCCATAAAATTTCTGAGGTGCTCCGTTCTCTGTTACATATATGGGAGGGTCTCCGTACTGAGTCTGCTGGGGTCACACAGTGCATGCATTACTTATTTTTTCTCTTACTGGTGTTTGGGCCACATCTGCTGATGCTCAGGGCATACTCCTGGTTCTGCACTCAGGAATTACTCGTAACAGTGCTTGGGCATCCTATGGGATGCCGGGGATCAAACTCAGGATGGTACAAAGCAAGTGCCCTCCCTGCTGTACTATCACTCTGACCTGACATGCATTACTTTCTCACCTGCAGGCAGGTCTCTGAGGAAGGAACCTGTAAGAACTGTGTCCTAGTTTCACAGGTGACCCTTTACATTATTCAGAAATGAATATAGGCAATGGGCAAGTACAAGCAAAAGATGGTAATAAATCAGCACCATTTCCATTTTCTCTAGTCTTGGGACCACACCCAGCAATGCTCAGGGATCTACACTCAGGGTTCCCTCCTGGTGGTCCTTGGGGGACCACATGGAAAGCTGGGGATAGAACCCAAGTCAACCGCATGCAAGGTAAATGCCCTATCTGCTGTGCTATCGCTCCAGGGCCATAAATCAGGACCATTTTAGAGAAATACTTCAGGTCTTGTTCCTTTCCACATTACATTTTAGATGAGAATGCAGTAGAGTAAATAGAGAATCATAATTTTTGCTAAAGAAAAATTACATCTGTATTAGTCAAACTGGACTTTAGGTAAGGCCTGTGTCAGCCTTTGAGGTTTAGTAACTGGAAATGTAGGCACCGGGCCGGAATGATAGAACAGAGGGTAAGGCCCACCATGTCGTTCCCTGAGCACTGCAAGGAGTGATCCCTGGGCACCACTGGGAAAGACTCCAAAAACCTAAATAAATGAAATGTAGGCAGCTGAACATGAATTCGGGTTGAAAATTGTCCTTTCAATAATGCGTCACCCACCTGAGCAAAGTTGAGGAGCCTCCTGAGCCCCCAGGGCGCAGAGTGGAGCCGTGTGGACCCCAGCTCGGGCCCCACGGGGTCAGCCAGCTCCACCAGGTCACGATCGTTCCGGTAGCTGGGCCCGAGGCGCGAGGGGAGGCTGCGGGCTGTGATGTAGCGGGTAGCCAGGTGGCCTAAGCTCAGGAAGTCAGAGGAGCCCCTGATGAAGCTCTTCTCCTGGCGCGAGAAGCGCGGGAGCCTGGACGTGTCCAGCCCTTGTTCTGCGCTCTTTCTCCCTGGGGCAGGGAAACGGGGGAGGGACAGAGGGTTTCTCGGTCATTTTCTGTGCCGCAACCACACCAGCATGTTGGCTGCAGCTGCTATCTCAATGCGGGGCTTTGGGATTCATTGACATGGAGAATCTTCCTGATAGGTGAGTTCAGGTAGAAGGACCTGCACTGTGAAACCACCCAGGGATTTCTCAATTCCTGGAACCTTCCAGAAGCCCTGGAGCCTCCTCTAATCATGCAGTCCTCCCCACACTTCCTGTATAAATCCACCCCAGGACACTTGAGAGTGCTACCCACTGGCCTCCTCAGGAAGTGTTTTCAATAAACCCATCTCAGCCTAATTCCTTTCTTGGTCCCTGCCTTTTCTTTTCTTTTCTTTTCTTTTCTTTTTTTTTTTTTTAAATGAATCACCGTGTCTGCCTTTTCTTTTAGTGAGCCCGTCCCAGATCTTTTCGTTATCTTTTCTGTTCAAGTCAGTTTCACATTTGAATCCTTGGGTGGAGGGGGACACACCCAGCAGTGCTCAGGGCTTATCCTATGGTTCTATGCGCAGGGATCACTCCTGGTAGCACTGTAAAACCATAATTGGCACTGGGGATTGAACCCGGGCCAGCTGAGTCCAAGACAAGCACCTTATCCACTGCAGTATCTCTCCGGCCCTTGTATCAAACCTCGTGCATTCAAGGCATGCATGCAACCAGTTAAGTGAAATCCCAAACTACACCTGATTGTATCACTATATCACTGTCATCCCGCTGCTCATCGATTTGCTCGAGTGGACACCAGTAACATCTCCATTGTGAGATTTGTTGTTCCTGTTTTTGGCATATCAAATATGCCACGGGTTCGATTTCTCTACCCCTTTTGGAGAGCCCGGCAAGCTACCAAGAGTATCTCGCTCACACCGCAGAGCCTGACAAACTACACATGACTATTCAGGAAAAAAAATTGTCAGGGGGCGGGGGTGATTGTGGACAGATAGTACAATAGGTAGGACGTTGCTTGCACATAGCTAACTTGGATTTGATCGCCGGCACCACATACTACCCTCTGAGCCTCGCAGGGAGTGATCCCTAAGTGCAGAGGCAGTAGTCAGCTTTGAACATGACTGGGTGAGGTCCAAAATAACAAAACAGAAAGTTCCATAAAAGATGTGACTTGGCTCACCAATTTGGTCCTTCATGACTTGGGGGTAATCCCCAGCATAAATGGGGTTGGCAAACCAGCCCAGGCAGAACTGGAGGTATCTCTCGGCAGCTTCCACATCCTTAGGGTCACTGATGTCCAGGGGCTCCCCCCAGGCGCAGTTCAACGAAATCCCCACCAGCCCTTCAAATAGAGAATGCAGGAGAGGGACTAGGTGTGGCGGCACCCCCACCCCACCCCCATGGGCACCAGTCTGAGCCGGGCACACAGGACAGCTCACCTCGTTGTTTGCTGCGCCAGGTGCTGTTGTAAGAATGCCAGGCTCGGGCGTGGGCCTGCGACAGGAAAAAGAGCAGAGGTGTCTTCTGTATGGTTTCAGTCTTTTCTTTTACTTTTTTCCCCTCCACCGCCCTTGTTTGGGTCACACCTGGCGATGCTCAGGGGTTACTCCTCCCTCTGCACTCAGGAATCACTCCTAGTGGTGCTCGGGGACCATATGGGATGCCCAGGATCGAACCTGGGTCTGCTGCTAGCCAGGCAAATGCCCTCGCCACTGTACTATCGCTCTGGACCCTTTTCTTTCTTCCCTTCCAAGCTGCCGCACTTTCTAAAGATCCCATTTCAGTCCTGTCATTCTCACACATCCCACTTGGCTCATCCCAGTTCTGTCTGACCGCTGGAGATGGGCACTCCAGGTCTACATGGCTCGGTCGGCACAAAGGACCCTCTAACTCCGCTCAGGGCTGGCTTCCTGCTTGCCCCTGAGTGTTTCCCACAGGCACTCAGTCGCTGGGGGAGATGTCAAGGGTCTGAAACAGTCTTGGTGATGGAATCTAATCCTTTCTGCACAGTGTTGCCTGCTGCCCCAAGGCCCTGCAGAGCCCTGCATAACCCAGCATCTGAGTGATCAGTGAAAGAGGCAGCCTCAGTTTCCCCTTGCCAGGGAGAGAGGAAGCCACAGTTTTCTGTCTCCAAATGTTCCATCTCTCCCCAACAACCAGACCCACATTCCACCTCCAAGGTTCTCTGTCAGCATCCCCTGGGCTTCCCAGGAACATAAAACTCTGCCCTGGAGCCTGAGACAAATGGCATAAAACTCTGCCCTGGAAACTGAGATAATTGGCAATTAGGCTGGAGGATTTGTTTCCCCTTGCCAGTGAAGAAGGAAGCCTCAGTTTCCCCTCGCCACCTTTACCCCACTGACCTGACATATTTCATTGCCAAAGTCCTGCCCCAGTGGTTCCGGAAATTTCCAGGACCATAAAAATCTATCCTGGAGGGGCTGGAGCGATAGCACAGTGGGTAGGGGGTTTGCCTTGCACATGGCCAACCTGGGTTCAATTCCCAGCATCCCATATGGTCTCCTGAGCACCGACAGGAGTAATTCCTGAGAGCAGAGCCAGAGTGACCCCTGTGCATTGAGGGGTGTGACCCAAAAAGTCCCCCCCAAAAAAATCTATCCTGGAGCCTAGGCTGACAGGGAAACTAAGATGAGGCAAAAATACCCAGAAAGATACAGAGCAGCTAGACTTCATTATAATTTTCTGGCAACTTTTGTAAACACTTGTCAAACCGTAAGGAATGCAAGGAGCCCTTGAAAGGACACACACAAAACTCCCTTTTAACTCAGCCTGCACTAAGTTCCTCCCCACTTGGGAGCTTTTTCTTCTCTCTTCTACTTTCCATAAACTTTTCTACTTTCCAACTCTGAGTCCGAGCATGTTTTTTACTCAGTATTTTCACTCTTGAAAATATTAAAGAACCCGGGAATCATGAAGAAACACAGAGAGCCACACAGAGAGCCGCTACCGCGCTCCAGCCCCACCTGGTCATCACCAGGTGCTATAGGCACTAAGGGGCAGCGGCTCTGGCCCAAGAGCATCGCAAACCTCTGGGAGCTGGACTGAGATGCGAATTCCTGGGCCCTAGTCTAGAGTTGAGTCAGAAACTCTGACGGTGAGGCCCAGCCACCCTTTTCTCAAAGGGCTGTATTATTCCTGGGGCTGGAGCTATAGTCCAGTGGGGGAGACACTTGCATTGCACCTGCCAACGCTGCTTCAATCCCAGCTCCCGAAGTTCCCCCAAGCCCCGCCTGGAATGATGCCTGAGTGCAGAGCTAGGGGTAAGCCCTGAGTACTATTGGGTGTGGCTCCCAAACAACAAAGCTGTAATATTTTTCCAGTTACAGTGTCAGGGATAGAACATGTGCTCTGCAGAGCTACATCTTCGGCCTCCAAAGCATGGTTTTAGCAAGGATCCTCCAGAGCCCGCTGCTCCCTACGTTTTGAGAAGCACCTAAGTGAGAGCCCAGTACTCAGGCCACACCCCCCACAGGACACCCTTGTTCGCTTTAGCAGCCTTTCCTTCCTGGACTTTTCAGTCAGCAAAAACTACCTAGACAAGCGCGTCGTGCTGGAGTGGGACATCAGGGAAAGCGCTCAGGGTGCTGGGTGGGCAGTCGGCGAAGGGAGTCACATGGTTGGTGTAAACTCGCAGTTGCAAAGTTAGTCCTGAGATGTGCCAGGCTGCTCAAGACCACAGTTAATCATACAGTATTGTGGGCAGCAGGATGGTCCAAGGGCTGGAGCACATGAGGGACCCCAGGCTTGATTCCTGCCCAGGGTGGCCTCCAAACACCAAAACAGAAGCAGCACCGGTTCTGACCAGAGCCAGACAGAGATGGCCGTCCCCCACCCTCACTGACGCCTCTAGACCCCACACGCCACCCTACTGCACCCTTGCAGACAGACCCCATTACTTTCTTTTTAAAAAAATTTTATCCCCCCCAAAAAAGTGTTTTGAACTTGAAACAGCGGGACACTTGGGCAGTCTCATTCCAGGGCTGGTACCGGCTCGAGCTCCGCCGAGATTCGACCCTGGTGGCCATGCCTTCACACAGCCGCTTTGCTGCTGAACAACCAGGATCCAGAGCCAGCTATATTACTTCTGGTCCCAGCAAGTGGTTGTAGCCATGTCTCCAGACTGTGAACTAAGCTTTTGCTCCATGCTGCCCCAGGAAGGGAAATGATGCAATTTCCAACTTAAATCTCCCTGGACTTAATTACTAAAATACAGAAATCCTAAACCTTTATATCTCTTCATTCTCATCAGTGGAAAACTAATTATCAAAGGTTTCCTTGTCAATAGGGCCGTATTTTTTGGGGATAAACTCCAACAAGAATAGTGAGTTCTGTGTTGAAAGTCTAACAACAATAGTGAGTTTTGTGTTGAAATATGGAATATAATCAAGGTAAAGAGAAAATAAAGTGAAATTTACCAGTTAGGCAGGTGGGGCTGGGGGGTTGGGGGTGGGGGGGTGGGAGGTATACTGTTTTTTTTTTTTTTTGGTGGTGGAATATGGGCACTGGTGAAAGGACAGGTGTTTGAGCATTGTATAACTGAGACATAAGCCTGAGAACTTTGAAACTTTCCACATGGTGATTCAATCACATAAATTAAAAAAAGTAAATAAAATACATCAGGTGCAAAAAAAAAAATTATCCCGACCCCGCCCTCCCCAGACCTCATTACTTTCACTACTTTCGTACCCCATACACCTTCCACTTGAGTTGCCACATTCTTTGGCTACTTCTCATGTTCTCTTGCTCCTTCCAAACCCCAGCTCGGCCCAAGTGCCAGCTGCCAGTATCTGAGTGCATACTGTGGGAGTCTCCTTTCTGGCTCCCTCCTGGACAGAGGGACTCACAGGTGGGATCCAGCCCCTTAGCTAGGCTGTAAGCTCTAGACCACGAGACCACACTAGCAGAGAGCGTGTGGGAGCTGACAGTCCATGACCAGCAGGGAAGCCAAGGCGCGGGAAGGCTGTTGGACGTGCCCGGACATGGCAGCCAGTGAGTGATAAAGCTCAATCCCTGGGGCCCAATGAGCTGGAACTAAGGGTGCTCCCCCTCTACTCCATCCCAGCTTCCTGGTCCCGGCACCTCACCTTTATGATGTGGTGTGCAGCCTGGTACAGGCCTGTCCCCGGCAGCTTCAGACCTGGCGCGTGGACCCCAGTCTCGTAGCCCTTTTCCACCATTGTCTGCAGGGAGGGTAAATGGGCCTGTGAGGTGTGTGTGTATGTCTGTGTGTACATATGTGTGCATATGTGTGTATATGTGTGCATGCATGCATGTGTGTGCATGTGCACATATGTGTGCGTATGTGTATGCATGTATGCATGTGTGTGCATGTGTACACGTGTGTGTGAGTGCATGTGTGTGCATGTGTATGTGTGCGTGTGCATGTGCATGTGTGTGCATGTGTGTATGTGTATTTATGTTCAGGGGGCTGGGGACACTCCAGTCCAGCTTACCACAGGGTCACTGAATGTGATCCAGTACTTCACCCGGTCCCCAAAGGCCTCGAAGCACAGATCAGCGAAGTCACGGAAGTAGGCAGCCATGCTCACATTTTGCCAGCCGCTGAACCTAGCCTGCAGTGCCTGAGAGAGTGGACAGAAGCTGGTCATTCTATGTCCAGAAGGAACTCTGGAGCCTACCGGCCCTGCTTGTGTGAGAAACACGGGTGATGACGGTGACAGAGTGCAGCCAGAGGCACAGGCAGTGCGGGGCAGGGGTGTGGGCTTGAGATGTGAAGAGCCATGAAAGAGTTTAAATGTGGAGCTGGGGGCTGAAGCGATAGGACAGGGGTGGTGGGTGTTTGCCTTGCATGCGGCCAACACAGGTTAGAAATCCCAGCATCCCATATGTCCCCTGAGCACCACCAGGAATAATTCCTGAGTGCAATGCCAGGAGGACCCCTGAGCATCACTGGGTGTGACCCCCCCAAAAAAGTGGAGCTTGAGGAGCTTGAGGAGCCATGAGGAGTGATATCACAGTGGGTAGGGCATTTGCCTTGCACACAGCCGACCTGGCAGAACCTGGCAAGCATATTCGATATGCCAAAAACAGTAACAAGTCTCACAATGGAGACGTTACTGGTGCCCACTCGAGCAATTCGATGAACAACAGGACCAGACGACAATGCTATAGTGCAGTGCCACAGAGCGTTGAGAGAAGCGAGCGTTGGTGTGCTGCGCATGGCTGATGCAGGTTCAATCCTTGAACTTCACATGCCCCGCCCCCCCAACCCACCTTAGTTATTCCTGAACTCAAAGCCAGGAGTAACCCTCAAGTGCTGCCAAAAGAGACCCCAAAACAAAAATATTGAGAAAGAAACAGACGAGGAGCTGAGCTGTGGGAGGAGTTATGTAAATCAGGGGCGGGGTGGGGGAGCTGAGCAAGACTGAGGCTAATACTTAAAAGGAACTTGGGAGGGGCCAGTGCCTTAGCGCGACAGGGAGGGCATCTGCCTTGATCCTGGTTAGATCCCTGGCATCCCACAAGGGCCCCAAAGTACTACCAGAAGTGATCTCTGTGCAGAGCCAGGAGTATGCTCTGAGCATCTCCTGGGCTCACAGCCCCCATCTGGGGGTGCAGACAGACCCCCAGCTCCAGGAACAGGCATGTTGCAGATGCCTGAAGGGGAAACTGAGGCACATGGCAGAAGTTCAATGAGTGAGGAGCTGGACCCAGGCTCTGCCGCGTCTGGGCCATCCCAGGACCCCAGTCCTGTCTGGCCTGTGGAGCTGAGCGCCCAGCTGCACCTGCCCTCACCTGCGGCAGGTCCCAGTGGTTCAGGGTCACAATTGGGGTGATATTGTCCCTCAGCAGGGTGTCGATGAGGTCACTGTAGAGCCGGACCCCCTTTTCATTCACCTGCTCGGCTGAAAGCAGACAAGCAGGGCTTTGAGGGGCGCAGGGCCCTGGCTCTTCTCTGGCCACAGCTCCCCCACCCTCCGCCCTGCTCCCCCGCCCCCAGTCCCTGTGGCTGTTCCTCCTCCCCAAGTGACCTTGCAAAGCCAGCAGGACACAGGGCAACCCACGGGCTGCAGGGACACCGCCCTCCTCACCGCGGACCCCCGTGGGCAGGAGTCGGGGCCAGGACACGGAGAATCGGTAATGGCTCACGCCCAGGCTCCGGAGCAGGCCCACATCCTCCTGCACAGATGGAGGGAGGAGGCAGATGGATGGAGAAGACCAGGGTGGGTTGTGTCCCTGTGGGGGGTTCCGGAACTATCCACCCCGCCACTGCGCACTCCAGTTGGCCTGTCCTCTTCAGGTGGGGGTGGGCTGGGCCCTATGGGAAAGGCCCCCCGCCCCCTTTCCCCAAGTGCCCACAGTCACATCACTGAAGTTCTGGGGGGCGAACAAACCTGGCGGGATCTGCTGAGACGTGAGGCCGGAGGGGAGCAGGACGCAGAGCGAGCGCGGTCTGGGCACTCCGGGCCTGGGAGGCACCAGCAGGCAGCGGCCCAAGTCCCTTCAGGTGACCCTGACCCTCCGAGGCCACAGTCTGAAACCTCAGGGTGCACCCCAGAACCACAGGAGTGGGGGTGCTGAGCAGGGCACTGTGAGGGGAGTATTAGCCTGTCTGTCCCCAGGAGTGTGCCTCAGTCATTCTCGCTCCTTCTCTCCTCCTCCCTCCCCCTCTCACACACACACTCACCTGGGCCTTGTAGCCGTCACCAGGCCCCTGGGCCTGCCCGTGTCCAGGAGGGCTCCCTGCCTTGCGCCGGGTGAAGTCGTCCCAGATGCTGGGCCCCTTCCCATCCTGGTCCCACGCGCCCTCCGTCGGGAAGGCAGAACTGCCCACGCCCCAGGAGAAGCCTATAAGCAGAGACCCCACATCGGGCCCACGGGCCCTCTTGGGTGTGTGTTGGCCCTCGGGGGTGTGGTTCTGTGAGTGTGTGTGGTGTGGCTGTAGGGGGGTCTGCCTATCTCCCAAAGGGGCAGGAGAGCGAGAAAATCGACTTCACAGGTGTGGCGTGTGGCAGTGCAGGGGGCCACACCAGTGAGGGTCAGACACGGCATCACACACCAGCCTGTGCCCCCCACTGAGCCTCATCCCCTCTTCCTGCTGACCTGTAGCTCCGACCAGCATCTCCAGAGAACTGCGCTGAGAGACAGGCAGAGAGACAGACAGCGGGGAGGGCTCCGGGTCCCATCCCCAGACCCCCATTTGGTCTGGCGCCCCCTGCCAGGCTCGTCCCTGGGGACCTCCCCCACCCTCCCCAAATAAATGCATGAAAAACAAAATTGCAAAGGGCTTTTGTTTCTCAGCCCCCACCTGGGTTTCTTTTCCCCACCCTCTCTGTCAAGAAGTTAAAACAACCAAACTCTCCAGCAAGCCACAGATGGGACAAACAGGTGGACAGACGGCTGGACAGACCACCCAGGACGAGGACGTACCCCGAGGGAAGGTCCCATAGAAGAAGGTGTCTTCTGGGGGTCCCACCCTGGAGGCCCCCTGCCTGCACACCAGCAGCAGCAGCAGCAGCCCCCAGAGGGGGGTCCCCAACTCTGGTTTCATGCCACCGGGCCCTCGGCCACGCCTGGGGAAAGCACAGCCGACAGTTGGGCCACATGGCAGAGAGGACAGGTGGGGACAGGGACGCGGTGGGGGGGGGCAAGGGGGAGCCCGGCTGGGGCCGTTACTTCCCGGTTTGGGACCCACATGCAGAGCCGAGGCTGGTGTCCGAGGGGGCTCTGGGGGTCCACACTAGGGGCAAAGCTGGGGGAACCCCAGTGCTGATGGGAGTCGGCCCAGAGCTGTGAAAGCCCCACCTCAGGGGCACTCCAGTCTGATGGCAGAGACAGAGGGGCTACACAAACATCACCTGTCCCCCCTCCCCCCCACCCCCCTCCACGTGGTGCAGCTGAGGGCAGGATAGAGCTGATGGAATTCAGCCCCGCCCCACCCTCAGGCTACAGTCTGACAACTTACCCCCAACTGTGCTGGGTCCCAGAGGAGTCCAGACAGAGTCCCCACCTGCGCTGGTCCCAACAACAGGACCCACAGTGCCCTGGAGTCTGTCACTGAGGCTGTGGTCAGTGGCAGAGCCCCACAAAGAGGCCCGGGGCGACAGGGATGCTGAGCTGGCCGGCAGGGCCTGAGTCAGCAGCCCCAGACCTGGCCCAGCCCAGCTGGTCACGAGTGACAGGGACAGGGGCAGCTGCCTGGCTGCAGGGCCCTGACGGGGGCTGCGGGGTGGGACCTGCTCCTGAGCCCTCCCTTCGGTTCCGGACACTCCCTGCCCAGTCAGGACGCCTGCTGCAGCATCTCCCCTGGGTGGCTCAGCAGCTCCTGCTCCGCCACAGCTGCCCGTAGGGCCACACGCCTCCCTCCCGCCTGTGGCCCCCTGCACCTCCACTCCACTCCATCTCCACTCCACTCCATTTTTTTCGGGGGTGTCACAACTGGCAATGCACAAAGGTTACTCCTGGCTCTGCACTCAGGAATCACTCCTGGCAGTGCTCTGGGGACTAAATGGGATGCTGGGAATCGAACGTGGGTCGGCCCCATGCAAGGCAAACGCCCTACCCGCTGAGCTATCGCTCCAGCCCCTCCACTCAACTCCATTTAACCAATATCACCACATGGTTCTCCCACTGGGCAAGTCTTACCTCTTGGTGCTCAGTTCATTTCTTTCTACTCCTTTTTCAGGTCTTAGACAGCACCTCCACCAGGAAGCCTTTCGAGGCTCACCTTCCATCCCCTCTCCCCAGCAAGTTAGGTACTGCTGGCTTAGACTGGCACCTCCAGATCAGCCAGGTAGCCCCTGGGAGGCACAGACATGCTTGCCTTACTCATACAGAGTTCCCAGCGCCAGCATGTAGGAGCCACAGGGATGTGAGGGGAACGTAAATAATAAATCGTTGCCCTGAGCAGGCCCTTAAGGTCCAGGAGTTTGTATATGTGGATTGACCGGAAGCTCCAACATCCCCTGAGCTGGAGGGGATTTCCAGCCTGAGCCTGGGCAGAGCTGCTCTGCTGTGACAGACCCCTGCGGGGTGGCGGGAGGTCGCCCCCCACCTCGGGGGCCACAGGTGAGCTCCCCCTCTGCTCCCACTGAACTCCTCCTGACTGACACGGGGCCAGTGCTCAGAAGCTGGCTTAGGGGCACCTAGACACTCACAGGACCAGCTTTCTCCCTACGGGCACTGGGTCTTTCCCCTGACCTGGGGGGGAGGAAGCATCTGCCAGCCAAATCCTGAGGTGCCCCAGCACACTCACGGTGTCGGGGTGGAGAGATGGGAATCCCGCACTGGGGGTGTGTAGGGTGGAGTGGGGGCTCCCTGCCAGGTCTCCTGCACCTTCTAAGGGTGTTTCCTGTGGTCTCTGCTGACACTCTGGGATGGGGGTGGGGGAGAGGGACATGAGGTTCTCCTGTGTCCTCCAGGGACCGACTGCGAGTGCAGTGGAGAAGGGATGGGGTGGCAGGAGAAAGAGAAGGATCTGTTCCAGTGTCAGTTCCAGAGCAGAGTGTCCCAAAGTCGGCAATACCCGCCCCCCCCCAGGGACTCTGGAACATTCCGGGGGCAGAGGTGGTGGCAGTGTAATCTAGGCACATTCCGGTTTTATTTGTTTTTGAGCCACACCCAGTGGTGCCAGGGGCTCCTGGCGGGACTCCTGGACCATACATGGTGCTGGGGCTCAAACCATGCTAGGCAAGTGCCGTAACCCCCTGGACTATCTCTCTGACCCCCTATAATCACTGTCACTGTCACTGTCATCCGTTGCTCATCGATTTGCTCTAGCGGGCACCAGTAATGTCTCGGTTGTGAGACTTGTTGTTACTGTTTTTGGCATATCGAATATACCACGGATAGCCTGCTAGGCTCTGCCGTGCAGGCGAGATACTCTTAGTAGCTTGCCATGCTCTCCAAGAAGGGCGTTGGAATCGAACCCGGGTCGGCTCCATACAAGGCGAAAGACCTATCCGCTGAGCTATCGCTCCAGCCCAACCCCCATAATTACTAATTAATTCAATAGATATTTGGGCCACATCCAGCTGGGCTCAGTGATCATTCCTGGCAGGGTTCGGGTCACACTTGGGGTGCCAGGGATCAAACCAGGGTCCTCCATGTGCAAGGCAAACACCTTCCCCTGTACTCTCTCTCCCAGGCTCCCACTGACCTCTGCTCGGGGTCTTCACGCTCGGGGGCCCTGGCAATCCAACAGGTGGAGGAGGAACCGCCCTTAGGTTCAGGTGCCGCACGAACCTCCAGAGTAAGCACCAACCTGGCTCGGAAAGGGCGCAGCGGCCCTGCCTAGAGTCAGGTGACCTCAGTGCACAAGGGCCCTGAAGCTGCGAGAAGCTTCAGCCTGCAGCCCGGGCTCTGCAGTCATCGGAAACTCAACGCTGATGTTGGCAGCTCTGCTGACTACCCCCCTCCCACCCCTCACTCCCCCACCCCCTCCCCATACACACACATTGGGCCGCCAGCTCGCACGCAGCAGATCCAGGCCACTGCCAAGGGCCGCGACCTCTGCGGGCAGCTCGGTCAGATTCTTTCCTCTGTTCCAGGTCACCGCCTGGCGCACTCCGGGGAGCACGGTCCCGGCCGCAATACGTGTCCACAAGGCGCTCACCCTGTGTGCATGCGAGCCCCGACCACGTGCTCCTGTGTGCTTTGTGTGCTTGTACCCTGCTCACGTGCTCGTGTGTGCTATGTGCACATGCGCAGGGCCCCGCCACGTGCTCGTGTGTGCTGTTTGCGATTGCACGTACCGCCCACTGTGAGGCTGAAGTCGAGCCATGACAGGCTCCACTTTAAGTTCGAAACTCAGCAGGCCTAAGTCTCGGTTTCCCCCACCAGAAAGTCCCCACTTCTCGGAAACAGTAGGAAACAGTATCACCCTGACCCGTGGCAACAGCCTGTCAGAGTAGGGGGCAGCGGCAGTGGCGCCCAGCCAACCAGAGAGGGCTGAGGGAGTGGAGTCTCGGGGCAGGACTGGGACCAAGAATTGGAAGCATAATATTGGTCCGTGAAGTCACAGGACAGGACTGGGACCAGAATTGGAAACATATTGCCGGTTCCTAGAAAATACTATTATGTAACCAAACCCTATATAAACTGCTCAGAATTCGGAGTTGGGGTCCTTGCAAAGACTCCACTGTGTTGGATGGGACTCGGACCCTAGCTCAAACTAGCAATAAAGGGGCCTTGCATTTGCATCCTGCGTCTGGTCTGGTCAATGTGCAAGTGAAACTCCCTTCCTGGGACAGAGCAGCAGAAATTCCGTCTTTCTTGTCGCACAGCCCCGTGGCCAAGAGCTACTTCAGCTGCGTTTGTCAGTGTCACCAACGGGCAGATTCACTTCCTAGGGATGGGGAGATGGTGAACTGGGGGTGGGAGTGTGTGGCTGCATGCACGGCAAGAACTACCTCTCCAGCACTACCGAGTTCTTTCTTTTCTAATGCACCAATTTTAAGACATTCTGCCACACTCTCTCCCTACACAAACAAATACGGGGGTGTTGCTTTAACAAGAGGATTTTTGTGTCACTGACAGAAAAGTGTTTAAGAATCAACTGTCAAGTCTGTGCATTACACTCAGAGATTGTTAATCTGTGCTGCAATATTTTCTTCTTTCTTTTTATTTAGTGTCTGTGAATTTACAAAGTTATTCATGATTTGGTTTCAGGCATACAATGTGTGAACACTGATTCTTTCACCAGTTTCCACGTATCTCCTCCAATCCCCCCAGCCCCCATCACCCCACCCCCAGCCCCTTTGCTCCCACCCACCAGTCTGCTTCTAGGAGAGGCACTTTTTTTGGCCACACCTGACCCTGCTCAGGAATTACTCCTGGTGGTGCTCAGGGGACCGTCTGGAGTGCCTGAGATCAAACTGAGGTTGGCTATGAGCAAAGCAAATTCCACACCACTGGTAGTATCACTCCAGCACCAACTATTTTGTTTTGCACTGTGGTTTACAGTGCTGCTGCTTGCAGGATTTCATAAATAACATATTACCACCTTTCAGATGATGAAATTTTTTAAATCCCCTCTTCCACAAAAGTTTCCGGTAGCACATGTCATGGCCCACAGCTGTCACTCTCACATTCTGTGGAATTCTGGAAACTCGAGGACCAGTGTCCAGGGCTGACCCATCAAGGCTTCACGGGCGTTGCTCCCTCCCACTCTCTGGGTCCCTTTATTTTCCCATCAGTGTAAATGGGTCTTACTCTAGAGGGGAAAAGTCCTTAATATCATCTGTCCTCTCCCCTCTCCTCAACTCCAATTTCCTTCCCTTCCTTTCCCTTCCCTTCCTCTCCTCTCCTTTCCACTATTCTTTGTTCTTCCCTGTGTTTGAGTTATGTCATACTTTAAAGCATGGGGAAATGCCTGAGAGTCAGCTGTAGTTTCCCAGTCAATTACAGAGCTAACTCCTGATCCACAATTAAGCTCAGATGACAAACAGACTCTGTTACTTCGCCTTCCTGTGCCTGATCCAGACTCCATCCCTCCCCACAGGTGTCCACTAGCTGGCCCTGCCCTGCCCCTTTCCTCTGCTTCTTTCCTCTCCACTTTATTTTGCTTCCTTCCCCTAGCATTACTATTTCTTCCTATCTCACTCCTCTGTGAGCCATTCCCCTATATTCCTAGTCCAGGGCCCTAGGACTCTTTTTTCTCCTTCTTCCTCCACCTCATCCTAGGGATGAAATGTTAGGGCTTTGGCTTACTTCACAGTCTACAGAAATAGCTGCTACTTTGATTACCTTCAATATTTCAACACAAAACACAGTACTATTATTTGGAGTTTCCCCCCACAGTAAGATCTGCTAAAAAGGAACCTTTTCACGTTGCTGATAATCAGGAGATATTAGGTCGCGCGATTACGACAGCAGCTGCGCGGTTTGGGATTTCCATATGAAGTCCAGGGAAAATTCTTTTGGTAATTGCATCACTGCAATCTTTTACTTCCCTTTCGTGGTGCTCATATGATGGAGAAGCCTGGAGAGAAGTACCGTGCCCCGCTGGAGGCCCATGGGCCAGTAGCTCTGATCACACAGTTTGGAGGCATTTTTGGGGCTCTGCTCGTGTCCAAAGGAGTTCAGTTGCCTCCAGGGTCGAGCTCGCGCGGCGGCAGAAAAGAACGTACCCACATGGCGCTGTGCTTAAATATTGGCTCAGGGCGGATCCGGAAATCCCGCCCCCCTCGGCTTTCCCGGACTTCCGCGGGTATCTGCATACTCTAAAACCCGGCAATCACCTCGCTGCATTCAATAAGAGAGAGTTGAGAGAGAAAAGACCGTGCCCCGCTGGAGGCCCAGGGGCCAGTAGCTCTGATCACACAGTTTGGAGGCAAGGGATGAAATGTTAGAGTTGGTTCCAATGGAGTCACCAGTAGTGGAAGTGACAGAGACTGGGAATCAATATCTCATCTCAGCATGGGGGTGGGGGGCACCAGTATGTTTGTGGGGCTCACTCTGGGCCTTGGTAGAGCTCTTAAGGCCTGGAGTCCTTGCTGTTTATTTTTATTTAAATGTTTTTTATTGATTAAGATCTTGTGGTTTACAATGCTATTTACAAGGATTTCTCACGCACTAGTTGTTTAATCACTCTTTTAAAAAAATATTTTTATTGAATCACCGTGAGATACAGTTACAAAGCTTTCATGGTTGAGTTTCACTCATACAATGTCAAACACCCATCCCTCCACCAGTGCGTGATCTCCACCACCAAAGTCCCCAGTATCCCTCCCGCCACCCCCACCCCAACCCACCCAGCCTCTGTGGCAGGCACCTTCCTTTTCTTTTCTCTCTCTCTCTCTCTCTCTCTCTCTCTCTCTCTCGCTCTCTCGCTCTCTCTCTCTCTCTCTCTCTCTCTCTCTCTCTCTCTCTCTCTCTCTCTCTCTCTCTCTCTCTCTCTCCTTTTGGCCTGTTTAATCACTCTTGAAGCCAGTGCTCACAATGAGCCCTCCATGTGAATATGTGTGTAGCATACGCCGATAGGGCTCCCCCTAGTGAGCACAGCCTGTCCTGTTGCTGAGAGCCCAGAGATTCCCCTGCCGAGGAAGCACCATTAAAACTGAGTTTTCTTTCTCCAAATGGCCACATGAGGGTGCTGCTGCTCTCCTTGTTCCTACTTTGCAGGGGTGGGGCTGTGGTCTGACTCAGACTGAGATGCTGACCTGGAGGAGGACATCCATGGGATGAAGGTGCCTTCAGAGCAGTCCTGGGGTCAGGCTCGGGAGCTGGGTGGGGAGTAGAGGAAAGGAAACTTCTGGGGCCTTATGCTGTGTCTGATATTCCATCATGTTCCCGGAACCCCTCTCTCCGGTCCATGATGCCAAACTAGAGACTACAAGGGAACTTTCCTTCCACTCCCTGTTGCTTTTCTTAGGAACAGTCTTCATCTTTTATCGGTATCACATTTTTCTAGCTAATAAGTCCATATGAGAAGAGTTTCATGAATCTCCACAGTATATCAGGATGTTACTGTATTCTCTTTTCTTCTCGGATCCCACCCCAGGATCATGCACCAGGAGTGAGGTCCCAGTCATGTCCCAAAAGCTGCAAGTCGGGTCTCAGACTCTTTTTATTTTGGAACATGGAATTATAAGGAGACTGCTCTGCTATACATCGGAGTATGCCCCTCAGTTTGAGTGTGTTGGCCAAAGCTAGGGGTGTCAGAAGCCCACAGACACAGTGTTATTCTCAACAGCACTTCAGGGAGTGCAGAAGCCATTTGGTCATCAGTGATAATAGTCATCCTCACCCCCTGATGATATATAATCCTCAGTTTCTTCCTTTGAAGATACATGTTTTATTTTATATACAAATATATTCATTGTTGCAGTAAAGTAACATGTGTACAAATGGTGTTAATGTACCCTTACCACATCTCACCACCAAGAGGAGCCTAACACCATTCACCCTGTCCTTATGTTATTTTTAAAAAATTTTATTGAATCACTGTGAGATAATTACAAGCATTCCTGTTTGGGTTACAATCACACAATGATCAAACGCCCATCCCTCCACCAGTGCACATTCCCCACCACCGATATCCCCGGTATATCCCCCCTTTCCCACCTTCCCCCTCCATCCATGGCAGACAATATTCCCCATACTCTCTCTCTACTTTTGGGCATTATGGATTGCACCACAGATACTGAGAGGTCATCATGTTTGGTCCATTATCTACTTTCGGCACACATCTCCCATCCCAACCGATTCTGCCAGCCATCATTTTCTTAGTGATCCCTTCTCTATTCCATCTGCCTTCTCCCCTCCACTCATGAAGCAGTCTTCCAGCTATGGGGCAATCCTCCTGGCCCTTGTATCTGCTGTCGTTGGGTGTCAGCCTGATGTGATGTTATTCTATACTCCACAAATGAGTGCAGTCCTTCTATGTCTATCCCTCTCTTTCTGACTCTTTTCACTTATCATGATATTCTCCATGTCTATGCATTTACAAGCAAATTTTATGACTTCATCTCTCCTAACAGCTGCATAATATTCCACTGTGGAGATCTACCAAAGTTTCTTTACCCAGTCATCAGTTTTAGGGCACCCGGGTTGTTTTCATATTTTGGTTATTGTGAACAATGCTGCAATGGATATATAGGTACAGATGTCATTTCTACTGTGCTTTTTTTGCCTCCTCAGTATATATTCCCAGAAGCAATATTGTGGGGTCATATGGAAGCTCAATTTCTAGTTTTTGAAGGACTGTCCATATTGACTTTTAAGTCAATTATTTATGTCAATTATTTAAGTCAATTCTCCCATTCCCTAATATACTCCCAAAAGAGTACATATTTTCCTTGCCCTCTTTCTCACACTTTAAAGGGATTCTGTAGATGGAATCCCTATGCACAGCCCACGCTAAGGACTATTCCACAGGTTTTTGTCAAACCTTAATTTTTTTTTTTTTTTTTGTTACGACCTCCACTACCTAGCCACCATCACGCTCCAGGCCACTTTCCAGACACTCGGGCCGAACCTCATGCATGAGTGAAGCCCCACAGAACCAGGTCAAGCAGAACTTTGTGAACTTGGACTCCAGCCTCAACGAGACCCAGAAACAAGGTCCTCTGCCTGCCTCCTCCAATCTTCGTGCCTTGCCCCAGGGATCAAACCCAGATGACCCACCCTACCAGAGCCAGATAAATACCTCATCAGCTGACCTCCACTATGACACACCATAAGACACTTAATACCCATATTCCATAATTTCTGCATCATATTTTATGGGGTGCAAATATGGTGTGAACCATGGAAACACCTGTAAGGGAGATTAGAGGCCATCCAAAAAGTCTCCATCTCTCTCAGAGAGCCCAGCAAGCTACCAAGAGTACCCTGCTCACATGGCAGAGCCTGGCAAGCTACCCGTGGTGTATTTGATATGCCCAAAACAGTAACAACAATGGGCCTCATTCACCTCACACTGAAAGAGCCCCCAATATGGCAGAGTTAGGAAGGATAAACTAGGAGAGGCTGATAAAATCTCAGGGACAAACTAGATTGCCAAAACGAAGAAGAACTAAAATAGACTGTCTGTACTTTCAATGGACGTATCCTGCTCTGGAAGCATCCATCGAGGACCTGATGGTGCAAGTGCAAAAGATCAAGTACGACATCATTGGTCTGACCTAAATGAGAAGGCATTGATCACATCATGCCATTTTCAACACTGGAGAAGAACTGTTCCTCAGTGTCAGGATCCTGGCCAGTCAACCCTGACAAACTGGGGTAAGATCCCCCAGCCACCGGACTTACTCCCTATAGGAGAGGGAGTGGGAGAGGGAGAAGCCTCTGCCCTGCCTCCCTGCATACCGCGGTCACCCGCACCGCCAACACCAAGAAAGAACCACGCAGATAGGGGAGAGTTGGAGGTCAATACAACTCTCATTTTATTGAGCTCACATACCAATATTTAAAGAAGAAATTTTAGGGAGGAGTGGGTGGGATGGACACCTGGTTATATTATCTGAAGAAAACATTTTGCTAGGCCCTTTACAGATGTTAATTGATGATCTATGTTCCCTCCTTCCAAGGCCGGGTATGCTAAGCTCAGACAAGTGGTGACTTTCAAGTTTCATCCCACTATCTCCTCGACCAGGGAGCCCTTCGGGGTGGAGTGCTGGCACAGGGCCTTGGGGCCCTGTTTGAAGAGAGCCTGTTTCTGTCTCTAAGGGCAGGGGATTTGGCCAGGGTCTCAGGCTAGCTGCTAAGACCCCAACACCTCAGAACATGCAAAAACAGAGGCGTCGGTGGCATTGGTGTCCTTGTCAACACGAACTTGGTCATGAGCATTGATTCATTCAAATGCCTAACAACTCGAATTGGACAATTGTGCTTGCTTTTTGGGTCACAACCAGTGATGCACAGGGATCACTACTGGCTCATGCACTCAGGAATTACTCCTGGTGGTGCTCAGGGGACCATATGGGATGCTGGGATTCAAACCTGGGTTGGCTACATCAAGGCAAATGCCCTACCCACTGTGTTAGCACTCCAGCCCCACGACTGAAGGTCGAATCTAAACGTTAGACATGGGAGTCTCCCGGTGGACAGTTCCACAATGAAATTGACCACATCATATTCAATCGAAGGTTTTGCCTGACCAATGTAGCTGTTGTCCTGAAATTCCAAACGGGATCGGACCACCATCTCCTTCGTGCAAAATTCTACTTCGCAGAGCAGGGAGAAAGGACTGCAAAGTTTAATTTTAAAAAGAGAACTCGCAGAATGACCACCAACTGGGAGCTCTTTGGCACTATTGCAGCAACATAGGAAGATGCTGTCATTGACAATATCAACGAGGAATATGTTCGACTGGTTCAGCACCTCCATGACTGCATGAAGAATGCCGAGAGTGGAAAAGCCACAAACAGATGCCAGTCTTCGGAAACTCTCAAGCTCATTCCCAATGTGGTTTGGCATGAGCTTCAGGCAATCACAAGCTAATGTCTGAGTTCACAAGGCTAAGCAGAGAAGTGATAAAAGAAGACCTCAAAGAGAGAAGAGCAACAGTGTTGGCCAATGTGGTAGAAGCCAGGAAAAGTATTCACAATGCTCGCCTGTCCTTCGCCAATTACAAGACCAAGATGACTGCCCTCCCACATCCTGATGGATTTATCACATCTTCCAGAAGGGCAATGGAGAGGGTTATTCACGACTTCTACTTGGATCTCTTTAACAGCCACGTCCACCTCCCCACATACCAAATTCCGCAGGATAGATATGTCGTTCCCAAAGTCCTCCCTTCCAAAATCTGGAATGCCATTTCGTCGGTAAAGGCGTACATCACCCGGTCCAGACAAGGTCAGACCCGAAGAATCTGCCGCCAATACTCTTCAATGCACTGGCTCGGCTCTTTACACACTACCTGTCTGAATACAAGGTTCCGTCCCAATGGAAAACCTGCAGGACTGTTCTGTTGTACAAGAAGGGAGACATCCACGACATCAGCAACCATCGCCCAATCTGTTGTCCATTGTCTACAAGTTGTTCACTCGGGTCATCCTGAATAGAATAGGCAGAATACTAGACGAAGGACAACCATGCAAGCAAGCTGGGTTCGTTCTGAAAAGGATTCAACTCTATCGACCATATCCATACGATGACCAAGGTCATTGAAGTTTCACGATAGTCCAAGATGCTGCTCTGTCTAACATTCATCAATTTAAAGAAGGCCTTTGATTCTGTTGAGACTGAAGTGGTCATTGAAGCCCTAGACAAACAGGGCATTCAATCTCAGTAGATCAAGATCCTCTGAGAGCTATATTACAGATTCACCACCAGGATCTCACCATTCTACAAGGAAGTGATCATCGACATAAAGAGAGGGGTTTGGCACGGTGATACCATATGAAAATCCACTTATCCACTTAGCTTCTGATGAGACAAAGAAGACACTTTGAATATATACAATGTAAAGGATTCACTCTTCCACAACACCATTTTTGTTCTGAATTAGTTTTGTTCTTTTTTCTTCCTATTTTGGGGTGGGGACTTCCAAACAGTGCTCAGAAGGCCTCTGAGTGAGCTCCAGGTTCTCCAGTGAGACACATGTGGTGCTCTGAGGCCCGTGTGTGCCACACAGAACCCAGCTGCATGTACCTCTTAACCTCTAAAGCACTTTTTTTGAGAGGAGACTTTCTGCAAGCACCATGATTTACAAAGTTATTTGTTATACAGTTGTTTCAGGAAGTCCATGTTCCAAAGCCAATTCCACCACCAGTGTGACCTTCCCTTCACCAAAGTCCCCAGTTTCCCACCCAGCCCCTCAGCCTGCCCCATAAGCAGGCACGAAGAAATTTAGTTCAACACATGCTTGTTACAACATATGCTAGAACATGGAATTAAATAATTCCCTTATAGTGGCCGTTATTGCTGGGATGAATGAGGTGGCACTTGAGTTCTAGCTCTCTGAGGTCGCACAGGTGGCCTGGCTCCCTGAGGTCACACGTTCTGTCTCTGAGGTTGCACATGTCAGCTGTGGTGTCAGCACACTTGGCTGCGCTGCTCATTATTTTGGTTGCACACCCTGGCATTTCCTCCCACCCACAAGCCTGACCCCCTAATGGGCACAAAATAATTTACTTCATATTGCTAGTTATGAGAAGAAACTATTGGGAAACAGATCAATAGAAATCAATCTGTGATCATTGTTTTATCTCACAATGGTGTCACTAAAGCTGAGTGTTTCAGTGTTTACTGGATGTTTTGTGCCTCTGAGCCTTCTGTGTTATCATCCCTGCACCAGTGTACATTTCCAGCACCAGTGTTCCCAGGTTCCCTCCCATCACCCCCACCCCCCACCCCCTTCCTGCCTCTATAGCAGGTGCTTTGCTTCTCTCTCTTTCTCTCTCTCTCTCTCTCTCTCTCTCTCTCTCTCTCTCTCTCTCTCACACACACACACACACACACACACTCACTCTCTCTCCTTTTGGACATTGTGGTTTGCAATATCCTACATAAATTTTTATAAAATCTGTTTTCTTACTGGCCTGGGGTCAGATGGCTCAAACTACTATGAAATGGGGTGTCGCTCCAGAAGCTGGAAGCATTTGGTGGCTAGGCAGCTTGATGAGGTTCAGTTGTGGAGCTGGTGTCATTTCTATGCCTGAAACTTTGGGTGTGGGTGGGAGCTGTTGGCCCTGGCAGGGGAGGGTGCCTGGGGTGTTCGGGGAATCTGCCCAATCCCATTCTGAGGAGGGCCCAGAGCCCAGCCCTGAATGGTCTACATGGAAGATTTAGCAGCTTGGTGATCTTCTCAAGTTAACTTGAAGAACTGGGCCATTTCTAAGCTGAAAAATAAAACTGTTAGGGACTAGATAAATAAAGGAGATGGATAAGAAGTTCTCGTAGGACCCCTTGATTCTTTATGGGAACTTTATGGGACCTTTATGGAACCTTTCAGCCCAGAATACTTGCACTGGAGGTGAAATATTGCCCTGGTAAGGGGAGGGTGTAGGGGAAGGTTCTTTATCTGCTCTATCTCTATTTCCACTCCTGAAAAAATCTTCGCTTGAGAAAGCCCATTACAAAGATGTTTTTCTTCCATGAACTAAGACCCTTGGATATGTAAAAGTCTATCTTGTATATTATCTATAAATATTATTTTATATACATGGGCATAGCGGGTAGGGCATTTGCCTTGCATGCAGCCAACCAGGGTTCGATTCCTTTGCCCCTCTCGGATAGCCCAGAAAGCTACTGAGAGTATCTTGCCCTCACAGCAGAGCCTGGAAAGCCACCAATGGCGTATTCAATATGCCAAAAACAGGAACAACAAGTCTGACAATGGAGATGTTACTGGCGCCTGCTCAAGTAAATCGATGAGAAATGGGATGACAGTGATACAGTGATACAGTGATTATATGCAATTAATTTGCACAAAGAATGTTGTTCTAAAGATTATGGATTCTAAGTAATAAATATGATGCATGGAGAACAGTCAGGGATCAATCCAAAGGCTGTGAGCCACTCACTTCATGCTTTTTGCTCCCATTTCTGCCTCTTTCTTAGTCCTCATGGCGTCCATGAATCAGGTTTGCTCAGCTGGGGCTGGTCCCTGGCAAACATTTAATATGGTTTTTCTTCAAAGGACTTTCTAGGGCTGGTGAGATAGTATAACAGGTAAGGTGCTTGCCTTGCATCTTGCCAGAAATAGGTTCTATTGTCTGCATTCCATATGTTCCCCTGAGCGCTGCCAGGAGTAATTCCTGAGTACAGAGACAGTGAGCATCACTGGGTGTGACCCTTTGCCCCCCCCAAAAAAAAGACTTCCTGTTAGCATTAATCTGTTGCTGATATTATCCCAGTCGAAGTCATTTTCAGGCTTCAGCTCTGCAGGAGAGATATTACAGAAGGTATGGTGCTTGCCTTGCATGTGGCCAACATGGGTTTGATTCAGGGCACCACATATGGTCCCATGAACCTGCCAAGAGTGATCCCTGAGCACAGAGCCAGGAGTTACTCCTGAGCGCTACCTGGTATGGCCAAAAGGAAAAAAAAATAATCGTCACCACCAACAATAAAGGGTCTTTAACTCAGGTTCCTCGCACGGCAAACACTGACAGGCATAACCTGAACGCACAGAAGCATCTCTGGTTTCCTCACGAACTTGTAAGGTTGTAGAGAGATACTGAAATGAAATCCATGGAAAATTGATGAGTCAGTCTCAGCCCTGGACAAGGGGAGACAGTGTCACAAAGATCAGGGGAGAGAGCAGGTGAGAGAGCAAAGTCCCAGGTCCTAGGTGTGGCTCCAGTGTCCCCTAGGTGGTGTTGGGGGCTGGAGAGTTCCTCTTCTCCCGCCCGGATACTCGTGACGCATCCCCAATCCTCACTTCCATTGGGCATCGCTGTCTAGATCAGCCAATCAGCGTCCGCGACACTCCCTGTAATAAACTGACGGCAATAGCTTCCTTCAGTATGTGGGAACCGCGACCCCTCCTGCTGCTGCTCTCGGGGGCCCTGGCCCTGACCCAGATCCAGGCGGGTGAGTGCGGGGTCGGGAGGGGAGTTCATTGCGGGGGGAAAGGTAGGAATTGCCAGGCATTGATGTGCAGGGCCCCCGAGAAGGAGTTTCTTCGGTTCCCGCACGGATGCCCCCAAATATTCCTCCTTGTCCCCCCAACCTTCATTCCCCCCGCGCCCCTAAGTCTCGCCCTTCTCGGTCCCTCCCCACTTCCTGTCTCCCGAGCCCCCTCCCTTTCCCTCACTCTGGACTGGGAGCGCGCGGGGAGGCGGGTACGGCCGGGTCTCACCCCTTCCCCTCCCCCAGGCCCCCACTCCCTGCGGTATGTCTCCACCGCTGTGTCCCGGCCCGGCGGGGAGCCCCGTTTCATCGCTGTCGGGTACGTGGACGACACGCAGTTCGTGCGCTTCGACAGCGACTCGGCGAGTCCGAGGGCCGAGCCGCGGGCGCCTTGGGTGGAGCAGGAGGGACCCGAGTACTGGGAGGAGAACACGCGGAACGCCAAGGACGCCGCACAGACTTTCCGAGTGAACCTGAACACCCTGCGCGGCTACTACAACCAGAGCGAGGCGGGTGAGCGCGGCCGGGCAGGGACGAGCCAACACAGGGACGGGCCGGGTCGCCCCGAGGCGGGTCCGAGCGTCCCCGAGGCTGAGGGACCCGCCCCGGACCCTTGACCGGGAGGCGCTGCGGGGACCCGGCCCCGGTTTCGTTTTCGGTTCTGAGTTCATCTGTGCGGGGCGGGTCAGACTCTCACACCTTCCAGTGGATGTCCGGCTGCGACGTGGGGTCCGACGGGCGCCTCCTGCGCGGGTACAGTCAATACTCCTACGACGGCGCCGACTACCTCGCCCTGAACGAGGACCTGCGCTCCTGGACGGCAGCGGCGGGCACGCAGGCTTGGAGAACCCAGCGCAAGTGGGAGCAGGCGGGACAGGCTGAGCACGAGAGGAACTACCTGGAGGGGGAGTGCGTGGAGTGGCTCCGCAGATACCTGGAGCTCGGGAAGGACACGCTGCTGCGCGCAGGTACCGGTCCAGGATGGTGACGACCCCTGACCTCCCTGGGTGGGGGGCGGTGCGAGACTCCGCACAAGGGGGGACATAGTGAGGTTCAGTGTCAGAACAGCGCCCCTTCTTCAGTCAGGAGAGGGACAGACTTGCCTGGTTTCCATGTTCTGAAGGACAGAGACCGGCCCTCCCCTCAGGCCCACCCTGTGTCCACAGGACCATGAAGTTACTCAATGTGGGAGGATGGGTGGGTGGGTGGGGGGCGGGCGACCTTCTCTGAAATATCTAATGTAGCTTCCCTCAGACCCGGCAGCCATCTGTGAACTCTCTCAGGTCTCAGCTCTGACTCCTGCTTCTCTCAGTCACTCACCCTCCACCCAGGGCAGGACAGAGTCAGTGTCACTTAGAGACCTAAACCTCCTTCCCAAACCCTGTTCTAGGACTTTCCAAGGAATTAGGATTTTATCCAGTTTCTCCAGCCAAGTTTGTATCTGGATTTTTACCTCCGATTCCAAACCAATTATCCTGTTCACCCTCATTGTGGACGTGACCCAAAGTGTGAATTTTCTCATTGTTCCTCCTCAGAAGCCCCCAGAAGACACATCACCCACCACCCCTTCTCTGACCAGGAGGTCACCCTGAGGTGCTGGGCCCTGGGCTTCTACCCTGCCGACATCACCCTGACCTGGCAGCGTGATGGGGAGGACCTGACCCAGGACACAGAGCTGGTGGAGACCAGGCCTTCAGGGGATGGAACCTTCCAGAAGTGGGCAGCTGTGCTGGTGCCTTCTGGAGAGGAGCAGAGATACACGTGCCGTGTGCAGCACCAGGGGCTGCCGGAGCCTGTCACCCTGAGATGGGGTGAGGAGGGGGACGGGGCACAGAGCCTGTTCTCAGGGAGTCAAGGTTGACCCCTCTGGGGAACTGTTGAAGGTCAGGCTGTGTCGGGCTGTGTTTCCCTGCGGCAGAGAGACAGAGAACTGACCAGCAGCTTCTCTCTCTCTGCAGCCGGGGCAGTCCGACGGTGTGGGTGAAAGTCTCTCCTGAGGGACCTGTAAAGGTGAAAGGGTTAAGGAATGACTCAAGACTCGTGAGGGTCTAGAGCGTTTATTCAAGGCAGAGTTGATGCTTATATACTTTGCAGGGGGATTGAGAAACTCGTAGGTCACGTACACAACGTACACAGCAAATGGGCAGTGAAGATAGGGGGCTTGTGCGTATAACCATTAACTTACACATCCTTGACAATTTGATCAGAGTGAGAGCAGGAACAGAGCTGTCAGCCCTAACTGTTTTCATTGTGGCTCAATATCCTGTTAGCGGGGGCTCGTGAACGTCTGTTTTCAGTCCCTCTGTTGAGGCAGGCGGAGGTCATGCAGAGATCACAAGCTGTGGGGGAGAGGGGCCTAAGACTTCTCGTCCACGGCTCCCCACAGCTCCCCCTTTTTTCTTTACTTTAGCAGACAGGCGGCAACTCAGGGGTCGGCTGCGGACGGTTGCAGCAGGAGCGCAGCCTTCGCCACGCTCTGGCTACTCTGGATCGCACCGACGGAGGCTTCTTGCTGAGCATCTCGAAAGCCGCAAGGTTGAGATATTCAGGTGGTGACATCTCAACAGTCTCCAGGCGCTGGTACATTACGTTGGGATGACTTTTTGTAGCTTCGTCGATTTGAGTCTTCACGAAGGTGGTCAGGCGTCGAAAAGCCCATGGGCCAAAGGATATGAGCAACATAAAGCCAATAAAGGGTCCCAGTAAAGCTGGGAGCAATGTAGATAACCACGGTGTGGTTGAAAACCAGTTCTTGTACCAGCTCTCACTCTGATCAATTTCTCTGCGTCTATCTTCTAAATTTTTCTCTACACGTCTGATACTATCTCTGACTAGGCCTGTTTCATCTTTAAAAACACAACACTCTTCTTTTAAAGCAACACACACTCCCCCTTCCCTTAAAAACGCTAAATTTAAGCCACGGCGGTTCTGGAGGACCATTTCTGCCAAGGAGTTAACAGTATTAGTGAGATGGTCAAGGCCCTGTTTTAGATCAGCAATGTCCGCATCAACCAGTCTCTGGAGAGTGGCAAGATGACCACGCGTCTCAACTAGGGAGGCGATGCCAGTTCCAGCTCCAGCAGCACCAACCGCCAGGAGGAGTCCGACTGTGATGGCCGTAATGGGCTCGCGGCGGTAGCGTTGGGAGCCGCGCAGGGCGAGGTCGGAGAGCAGATCTGTAGGGGAAGAAGAAGGGGGATCCTCAGGGGCCGAGGCCCTGGGTTGGGTGAACGGCTTGATAAGGCGCTCCGGGAGCCAGCGGGTTTCTTCCGTATCAGGGTTATGGACGCAGGCGTGGCCTTTTCCGTAGATGCATCCTGGCAGAAAGGAGTCCATCCCCTCCCTTTTTCAGGGCTGGGAGAGATCCTGGTTTCCAGGGTTTTTCTTGATGCTGAGTAGGCCCAGACTGTGTCAGTCACACAGATTGCCGGATTTCTCATTTTCCATAGCAGTGATGATTTCCATTCTTTCCTTAAGCCAACTGGCCTCTAGGGTCTCCCTGAGGTTTGTAGGGTACTTGAAACAGTACCTGTTGAATACCTGCTCCTGTCATTTAGACCAATCCCTTGACTCTTTCCCTGAAAGAGGGCTTTGGGGTCTCATAACTGATTTTCCTGTCTGCATGAGGGGTAGACCCTATTACAGAGAGGAAAGACTTTTATCTGGATTTATGCAAACCAACATAGTGCCATGAAGCATCAAAAACATACTGAAGGTACAAAAGAAGAGAAAAGCAAACATTTCACTTTACTCACAGTGAGATGCAACACACCCATTTGTTGTGGGTCCTAGTCAAAGAAGCTAAAATCTGTAGAGGAAAAGTGTACAATTTACATCATGTTTAACCCATTCAATTCCATGTTGAAAACCTTGACTTCCCATTAATAAGAGCACTGTACTGGGAGTCCAGTGTACAGTTAAACATGTCTAATTCATTTAATCCCATTTAAAAAAAAAAACACTTGATTTTCCACAACTTTTGAAGAATTCAATAATCTAAGAGCACTGTAACAGGAGTTCCAGACAATCCATCCAATATCTTTTCCATAGATCCTACCAAAAACATACTAGAACAATTCTGCATGTGATTTAAAGAGTTTCTTAAAACAGTGATCAGTTTCTTTCCTTTTTCCAACTGATGATATCTGCATCCATTATCTTTCTGACTTAAGACATACATCTATATTCTTTATAGTCCCACAAGTTTAAACTCTTATTTTTACTGAACTTAGTACAACATGATCTTCCAAGTTTGGGCACAAATTACCAATCATTTCATTTAACATGACAAAACTACTTTCAGTGTTATTTCAAAAGCATTAGGTCAGTTCTATAGATATTCAACAACTTTAAAGATGCTCACAACTAAAGTTCTTACAACATATTCATTGGGCAAAGGTTCACTCCACATTAGAAATTAACCAGGAGACATCTTAGAATTCTGATTTCTAGGAAAACACAAATATAAAGATTAAAACACTCATAGATTACCGTAAAACATTAAGGATCTCACACTTGCATACAAACTTCTATGTGATGGTCAGAGCTAGATATGATATCTGGTAACAAAGCTTTGCAATGAATAAAGTTATCAGAATAATAACATGCATCTACATGTACTAGACAGACTGATTTAACAATAGTCAGTAAAATTTCCCACATTTTCCATGAAATACTCCATTCTTATCTCAAACTTTAACCAAGGCACAATGCTATGGCTTCAGACTATCAGGCTGACACCTGAGATTAATCTATTATAATTCTTTGCTAAGTATCTCTAGAAATTTTAGTTACCAAAAGTCTCAGAGATCAAATAAAATACCAGTAGGATAAGATTTGCAACCAAATTCATAACTCTAGAAACTCATGTTTTAACTAAACTATTACTCTTTGAACCTGCTTTTCCACAATTATTTCAGCTCACATTCTAATAATCCAATGCAGATGCATATGTACACTGACACAACAGCATAAGACCTTTAAACCATCAATTTTTATAAAACATGAGTAAACCTTCTTTGGCTTAAATCCAATAGTTTTTGTATCTTAGTTATTTCAAATCATGAGCTCTCTAACAATTCCACAATACAAACATGCTTTCAGACACAAAAAGAGTTCCCTTTTTTTTTTTTTTTTTTTGACTAACCTTTGATAATAACATAGAAAAGACACTTGGACTGTCAATGTTTATGGAAACATAAGAAAACTATTTTGATGGCTTCTGTACCTCTGTTTGTAAACTGGCTAAATTCCTCATTAAGATTGGCTGAATCTTGTAAAATAAAGCCTTGCATCCTCTGAACGCTTTATTTCACTTTAGTTTTAGGCGCTACTTCTGCAGCTCTTCCTAGATAGTAGAGACTCTGAACTTCAGAAGAATTACAACTGTTAATAGCCATTAATGTTCTTACAATAAGAAATCTAGATTGAGAATTTTGCATTTTCCATAGGTTCAACATAGGCTCAACATTCGGATAAGAAATCTCTGTTTAACAGAGGTTAATCTCTGTTTAACTTGGTCTAACAAGTTCCAAAAAACACCTCAACCCTTTAAATTGCTTGACTACATACCACTTTGATCTCTTGTAGTGATCCTGCTTTCCCTGGTCTAATTTTTACTGCTGATTTTCACTCTGACTCCAACACTCAAGTTCAAGTGTTCCACATAGAGACAGACAGACAGACAGACAGACAATGAATTTACTAACAAAAAAAAAAAACACCACTACATGTGCACATGTATGCATTTGATCGATCGATCTGACCCTTCAAAAAATGGCAGGAAGAGAACTGACAGACTGAGAAAGGAAGGAGAAGTCCCCAGGGCAAAGTTAAGCCCTGTCGGCCGATTGGGAACATTACTCCCCGTTTCTCTGCCTGACCAGCCGGTTTCCTGCTTGTTAAAAACGGGTCAAGAAAGCGCTTTTGTTGATATAAGCCGGCAAAACTATGACCAAGTTGTTGAAGCTTAAGGTTGCCAGATGTTACTATTTTAAGATCAAGACTACTTCTGAGGTGGATAGACCACCTTAGCGACACTCTTTTTCATTCCTGATATTATTAAACACTCAACCACATGATCTTGCATTTTCCTGACTTCTCTGCTGATAATAATAAGCATAACTAAGAGAAATATAATGAGACAAATATACACACACACTAAAGGCACTTGCACAAATCACACTCCTGCACTCATTCGGACCGGTCCTCTTTCATTCCGGTGCGCACCCAACGCAGCACATTCACACAGAAATTGAGTCCACATTACCTTTTTCAAATGGGCAGTGCGGAGCTGCAACTTTTGAGTGCGAACGGAGGAGGGTAAAAGTTCAAAACCCAGAAATAAGTGAGGAGGGTGCAGTTGAATCTTATCTTGGGAAATGGAAAATCCGTGAGATTGAAGGGAGGAGACAAGGTGATTGGCGGCACGGATCAAGAGATCCTGGTCAGAGGAGAGCAAAAGAATATCGTCCATATAGTGATAAAAGGAGACGGAAGTGTAAAGGGAGCGAAAAAGGGTCCACATAGGAGGCTACATAAATCTGACAAAGAGTAGGGCTATTCGCCATGCCCTGTGGAAGAACTTTCCAATGATAGCGAGCTGCCGGGCCGGCAGCGTTAGTGGGAGGTAAGGAAAAGGCAAAATGAGGACAGTCTGTAGGATCAAGGGGAATGGAAAAGAAACAATCCTTAAGATCCAAAACTATCTTATGGGAATCCTTAGGGAAGGCGGTGGGGACAGGGAGACCAGGCTGAGTCGCTCCCATGGGGTGCATTGAGGCGTTAATTTTTCGGAGGTCATGAAGAAGGCGCCAAGCGCGCAAGTTGTTCCTGAATTAGGGAAGCGGCGGCGGCCAGCTTTTCAGCCGAAAGAGGCCATTGCGGGACCCAAATGGGGTCATCAGAGGACCATGAAATGCGCAGGGAAGGCCGAGGGTTGGGGGAAACGGGGGGAAGCAAGGAGGAGGCCGGGGGCAGGGCAAACTGTGCATAAACGGAGGTTGGGGAGGGGAGAGGCTGTGTCCCGGAGGTGTAGCCGAGGCCCTGACGGCCAGGGTTGGGGGAGAGGGAGATGGGTTTAGTTATCCCTTGCAAAAAACGGCCGAGGCCTTTAGAGGGAACATAGCCAGAGGCTAGCATTTGGTCAAGGATCTTTCTGTCTTTGCACTTAAGGATAACAAGGCCCATTTGATCCATGAGGTCACGGCCCCAAAGGTTAATAGGGAGGCCAGGAATAATATAGGGGCGAACCAGGCCGGAGTCACCGTCCTCATCTTGCCAGATGAGAGGACGGGCACTGAGAAGGACTCGCTTGGCCGTACCAGCAACACCGCTAACAGGGTTGGGGGAAGGAGAGGTAGGCCAGTCGGCGGGCCAGTCCTCGGGGGGAAAAACAGGTGGTATCAGCTCCAGTATCAAGGAGGCCGTGGAAACGGCGACCCTGAATAGATAGGGAAAGAATAGAGGAGGGGCGCTCCTGGCAGATGGTTTTTATCCAGTAAACATCGGAGGAACCAGGGTGGGTGGCGCCGCGGGGGTGGGGAAGCGCCGGCAATTCCACAGCTAGGGGGAGGGGAAGGGCCTGTGCAATACGGCGGCCGGGTACGAGCTGTACTGGTTTAAAAGGTGCAACGGCATGGAGAAAGATTTCTCCCGTGTAGTCATTATCAACAATAGAAGGCTGAATAATAAGGCCATCAAAGGTGGAGGAAGCTCGGCCAATGATCATAAAAAAATATCCAGGCGGAGGGGGGCCAAAAATGCCAGTGGGGATGGAATAAACACCGCCCTGGGGTGTTAATAAGTGTGGGGCGGAGGCACAGAGGTCAAGTCCTGCTGAGCCGGGGGAGGCCCGGAAGAGGGTGGAGGTAGAGGGGCGTAATCCAGCAACGGGTACTGGGGTGCTGGCGGAGGGGCATGAGTTCCCGCATACAGGGCCTGGGCCGGGGCTGGGGAGGTGCCCGCCTGAACCCCCGAGGCTGGGACAAAGGGAGTAAAACGAGGCTTGGGGCGCGGGGCCTGGGGGCGGCCCCTGAAGGAGTTTCCCTGAGCCGCGGGTGGCTGGCGGCGGGTAAGGAGGGGGTTAGGGCCCAAAAAATTCCCATCCAGGTCCGTGGTCGCGCGGCAGGAGGATTTCCAATGGCGGCCGCGGCGGCATCGGGGGCAGAGGGAGGGGCGCTCGGAGGTGGAGCCAGCCTGCACAATAGGGCCACGTCGCTCCGGGCATTTCCCAGCAAAGTGGCCAGGGCGACCGCAAGAGTAGCACACGTGGCCAGCATTTTGGCCTTGAAAAGCCACTAGGGCTCCAGCCACCTGTGTTGCAAAGGAATGAGCATTTTTGCAAAGAGAAATCATTTCTTCCAAGGACCGAGAGGGTTTCGGGGAGCGAAGGATTTGACGGCAGGCGGGATTGGCATTTTCAAAAGCAAGCTGCTTAACAAAGGGGTTAGAAGTATCTGAAATGCCCGTGGTTCTATCAATGGCCTCTAAGAGGCGGGAGATAAAGGCATGATAGGGTTCATCATCAGCCTGTTGAATTTTGGCAAGGGGAAGAGAGGGGGCAGAGGAAGAGGGAAGGGATTTCCAGGCTTTAAGAGCAGCCTGCGATGTAAGGTTAAGTAAGTGATAAGGGAGGTCCCGCTGTGCATGAATGGAGTCATAGGGCTTTGAGCCCGATATCTGGAGGAATTCCAATTCATTTGTTCGGGCGAGATCTTTGCAGTTATTGACAAACTCCGCTTCCCAAAGGATAATTTGCTCAGGGCGGAGACAGCGACGAGCAGTTATGCGCCACTCCTCAGGGAAAAGGTTGCCGCCGTAAGCAAGGCTTTCCAAACAGGAGAGGGTGTAGGGAGCCCGAGCACCATAATCCTGAACGGCTTTGCGGAGTTCTCTAAGAGAGGCCTGATCGAGGTCCCTAAACTCGAGTTCCTGGCGATAGATGTCGCCAGGGCCGCGGCGAGGGGGCGGAGGAGAGGGCTTCGGGAGAGCACCCGCCGCCTCCGCAAGGGTCGGAACAGGACGGGGGCAATCAGAGGGCTGGACCGCAGGGACAAGGCGGTGAGCCGCACCCTGAGCCTGTGAGCGGGTGGTCATGGGGTGGATTGAGGAGGCGGAAGATGCAGGGGAGCCCTCCGCCGGAGGGGCAGCAGGGGCGACAGGGGTGGAGGGAGGGTCCTGGGGGACGGGGCGCAAAATAACAGGAAAAGCCTGTGGAACATCGGAAGGTGAAAGAAGAGAAAGGAGGCGATCTATAGAGGAGGACAGGCGATCTATCGCCGTAGCCGAAGAGGCCGGCAAAGGGGGATCCGGAGGGGTCGCAGCAAGCGAAATGAGGGGAGGATCCTCGTGATAGGCCGCGGCCGCGGCGTCCAAGTCAGCCTGATCCTCTGGGGACAGAGGCGTGGGGGAGGGCGAATGTTCAAGGGCCACAAAGGAGGAAGAGGAAGAAGTGGGTGGCGGAGGGGCGGTAGCTGAAGAAGAAACATAGGGTGGGGGGCAGGGATCCGAAGGGAGAACGGGGGTTTGAGCTCGGGATGCTGAGGCCAACAGGGCTTGGCCGTCCTTAATAATAGCGGCACAAGACTGGGAAATGGGAGCAGCAGTAATTATGCCATCAAGGAGTTGCCAGTATTTCAAAATGCATTCCTTGAAGGCAGGATCATGCTGCTCGTCGCAGTAGGTGGACAACTCGTCGCCTAGGGAGAGCCAGGTGGAGCGAGCAATTTTTGGAGCAGTAATGACGAATGAGGGAGAAGCCTTATGTAGGATAGCAAAGAATTGGGAAAGGTCAGCTTTGGAAACATGGATCTTGCGGGAGACTAGTTCGTCCTGTAAGGATTGGAGGAACTTGGTCTCAGTACTAACAAGGGAGCCCATAACGCAGGGCGAGAAGAGGGAGGCAAAGGCCTGAATACTGTGGTCACGAGGACGTAGCCAAACGGCGAGGGGGTCGACTAACAAAGAAAATGGGGCGACAGGGTCGCGAGGTGCATGCACGGAGGAAACTCACACGTATTCCGACTCAGGAAGGACGAACACGAGGAGACCCGGGATAAACCGTCGACCGGGGAGGAGAGACGAGGGAGTCCACCGACGTTGGGCGCCAGTTGTCGGGCTGTGTTTCCCTGCGGCAGAGAGACAGAGAACTGACCAGCAGCTTCTCTCTCTCTGCAGCCGGGGCAGTCCGACGGTGTGGGTGAAAGTCTCTCCTGAGGGACCTGTAAAGGTGAAAGGGTTAAGGAATGACTCAAGACTCGTGAGGGTCTAGAGCGTTTATTCAAGGCAGAGTTGATGCTTATATACTTTGCAGGGGGATTGAGAAACTCGTAGGTCACGTACACAACGTACACAGCAAATGGGCAGTGAAGATAGGGGGCTTGTGCGTATAACCATTAACTTACACATCCTTGACAATTTGATCAGAGTGAGAGCAGGAACAGAGCTGTCAGCCCTAACTGTTTTCATTGTGGCTCAATATCCTGTTAGCGGGGGCTCGTGAACGTCTGTTTTCAGTCCCTCTGTTGAGGCAGGCGGAGGTCATGCAGAGATCACAAGCTGTGGGGGAGAGGGGCCTAAGACTTCTCGTCCACGGCTCCCCACAAGGCTGGGGCTGGAGGTCAAACCCTCTCCTTCCTCCCTTCCCAGAGCCCCCTTCTCAGCCCACCATCCTCACTGTGGGCATCATTGTTGGCCTGGCTCTCCTCGGGGCTGTGCTCACTGGAGCTGTGGTGGCAGCTGTGATCAGCAGGAGGAAGCGCTCAGGTAAGATGGGGGTGGGTTGGGGGGAATCTGTCCAACATGGCAAGTCTTGAGTCTTGTCCCACTTTGGGGATCTCCCCCCATATTAGCTCTCCTGCCTCATTAGCGGGAGCACCACCCGCCCCTGTGCTGTTGCTCACACTCCCTGTGTGTGCCGCTCTCAGGTTTGCTGAGAAAAGACACTTTCACCTCCATAAACTGGGCATGAACCTGGTTCCCAGGGTCTCGGATCACAGGGACTGTTCCTGTGAGCACAGACCACCAGGAGAGGCTGCTCAGTCCAGGAGCATCTCCTTCCTGAGTGTTTCCTGGTCCTGCCCTCAGTCTTCAGAGTTCTGATGCTTCTTGGGGGTCCAGGCCTAGAGAGCTGCTCTGTGGGCTCAGGACCCAGTGCTCTCCCCGACCTTCCCTGGATGTTTCCTTCCCGCAGGTGAGGAAGAAGGACAGTACACTCAGGCTGCAAGTAAGTGTGGGCAGGGCTGGGGCCCTGGAATCCTGGGGACAGAGATGGAGCCCATGGGGAGCTCCTGCACCCCTAGTTCCTCCTCTAGTCCCACCCCTGGGGCTCTGACCTTGGCCTGTTTGTTCCTCCCCATACAGCGACAGTTTCCAGGGCTCTGATGAGTCTCTCTCGAACCCTAGAGGTGAGACTCTGGAGGCTGGAGTGGGTGGGGTTGGGCAGAGGGGACAGGACTGGGTTTGTGGGTTCTTTGAGCAGGATGCTGGGAGCTTGCTCAGGATGTCACCACTTCTGTCACTCACCTGAGTCTCTTCATTCTTTTCTCTCACAGTGTATGACAGCTGCCCGTCTGAGTGTCCTCACACCCCACTGTAGTGACTCATGAACTGCTGATTCTCCTTCTGCCCTGGGACCTGAGTGTGTCTGTGTCCTGTCACATACTGTGAGGGGGTGACTGGCCCACCCCTGCCCACCTGGCCCTCCACACTGACCTGCCAGAATTTTCTTCCCTGATGCTCTGGGCTGTGCCAGCAGAGACAGGACTCAGCCGTCTCCATCTGTGTTAGCTTCTTGTTTTCCTGAATAATGTTTCTCCCTAACTGAAATCTGCATCTGATTTGCATTTTTCTAATTCCCGTTTTGTGGGATTGAGGGGTTAATAAAGGAAATCGCTGAAACTTGAGAAGGAACAAATGGAAATCCTGAGACCATCCATGTGTTTTCTGTTTGATTTGAGTCTGTCCCACATGTGACAGGAGAGGCTGTGAGGGGATAGAGGGGACAGACCTGTGCCCAGTCTGTCTTTGTCTCAGTCATTGTGGGCTCTGATGTGGTCACTCATCTGTCTGGGTCATTGCTCCTGCTCCTTGTTCTGGTCCCTCATTAGCTCCTCATCCTCATCCTCATCTTCTTGTCTTCTCTTAGCTGCTGTGCTTCTTCCTATCTTCTTCCTTTGTGCTCTGCTGCTCTGTGGGCCATTGTGTTCTTTTCTTAAATCCTCTGTCTTCTGTTTGTGCTGCTGTGCTGTCTCGTAAGTCTTCTGTCTCCCCAGTGCCATTGTCTTCTGCTTCAGTCTCTGTCTCTCTCTGTCACCTAGTTTCTAGTCTGCTACCATTGCCTTCTTTTTTCTTCCAACCTCATAACCTTGTTACTTTGTAACTTTTCTCCTCTTAGCTTTGTCACCTTTTTACCACTGACAACCTTATAACTTCATCTCCTTAGTTCGCCCTCTGACCCCCCAGCCCTTTACTGCATAGTTTATATAAGAATCATGTCGGGTGGGTGCCGCAGACCACCCAGTGGAGACCACCGACCACTGGGGACCAGGGTCGAAGGAATCAGGAAAAGTCAGGAATCGGCGAGGGAATGACAGACAGCCACACTATAAGCTGGTGAACTGCTGCAACTTTATTCTGCAAAGCTGTGCTTATATATTGTTTCTCCAAGGAAATAGCAATAAGCAGGGGGTTACAACATCAGGTTACACCATTAGACCACTGCTTTGATGATTACAATACATCATTAGAACACTACTTTGATGATTATAATTCAGCAGAAAAATTATTAACGAAGTACAATACAGCATGAGTTAATTCCGCATATCGCTTCTGTGACCTCTTGTTTTCCTGTAAGGCTAGGGTAAAGCTAAGGTTCTTTGAAATGTCTGTTTCGCACCAATGATCACATCCCTGTTAGTTTAGCATTAAGTGTTTAAGGCCCTTTCTCCCGTCAGGAGTTTGTTATAATATATTGCAAAAGGTTTAAATAATAAACACCAGGGTTTTCTTCATCTAGCTAATCTAGCCATAAATGGGAGTTCTGAAAACAACCGTCGTTTCCCTTCATAGTTTACCCATCTATTCCCAATGTTGTCGTTAGTTCCTGTAAAAAAGGGGGGTGGATCTAAGTAATCTTTTACTGCAGGGGGAAGCAACGTGGCGGCAAAGTCCGCCATCGCTCTCCCACAAAATATTGTGTCCCTGCAGGGAATCTTAGCCAACTCTTCTTTCTGGAAATGTTTTTGTCTCACTATGCTGTGATTTCTGCAACACCTTTGTTTTTACTTTCATTTCGTCTATTGCTTTGGTTTCCAAGAACAGCTCTTTTTATCCTCAACCTTGTTTAGAAAAAACCCAATGAGGCGTCTCCAGCATTCTACTATGCTTCTGAGACAGGCGCTTAAACAAAAGGCAAGGGGGGCTTCAGATATTAATTCATCTAATTCTGGCCGGCCTGTGGTGTTGGCAACATCCTGATCAGGAAACGCTCGTACTGTTCCAATACGAATGCACAGATAAGAAATGCACAGAAGAAAGGCACAGATAGTTAAGCTAAGGCAAAACCAAGGTTGTCTTGTGCTCCAGCAGTTTCTGGTGTCATCAGGTCACGTGATGACCACAGATTGTAGGGGAACTGCCTGAGGCCCCGCTCCGGGGAGCTCCCACCTCAACCTCTCATCTGCAGACCTCCAGCGTAGCAGCATTTTGCTACAGCTACACAGGTGTCACAGCTGTGGGCATAGCAGGTGGGGATACAAAGGTGGGGTTGAACATCAATAAATCAAGAAAGAGAGGTAAGGCCACTCCCTAGGAGATCGACTCAAGGACAAAATCTCATCTAAGAAGATTACTCCAGATTACTAGTAGATCTACTCAAGGGCAGGATTCCATTCAGGGTGTGTTGCTTTCTTCTTTCCTCAGCTAGTAATCCACCTAAATGGTCCTAGTACCTTTACTTCTTATTTTTTATTTTATTTTATTTTGCTTTTTGGGTCACACCCAGCGATGCTCAGGGGTTACTCCTGGCTCTACACTCAGGAATTACTCCTGGCGGTGCTTGGGGGACCATATGGGATGCCGGGGATAGAACCCGGGTTGGCCGCATGCAAGGCAAATGCCCTAACCGCTGTGCTATCGCTTATTTCTAGCAATGTCATTTTGTATGAGCACAATAAGAGATATCAAGCTTAAAGGGTGGATCTTCCTGGGGGCATCTCATTATTCCAGACCATAGTCCTCAGGCCAAGTTAGTCTTCCTAACCCCAGCAGGGTCCTTATTCAGTTACCTCTTTTGGGTCATGACAGAGTTTGTCCATGACTGTGCTCTGAATTTATAGTTAAGTATTATGGGGCTTGGCCTGGCCCACTTGGATGCCAGGGTAGCTCACAGCTTGCCCCGAGTCTATCAGTTCCGCATCAGGACCCTGCTCTTGGAGTGCCAGGAACTAAGGGCAACTGAAGCTTAAATCAAGTAAATATGGATGCCCACATTGTTATCATTGGTGATACCACCTCTACAACAAAAAATAAGAAAATATCCCAAATACGAGATAAAAAAAAATAGAAATACAAGGCCTTGCACACTGCAGCCTAGCTGGGTTTGATCCTGGTGCCCCATATGGTCCCCTGAATGATGCCAGGACTGATTCCTGAATGCAGACTCAAGAGTAAGTCCTAACCATCACCCCAAAACAGAAATATATTAAGGGAGTAATAACTGTCAAATTTTCAGAACTGAAGACTTTGTCTATAGAACAGAGATTACTTGAGGGCGTGGGGGCCTTTAGGACATGGCAGAGGGAAGTGGGCTTTCTGGTGGTGGGCATGGGGTTAGAGTGATATTTTGCATGGAAAATATGAGTAACAATATTGTAAATCCATCTACCTAGGTTAAAATGCCAAAAAAATGGAGTAGGGTAAAAATGTTTAAAATATTCTTTAAAAACATAATATAGGGGTCAGAGAGATAGTATAGGGGGTATGGCATTTTTCTTGCACACAATCGACCCAGGTTTGATTCCTGGTATCCCACATGGTTCCCTGAGCCCACCAAGGAGCGATTCCTGAGTGCAGAGCCAGAGTAACCCCTGAGCACTGCCAGGTGTGTCCCCCAAACAGCAAAAGAAACCACCCCACAATATATGAGGAACTGCTGGGCAACTGCTGTTATATATTAAGGGGCAGGGGCCAGGGACTCTCCTAACTGTGCTCTGGGGCTCAGGGGCCCCTCCCAGAGATAACAGGTCACTCTAGCAGATGGCTCAATTCTGGGTCCAACAACTCAGTGTTTCTGGGGCCCTGAGGTGCCTCAGGCCACCAGGATCACCTTGGGGGCTTCCAAGGCTGCACCCCAGGCTCAGGGGGCCAAGAGGTGCTGGAATCTAACCAGGTCCCAGACAGCCGAACATGCACCTCTAACTCCTTCATTGCTTTGAGGGGGGGCGTAGTCCTGGTTCTGCACTCACGGATCACTCCTGGCAGGCCCAAGAACCATATGGGGATCAGATCCAGGTTGGCCACATGCAAGGTAAGCGCCTCCCCCTGTACTGTTGCTCAGGCTCCCTCTAACTCCTGTTATCTCCTGAAATCCCAGTGTGTCGTTCTACTTTTAAAATTTCTACTTCCTATATCCCAGAGATTGAATGACCCATAATGTACCTCAACACATGAGAACATAATATCTTATTGTATATTTTAACTTGAGTTTACAGACAAGCATCAATTGCCTCAAACTGCAAGTGTTTCGCTGGGGTGGAGACTCACCCATGAGTAAACTTTCTCCTGGACCTGGAGGCTGCATTTGTAGCCACCCAACATGTTTTGCCTCACACCACTAATCTTCCAAGAGTAGCACATTTAGTGGGGTTTAAAGTAGAAGGCAGCTGGGGCTGGAGCGATAGCACAGCGGGTAGGGCGTTTGCCTTGCACACGGCCGACCCGGGTTCGAATCCCAGCATCCCATATGGTCCCCTGAGCACCGCCAGGGGTAATTCCTGAGTGCATGAGCCAGGAATGACCCCTGTGCACTGCCAGGTGTGACCCAAAAAGCCAAAAAAATTAAAAAATAAAGTAGAAGGCAGCCAATCTTAGAGGGAAATATATTTTTACAGACATATATATACATATATATTAGATAAGAGCTTACTTAATGGCCTCTGGTGAAATACAATAATCTTCACACGCTTTCCTCTAAGGAAATATTTTTGGATCATTTTCAGCAGTTTATTCATAACAAATAATACAAAATGAATTATTTTGGTTCTGCTTTGGGGCAGGGGTTGGGGTTTGTATGGAAACATCTGAAATATGGTGGTAGGAAGGTGTTATGGTGGTGGGATTGGTGTTCCAATATTAAATGTAATAAAATATTTTTATTTGGACTACCTTATAAAAATTAAATAAAATAAAAAAATTTAAATTTTAAAAAGTTGTGTTTGATGCAGTCAAAATACCTTTCCCACTGCTCATGCATGGCCTGTGATTATAAACTGCATGTTTTAGTTATTTTTATCTTATTAAGTTTATTTCCTCTCCTTCTCTTCATTGTCACTGCCAGTGATGCTGTGATGACCAGAGGCTGCGCACATGCCTGACTGGTGTGTGCACGTTTCTAGCTGTGATACTCAGCCCGAAGTTTGTAGGACGTCCCCACGTGCTTGCTGGGGATAAGGCGCACTCCCAGTAGAGGCACAAATTATGCTTGTGGTATCACTGGAGTCACTGTAGTGCCCACCACATGCTCACAGGCAACCACAGCTCCTGGCCCTGTCAACCCTGACACCATCTGCTAGAGATAAAAGACTCCATCTATGAGACTCTGCCACTCTGCCTTAGATGCCAATCTCATGTCCAGATTGTTATCTGAACTTACAACCAATCAGGAATAAATCTGAGGCTGCTACAGTTACCTCCTCAGGCTCAGTTTTCTAGAGTGACTTACAGAACTCAGGGAAACATCTATGCCCACCAGTTTAGTGACATGATAGAGTACAGATGAGGATCCTGATAAAGAGATAGAAGTGGTAAACCACAGAAGAAAAGGAGCTTCTGTTACCATAGAATAGGGGTTTATCACCATCCAGTGTGTGGATCACTAACTGGCAGCACTCTGAACTTGATGTTAATGGAATGGAGTCTTCATCGCATAGGCATTTGCTCTATTTTCATCTCTTCTCCATTTTCAGAGGTGGAGTGGGGGGCAGTGCACAGTATTCTGTGGCTTTGATTTCCAGTGACCATCTCTATTCAGGAGTCCGTCCAGTGTTGCTTCAGATTCTTCTTTTCTACTTCTTCCTTTACTTTTTTAAATGTATTTTTCACTTTTCTCTTCATTGACATTATAATGACAGGGGTGAGAAGTGTGTGCTTGTAAGTGTGTGTGTTTGTGTGTGTGTGTGTGTGTGTGTGTGTGTGTATCTTGGGGTACAATTGTCACAAACAGTATGCTTCTGGGGCTCACTCTGGCTCTGGGTAGCAGCAATTATGAACTGAATTTGTTGTTGTTATTGTTGTTGTATATTTTTAATTTTTTAAAAAAATTTACTGATTAAAATGATCCCAGAGCCCACTAACTACTTTCAGCACTCAGTGGCTTCTTGCAGAAATGCCTCTAGATTGTGAACTAAGCTATGGCCCCATGCCATCCTGGGAGGGAAAAGGTTTTTCACTCTTGGCCTTTCCTTTCGCTGGTGGCGTGGCGACCACCATCTCTTAGACCCCACTAAACAGAGATACAAGCTTGCAGTGATGCAACTTCAGGCAGAAATTTCTCTGGACTTAAATTACTAAATACCAGAAATACAAAACCAGCAGCTGCGTGACCTCATATGCTCTTCATTCTCAGCAATGGAAAGCATATTATCAAATGGTGCCTTTTCAGCAAGTCTGATTGTTGGGGGGAAATCCAAATAATCATAGCGAGTTTTCTGTTGAAATATTGAATGTAATCAAAGTAAAGAGAGATTAAAGTGAAAATCATTAGCTACACGGGCAGAGGATGGGGTGGAATGGGAGGTATTTTGGGGTTCTTGGTGGTGGAACATGTGCACTGGTGAAGGGATGAGTGTTTGATCATTGTATGACTGAGACTTAAACCTGAAAGCTTTGTAACATTTCTCATGGTGATTCAATTAAATTTTTTTTTAAAAATTACTGATTAATATTTGTGGTATACAATCACTGTCACTGTCATCCCGTTGCTCGTTGATTTGTTTGAGCGGGCACCAGCAATGTCTCTCATTGTAAGACTAATTGTTACTGTTGTTGGCATATTCGATACGCCATGGATGTTTTACAATATTATTAACAAAGATTTGTCAAGTACATGTTGCTTAATCACACTTGAAGCCAGTGCTCACAGTTATAAATGAGGAGGAGCCTCTATAGTGAGTATGTTTAGGGAACCGATTCAGACACAGCAATTGACGCGGGATAGGGCGTCCCCTAGTGAGTACAACCTGTACTGTTGCTGGAAGCCCCTGGAGGAAGCACAATTCAGTCTGAGTTGTCTTTCAGCGCTATGGCCACACGGGGGCGCCACTGCTCTGCTCCCTCCTACTTTGCAGGGCCTGGGTTTGTGGTCTGACTCAGGCTGAGATGCTGACCTGGAGGAGGACATCCATGGGATGAAGATGCCTTCAGAGCAGTCCTGGAGTCAGGATTGGAGTTTGGAGGAGAGTTGTGGAAGGGAAACATCTGGGGCATTGTTCTGTGTCTGAGGTTCCATCATGGCCCCAGGGCCTCTTGATGCCAAACCTAGAAACTACAAGGGAACTTTCCTTCCACTCCCTGTTCCTTTTCTTAGGAACATTCTTCATCTTTTATCGCTACCACATTTCTACAATTAATAAGTCCATGTAAGGACAGTATCACGAATCTCCCCACACTATATTTGGCTGTTACTGTTTTCTTTTCTCTCCTAGGATCCCACCCCAGGATCACTCACAAGTGAGGTCCTAGTTATGTCTTCTGAAGGCGCCTCCAGCTGAGTTGGGTCTCAGACTCTCCTTGTCTTGGGTGACGTGGCATTGTAAGGAGGCTGCTCTGATATACATCAGAGAAAGACCTCAGTTTGGGTGTGGTGGTCAAGGCTAAGGGTGTGGGGATCCCACAGACACACAGTGTCATTCTCAACAGCACATCAGGGAGTGAAGGGCCACTTGGTCATCACTAACAGTTGTCACCCTCATCCCCTAATTAGACACGTTTCTCAGTTTCTCCCTTTAAGACACATGTTCTATTTTATACATACAAACATTTATTGCTGTAGTTTAAGTGGGGCTGGAGCAAAAGCACAGCAGGTAGGGCATCTGCCCTGCATGTGGCGGACCTGGGGTCTATTCCTCCACCCCTCTCGGAGAGTCCGGCAAGCTACCAAGAGGATCTTGCCCACATGGTAGAGCCTGGCAAGCTACCCGTGGCATATTCGATATGCCAAAAACAGTAACAACAAGTCTCACAAAGGAGATGTTACTGGTGCCCGCTCGAGCAAATCAATGAACAGGATGATAGTGACAGTGACAGTTTTAGTGACATATGTAGTGTTAATATACAGTTACTGCATCTCAGCACCACCGAATTGCCTAATAAAATCCACCATGTCCTTATGTTATTTTTGTTTTTTGCATTTTCTTGCATTCCCCAACCTACTCCCCAAAGAGTCAAAATTTTTCTTTTCCTCTTTCCCACACTGGTTCTTTAGAAAGAACCCTAAGGGCTGTCCTGCAGGTTTGTGTGAAACATTCCATTTTGCTTGTTTATTTTGGTGTCACACCTGGCCATGCTCAAAGTTTACTCCTAGTGGGACTCAGGGGGACCATATGCGGTGCTGAACCTTGGTCAGCTACATGCCAGGAAAATACCCTATGCATAGTACTAATAATCTCTGCCCCTGCCCTTGAGAATATTTTTAATTTTCTTGGATGTGAATACTTTTAAAAGTTACTTTAAATACTTTAAATGTTCTGATACTTAGAAAACAGTTGTCAGATCACACTCAAATCCTGATACTCCATTCTACTCTACCATCAAAGGTTTTTCATGAACTAAATTTTATTTGTTTTTGCACTGCCAGGATGGAAACCTGCCTGCATACATGGAAGGCACATGCTCCACCACTGAGCCACATCCCCAACCTCATAGAACTAGCTTAGCTTTCCTGTGTAGAAGGCGGGGGGGCGGGGGGTAGATTGAATGTCTGGAATGTTGCTCAGTGTAGGCTGTGTGACCTGCAGTCATGAAGGCATCCCACATGCCTCATGTGGTTCTGGTGGCACTGTCTTATATGATCCCAGCCCCATAACAAAGAAGGGTTTTATCTTGAACACCACAACCAAGTGTGCAGGAGCTCCACAACTAAATAATGTCTTCTGAGCACCACACCTAAAAACTGTGTGAGCACTGCAAGTGTGTGACCCCAGCAAGTACCACAACCAAGTGTGAGAGCACCAGTGAAGGCACCAACAGCAGTGACAACAAAGGGAAGGAAGCACAGAAATAAATCAGCAATAAGAGACTCTTTTAAGCCACCTTCTTCAAAGCATCAGCCCTTACAGGACTCCCAGGGACCAGTGAGATGCCTTAGCTCAAGGGGCTGGGGCGCAGGCTGTGTGTGCTGCCAGCCCTGGCTCACTGTGAGGTCCCCCGAGCACCCTGGAAGCAGCACCCAAACACAGAGCCTGGAGTAACCCTGAACACAGCAGGGTGTAGTACCCCCAGAACCAAATGACCAGACAGAGAAAGGGAGAGAGATCCCACACCAGCTCCACAGGAAACCGCAACCTGAGACATGGGGGAAAGGTCTGTGTGTCCTAGTGACAGTAACTGTAGCCTCGTGTCTATGGCTACTTTGTTGCACTTTCCTCTAGTCTGTTCCCTGTCCTCTCCTGCTGCCCATGTGGGTCTCTGAGCCCAGCAGAGTCCAGCCCTGCTCTCCCACAGGCCATTTCCCATCAGGTCACTCTCTCACCTGTAGGGACTGTCTCACCCCCTCTTCCCTGTGCCAACAAGTCAGGCACCTCCCCATTCTCCACATTCACGAGATGAGTTTATTTCATTTTTTATTTACTTACTTGGGTTTTTGGCTACACCTGGCTGTGCTCAGGGATCACCTGGCAGAGCTCAGGTGACCATATGGAGTGTCAGGGATAGGACCCTGGTCAGTGGTGTGTCAGGCAAGTGCCTTACGCATTTTCCTCTCTGTCTGGTCCCTATATTCACTTTCACCCAGAATAAACTGTGTCTCAGGAGAAAACAGCTCCATCATCTCCCCACTCTCCACATCAGGACCTGAATGTTCTTTCCCCAAAGTGATGGGACAGGACGGTAGTCCTGCCTGCCTAAGGCACAGCTCAGCTTGGGACAGGACTGGGACCTAATAAATAATCTTTTTTTAAAAATTATTTACTTATTTATTAATTAGTGAATCACCATGAGGGTACAGTAACAGATTTACACATTTTCATACTTGTGTTTCCCTCATACAATGTTTGAGCACTCCTCCCTCTACCAGTGTCCATTCTCCACCACCAGTGAACCCAGTATCCCTCCCACCTCCCAATCCCATCCCCCCTCCCCTGCCCCCTCTCCCTGCCTCTGTGGCAGGGCGCTCCCTTTTGTTCTCTCTCTCTCCTTTTGGGTATTGTGTTCCTCAATAGGGGTATTGAGTGGCCATCCTGTTCAATCTACAGTCTACTTTCAGCACGCATCTCCCTCCTGAGCGGGTCCTTCAACCAGAGCTTACTTGATGTTCCCTTCTCTATCTGAACTGCCTTTTCCCCCAGCATGTGAGGCCAGCTTCCAAGCCATGGAGTCAACCTCCTGGTACTTATTTCTACTATTCTTGGGAGTTAGTCTCCTACTCTGTTATTTTATATTCCACAGATGAGTGCAATCTTTCTATGTCTGTCTCTCTCTCTTTCTGACTCATTTCACTTAGCATGATACTTTCCATGTTGATCTACTTATATGCAAAATTCATGACTTCATCTTTTCTAACAGCTGCATAGTATTCCATTGTATAGATGTACCAAAGTTTCTTTAAGCAGTCATTTGTTCTCAGGCACTCGCGTTTTTTCCAGGTTCTGGCTATTGTAAACAGTGCTGCAATGAACATACAAGTGCAAATGTCATTTCTACTATACTTTTTTGCTTCTCTAGGATATATTCCCAGAAGTGCTATTGCTGGGTCGAATGGGAGCTCAATTTCTAATTTTTTGAGACATGTCCATATTGTTTTCCAGAAGGGCTGAACAAGTTGGCATTCCCACCAACAGTGTAGAAGGGTCCCTTTCTCTCCATATCCCCTCCAACAGCGGTTGCTTTTGTTCTTTTGGATGTGTGCCAGTCTCTGTGGTGTGAGGTGGTATCTCATAGTTGTTTTGATCTGCATCTCCCTGATGATTAGTGATGTAGAACATTTTTTCATGTGCCTTTTGGCCATTCATATCTCTTCTTTGGAAAGTTTCTGTTCATTTCTTCGCCCCATTTTCTGATGGGGTTGGATGTTTTCTTCTTGTAGAGTTCAGCCAGTGCTTTATATACCCTTGATATCAACCCCCTATTGGATGGGTATTGGGTGAATATCCTGTCCCAATCTGTTGATTGTCTTTGTATTCTGGTCACTGTATCTTTTGCGGTGCAGAAGCTTCTTAGCTTAATATAGTCCCATTTGTTTATCTCTGTTTCCATTTGGTTGATCAATTGCATGTCATCTTTGAAGATACCTTTAGCTTCAATATCGTGGAGGGTTTTGCTGACTTTGTCTTCAATGTACCTTATGAATTGTGGTCTGATGTTGAGGTCTTTAATCCATTTTGATCTGACTTTTGTGCATGGTGTCAGGTCGAGGTCTACGCTCATTCTTTTGTGTGTGGTTGTCCAGTTGTGCCAGCACCATTTGTTAAAGAGGCTTTCCTTGCTCCACTTCACATTTCTTGCTCCCTTATCAAAGATTAGATGATCATACATTTGGGGTTATGTGTAGGGATATTCCACCCTGTTCCATTGGTCTGCAGCTCTGCCTTTATTCCAGTACCATGCTGTTTTAATTGTAACCGATTTGAAGTAAAGTTTGAGGTTGGGGAAGGTGATGCCTCCTATCATCTTTTTCCCTAGAATTGTTTTAGCTCTCCGTGGGCGTTTGTTGTTCCATATGAATTTCAGGATAGCTTGATCCATTTCTTTAAAGAATTTCATGGGTATCTTTATAGGGATCGCATTGAATCTGTATAATGCTTTGGGGACTATTGCCATTTTGACAATGTTGATTTTCCTTATCCATGAGCAGGGGATATGTTTCCATTTCCTCATGTCCTCTTTTATTTCATGGAGTAGCGTTTTATAGTTTTCTTTGTAGAGTTCCTTTACTTCTTTGGTTAAGCTGATTCCGAGGTACTTGATTTTCTGGGGCACAATTCTGAATGGGATTGCTTTTTTCATGTTCCTTTCCTCTGACTCATTGTTTACATATAGGAATGCCATGGATTTTTGGGTATTGATTTCATAGCCTGCGACTTTACTGTACAAGCCTATTGTTTTTAAGTTTCTTAGTAGAGGTTTTAGGCTTCTCTAGATATATTATCATATCATCTGCGAATAGTGAGATTTTGATTTCTTCCTTTCCTATCTGGATGCCCTTAATGTCTTTTTCTTGCCTAACAGCTATTGCAAGTACTTCCAGTACTATGTTGAATAGATGTGGTGAGAGTGGGCATCCTTGTCTTGTCCCTGATCTTAGAGGAAAGGCCCTTAGTTTTTCCCCATTGAGGATAATGCTTGCCATGGGTTTGTGGTAGATGGCTTTGACTATCTTGAGGAAAGCTCCTCCAAAACCCATTTTGGTGAGAGTTTTCATCATGAACGGATGTTGGATCTTGTTAAATGCTTTTTCTGCATCTATTGATATGATCATATGGATTTTATCTTTAATTTTGTTGATATGATGGATTATGTTGATTGATTTCCGAATGTTAAACCATCCTTGCATCCCCAGAATGAATCCCACTTGGTCATGGTGCATGATCTATTTAATGAGTTGTTGGATTCTATTTGCTAATATGTTGTTGAGGATCTTCGCATCTATGTTCATCAGGGATATTGGTCTGTAATTTTCTTTGTTAGAGGTGTCTTTGTTTGCGTTTGGTATTAGGGAGATATGTGCCTCATAAAAAATGTTTGGGAGAGTTCCTGTTTTTTCAATTTCCTGGAAAAGCTTGAGGAGAACTGGCAGCAGGTCCTCTTTGAATGTTTGGAAGAATTAGCCAGTGAATCCATCTGGACCTGGGTTTTTGTTTTTGGGGAGACTTTTGATTACAGTTTCAATTTCCTTGATATTAATGGGTCTATTCAAGTATTCCAGGTCTTCTTGGTTCAGTCTTGGAGGATTGTAGAAATCAAGGAATTCATCCATTTCTTTTAGGTTCTCTTGTTTTGTGGCGTACAGAGCTTCAAAGTAGTCTCTGATGATCTTTTGAATCTCATTGGTTTCTGTTGTAATGTCCCATTTTCATTTCTGATTCAGTTTATTAGGGTTCTCTCTCTCTTTCTTTATGAGTCTTGCTAGTGGTTTGTCAATCTTGTTTATTTTCTCAAAGAACCAGCTCTTGGTTTCATTGGCCTTTCAGATTGTTTTCTGAGTTTCCATGTCGTTAATTTCTGCTCTAATTTTTATTATTTCTTTCCTTCAGTCTGGTTTGGGTTCCTTTTTCTGGTCCTTTTCTAAGATCTTGAGCTGTGAAGTCAAGCTCTCTATGTAGGCCCTTTCTTCCTTCCTGAGGAATGATTGCAGAGCTATAAATTTTCCCCTTAACATGGCTTTAGCTGTGTCCCATATGTTTTGGTAGCTCTTGTCTTCATTCTCATTTGTTTCTAGGTATCTTTTGATTTATTCCTTTATTTCCTTCCTGACCCACTCATTGTTCAACATTGAGTTGTTTAATTTTCAGTTATTAATTTCGTTCTCCATGTCTGTGTGTGGTTAGCTTCTATCTTCAGTGCATCATGGTCTGAAAAGATGGCTGATACAATTTCTATTTTTTCGATTCTATTGAGGTATGTTTTGTGGCCCAGTACATGGTCTATTTTGGAAAATGTTACGTGTGCACTGGAAAAAAGTGTGTATTCTTTCTTTTTGGGGTGTAAAACCCTGTACAGGTCTATTAGGCCTCTCTCTTCAATTTCTTCTTTCAGAGTCAGTGTTTCCTTGCTGAGTTTTGTTCTTGTCGATCTATTCAGAGGTGATGAGGCGGTATTGAAGTCTCCGACTACTATTGTGCTGTTAGTGATGTCCTCTTTAATGTCTGTTAGAAGTTGTTTTAAGTATTTAGCCGGTCGTATATTAAGTGCATATACGTTTAAGAGTGTGATTTCCTCCTGTTGTACATATCCCTTAATAAATAGAAAATGACCTTCACTGTCCCTTCTAATCTTTTTCAACCTGAAATCTATGTTGCTGGATACTAGTATGGCCACTCCAGCGTTTCTGGCTTTCTGAGGTCCCACACATTAGCTGTGGTGCCAACACACTTGGCTGTGTTGCTCACTACTTTGGTTGCAGACATTAGCATTCCCACCCACTCCTAAGCACCCCCTTAGTAGGCACAAAATAATTTTATTTTATATTGCTTGCTATAACATGAAATTATCAGCAAATAAGTCAATGAAGTTAAATTTGTGATCATCGTTATGTCCTTAATGGTATTCATTAAAGTAATTGACGATTTACGGATCTCTCTGGTGCTGGTTGAGCATTCTGTGCTATTGTGTTTGCTCATTGAGCTTGGTTGTCTTCTATGCAATTTTCTTATCAAATTTTCTGTATTCCTACTGGGCTGTCAGTACTGTGAAATTTGAAGGTGTCACTCTAGAAACTAGAACAATTTGGTGGTTTGGCAGCTCGATGAGGTTCAGTTGTGGAGTTGGACCATTTCTATGCAGGCAGATGTTGGGTGTGGGGCAGTGGCTCCTGGAACTTTCAGCGTGAGTGGGCAGCTGGGGGAGGGCAGAATCTGCCCACCCCCATCTGAGAAGGCCCCAGAGTTGTGAGCCCTGACTGGTCTGTCTGCCTGGGAGAGTCAGCAACTTGGCATTCTCTGAAGATCAGTTATGGAGCTGAGCCATTTCTATGCTTGAAAAATAAACTAAAATCAGTTTTCTTTTCTTGTTTAAGTATTCCATTTTATTCACTAACATATTTCCAGTCACAGGGTTTCTTTTTTCATTTTTCAGAGCACCATGGTTTCTAATGTTATTCATAGTTGAGTTTTAGACATACAATATTCCAGCACTAATCCCACGACCAGTGTCAACTGCCCTCCACCAGTGTGACCAGACTGCCTCCATTCCCCTCCAGCTTGCTCTGTTTACAGGCACCTTTTAAAGTTAGGTTGTCAAACTTTGGATATTTTGATTTTAGTATTGTTGGCTCTAGTTTGGATATTTAGTTCTATAATTCCTTAATACCACCAATGTACCTGAATCCCCTTCACAAGGCCCCATTTCTTCTCATCTGTCTCTTCTCCCACTCCCCTCTACCCTATTTCTTTCCTTCTCCTCCCCGGACTCCGGGGCCAAATGTGATTTGGGTTTCCTCCCTTTAATACATTGCATTTCCTCATCCAGTTATTCTAAAGATCACACATAAGCGATATCATCCTGTGTTTATTCTTCTTCTGTCTTACTTCATTTAACATGATGCCTTCCAGTACCATCTATGTTGCTGCAAATTGCATGATTTCATCATTCCAGGCAGCTGTGTAGTGCTCTACTGTGTATATACACCATGCCTTCATGATCCACTCCTCTGTTGTTGGATATCTAAGTTGATTCCAAATCTTAGCTATTGAACTGAGTGCTTTAATGGTTGATGGTGTGTATACAATCTTTTGAGTGAATGTTTTTCTGTCCTTGGATAGAAACCAAAAAGTGGAACTGCTGAGTCACATGGGAGCTCAGTTGTGAGTTTACTGAGAGCACTGCATACTGTTTTCCACAGGAGAACCAGAGAACGTCTCCAGCAGCAGTGGGTGAACCTTAACCACTACAGCCCACCAACAGAGACGGTTCCCAGTATTTTTGATAGGGGCCATTGTCATGGGAGTAAAATGATATCTCATTGATGGCTTGATTTTATTTTCCTAATAACAAATGATGATGAGCCTTTTCTATGTGCCACTTTTCATGTCCTCTCTTTCATATATTTTGTTGCTCTTTTTTTTCAAACCCTGGAGAACATATGAGGACACTCCAAGCCTGATGACTGAAGAAAAACAACCACACCCTGATCCTCCAGAGCCGATCCTCCAGATCAGACCTCACAGAGGTGACACCATGTGGGTGGCAGAGAGAAAGGGAGCCCCAAATGCCAGTGAGCTGAGGAGTCACCTGGATGGTTTCTTAAATCTCAGAGAGTCCAGCTGGAGGAGAGTCTGGGTTTATAACGTAGTTGGAGGTGAGGTTGCCGGTTTCAGACCATTTTAGCAGGAAGAACAGAGACCAGAACACCAGTGACTGTGCTCACTGCCCTGCCCCCAGGTGGGCCCTGGTAAATAAGTAATACCTGCGCTCCAGGCCCCACATGCTGACAGACTTGGGAGAGGCCTGAGTATGCAACAAGCCCAAAGCAGTCCTGGGTTCAACTAGATGGGGAATCACTGAGTCATTCTCCAGAGAGCACCCTGGGTTGTGTGGTGCTTAAAATACATGCTTAATTATGCTCAATTTCCATATCTTCTGGGAAGAAAAATGTAAGAGATCCCTGTGACTGGAGATCCTGTTTGTTTCTCTGTGTGGTGTGTGGGGTCCGGCCATCGGAATGAGGAGGTTGGTGTGAGCCCAGCAGCAGGAAAATATCTGAATCTAACTCCTAGGTGGATTTCCTACTAGTGCAAACATTGAATGCCAAATTTTCTTTTTTTAAAATTTTTAATTTTATAAAGTAATTCACAATATTTGATTATACTTGATATTCAAACCCCAATCCCACAATCATTACACCTTCCCACCACCATATTTCAGATGTTTCCAACTTGAACCCAAATCTCTGCCCCAAAGCAGAACTGAAATAGTATAGTTTGTATTGTTTGTTATGAAAAACTGCTGAAAATGCTACAAAAAATATCCTAAGAAGAAAGGGTATGGAGATCATTGTATTTCACCCAGAAGACATTAAGACCTTTATAAATCTGTAAAAAAAAATTCCCTCTAAGATTGGTCACCTCCCACTTTGAACCCCATAAGGTGTGTGCAGTCCTCTTGGAGTGTGGGGAGGGTGTGTCTTATAGAGTGTCTCAAGGTCCAGGAATAGGTTAACTCTTGGGTGAGGCTCCGCCGGAGCGTGTGGAGAGCTGCCATGCACAGGGCAGCTGCTGGGTGCTGGAGGTTTGCAGCTGCCAGGGCTTGGTCCTTGGGGCAGGGAGGAGTCTCACCCACCCCCCTCTGGGGTGCCCCAGATGAAACAGCATGGCGCGGGGTCCAGCGGCATGGTTATAGCGAGAGTTTGACAAATTTTCTTAATATTAGATTTAGTAAAGGGCTTGAGAGACCTGAAATGTATCTGTGTGTCAGGTAACACATGGTACTAATACATGTAACATATAAAACAGACATACTCAGAGTAGACATGACATACATGAAGATATCAGTATGATTATGTGGACGTGGTCATCACAGTGACACTAGCAGGCTGGAGGCCACACAGGAGCAGAACCCACCATCCTCTCTCGTCCCCTCTCACAGGACACACAGTTCCTGCTGCAGGTCACAGAGGTCACTGCCCACACCCCGGACTCCCTGACACTGTTCACTGGGTCCTGCTCGAGGATGGTTGTCACAGTTACTTCTGGACACTGAGGACACTGCTGCCACTGACCACCACGACAAATGCACCTGCACTGGCCCAGCTTCTAAGCCACCATGTCCTGAGTCAAGTCCATCATGTGGTCTCCTGTCACGGGGCTCATGTCATGTCCATGTAAGAACGTGTGGTGGGGTTTCCTCTCTCAGGGTAGGAGGGGCTCTGCCTCCCGCCCATGTAGACTCCGCTCATGGGGGAGGGTGCAGGGCCTGAGGATGGGGGTGCAGGGTGAGGAATTGGGAGAAAAGACAAGTTTGCGTTTTCTGAGTTTCATTGGAGCATTTCCCCTCATCAACTGTGTCTAGAAGCTCCCCCGTGCCTGTTGCACACCAGAGACTAGGGCTGTGGGGCGGTAACTTTCTCTCTTCACAGCCCGGTCACGTGACTCTCACAAACATGCTCTCAGCAGCCTCCTCCGTGCCCACCTGACTCAGATGGTGACACTTGGGCCTCCACGCTGAGTCTTGATGGAAACAGACTTTAGGGACTCTCCTGAGGGAGTTTATTTTGCATGTAGAAAAATGCAAATGATTTGTGGTCATGGTGGAGTGTGGTGGCTTTCAATACTTCTCACGTCCTTTGCCCTGAGAGGTGGAGACAATTCCCTCTCCAAGGGTGGCTGGACTTGCGGGCTCACTCCCCATGGACAGAACAAAGCCAGGGGATGTGCAGCTCCCGGAACAAGGCTAACGAGCCCTGTGGGCCCTGCCTGGCCTACACTCCTGGTCACTTATGGAGATTAGTCATCCGAGTAGTGTGGACACAGCTGAAGGCACCCCTGTGGCAGGGAACTGAGGCTTGTCTCCAGCACTGCTCTGAAGCAGACCCTTCCTGCCAGAGAGACCCAGAGTCAGAGCCACAAGCCTGACCACACAGGGGCCTCCCAAGAGTGACACAGTGAGTCTTTGTTAGTACATAGCCCAGCGTTCCGCCCAGATTATTAGCACGGCCCAAGAGCGCTTAGAGGTGGTCTCCAGGGGCTGTTCCCACGCCGCCTCTTGCGCCCAATCCCTCTCGGACCTTCGTACTGTTGCTTCTGATCCTTCCCCTCCGAAACCTGAATCCCTGCCCCGGACAAGGGCATGATGACTTTAGAAATCAACGGGAAGGAGCTTTCAGGTCTGATTGATACTGGTGCAGATGTAACTATCATTGCCAAAAAAGACTGGCCAAAAGAGTGGCCCCTCACCCCCTCGATGACTCACCTTCAGGGTACAGGCCAATCCCAAAACCCTATGTTAAGTTTGTCCCCATTTGATTGGTGCACCAGGAAGGCAAATCCGAGACTGTATGCCCTTATGTTCTGCCTGGGCTCCCTGTCAATTCTCTGGGGCCGGGATATTCTCTCACGAATGGACCTTTTACTAATTGACACCAAGGGCCCCTTTCCATTGAAAAATTACAGGCCGCCAAGTTGTTAGTGCAGGAACAGCCCGGCATCCCACCCCCATTTTTGTGATAAAAAAGAAATCCGATAACTGGAGGCTCCTCCATGACCTCTGGGAAATAAATAAAACTATGATCCCCATGGGCGCCACCCAGCCTGGCATCCCTTGCCCGTCGGCTATTCCCCACGGCAGCTCTAAGATTGTCCTTGTTCTTAAGGATTGCGTTTTCTCCATTCCCCTCCACCCAGAGGATTGCAAGCATTTTGCCTTTTCTCTCCCTGTCACAAACTGTGCTGGGCCCAGCCCTCACTTCCATTGGAAAGTCCTGCCCCAAGGCATGGCCAATAGCCCTACCCTTTGCCAAAAATACGTTGCTTCCATTATTTACCCTTTTCGAGCACTTTATCCCTCCATTTACTTTGTTCATTACATGGACGACATCCTCTTGGCCGGTGCAGCCGCTGACTTGCTTCACTCGGCTGCGCAGCGTCTGACTCAGACTCTACAACACAGGGGTTTCTGCATTTCCAAGGATAAAATACAGATGCACCCTCCCCAGCTTTTCCTTGGTTTTGAACTTGCTGCCATGTCCAAATTATTTGCCTTGACCCCTCAACCCTTTAATCTTTATACAGATAGCTTTTATATTGCCACCCCCTCTCCCTGGAACACACCAAAAGAAAATTGGCAGTTGGTGACTGCTACAGGATCTATGAGCAGTAAATAAAACCATGGTCATTTTTTGGGGTACTTCAACCGGGACTGCCGTCCCCAGCAGCCATTCCTTCAGAAATGTGTAAGACAGTACTCGATTTAAAAGACTGCTTTTTCTCAATTCCCTTGCATCCTGATGATCACCCCCGCTTTGCCTCTAGTTTGCTAGCTTCTAATTAGAAAAAGCCCAATGTACATTGGAGCAACCCCATTGTTAGGGGGATAAGACCAAAGGTAATGTGGACGCCCGTAAGGCAGGTTCAGGAATTTCTGTGTGAATGTGGTGAGTGGGGTGCGCACCCGTGTGAAAGAAGGACCGGTCTGAGCGAGTGCAGGAGTGTGCTTTGTGCGTGTGCTTTTAGTGTGTGTGTATTTGTCTCATTATCTTTCTCTTAGTTATGCTCATTATTATCAGCAGAGAAGTCAGGAAAATGCAAGATCATGTGGTTAAGTGTTTAATAATATCAGGAATAAAAAAGTATATCACTAAGGTAGCCTATCCCCAAATCTGATAAGAAGGTACTAGTTCCCTGCTTCAGAACTAGTCTTGACCAAGAAATAAAAATGCTAGCATCTGACCACCTTAGGTTTCAACAATTTTGAAAAGGTTTTGCTGGCTTATATCAACAAAAGCGCTTTCTTGACCCATTTTTAACAGGCAGGAAACTGGCTGGTCAGGCAGGGAAACGGGGAGCAATGTTCCCAATCGGCCGACAGGGCTTAACTTTGCCCTGGGGACTGCTCCTTCCTTTCTCAGTCTGTCAGTCTTCTCCCTGCCATTTCTGAAGGGTCAGATCGATAGATCAACTGCAGATGTGTGCACATGTACGTGTGGTGTTTTTAATGAACTTATTGTCTGTCTGTCTGTCTACCTGTCTGTCTCTCTATGTGGAAGACTTGAGTGCTGGAGCCAGAGTGAAAATCAGTAGTAAAAATTAGGCCCGCGGAAAGCAGGATCATCTCAAGAGATCAGAGTGATATGCAGTTCAGCAATTTAAAGGATCTATGTGATTTTGGAACCTGTTAGACGAGGTTTAAATAAAGATTTCTTATCAGAATGTTGAGCCTAGAAAGAAAGCAAAATTCTCAATCTAGATTTCTTATTGGAAGAACATTAATAGTTATTAACAGTTGAAATTCTTTTGAATTCCAGTATCTGTACTATCTAGAAAAAGCTACAGAGTTAGAGCCAGAAAACTAAAAGTGAAATAAGAATTCAGAGAGTGCAAGGCTTTATCTTACAAGCCTCAGCCAATTTTAATGAGGAATTTAGCTGTTTTTCAAGCAACAGAGGTACAGAAACCCTCAAAATAAACAAAATTTACTTGTGTTTCCATAAACATTTGATAGTCCAAATGTTTTTTTTTCTATGCTATTATCAAAGTTTGGTTAAAATATATATATAAATACCCAAAGGGCTCTTTCTGTGTTTGAAAGCATGTTTGTATTGTGGAATTGATAAAGTTAGAGAAAGCTCATGATTTGAACTAAGGTACAAGAACTATTGAACTTAAGCCAAAGAAGGTTTACTCATGTTTCATAAAAATTGATGGTTTAAAGGTCTTATGCTATTGTGTCAATGTACATATACATCTGCATTGGATTATTAGAATGTGAGCTGAAATAATTGTAGTAAAAACAGGTTCGAAGAGCAATGGTTTAGTTAAAACATGAGTTTTTTAGAGTTATAAAATTGGTTGCAAAACTTATCCTACCAGTGTTTTATTTGTTCTCAGATTTTTTGATAACAATTTTTTTTAAGCTACTTAGCTCAGGGTTATAAGGGATAGCTCAGGGTTATAAGGAGTTAATCTCAGATGTCAGTTCGAGAGTTTTTAAAGATTTCCCTGGATCTACCCATCCCCCTGCATTCCCAGCTCTGCCCCAGTCAGACTGGAAATGCAGACCCTCCCCAACCTCAACAGTGAATTCTAATCACACTTTTGCCCAGCAGATAAAACTTGCTAATCCAGTTTCTTAACTCTTCCAAGTATCTGGTTCTTGCAACTTTGTAAATGAGAAAGGGCTTGGGAAACAATTGATTCTTATATTTGCATTAGAACACACAAAAAAGAAATAGTGGGAAACCTCCTTGTAGGAGGAAAAGTCTATGCTTATATTTTAACAGATAACACCTACTAATGTACTCCTGGTCCTGCTATGGCTTCATCTGGAGTAAACTTCATCCCCCTGGTACTGACCCAGACTCCACAACCCACAAGGTCCTGCTGACCCGACTGCTGCGGTTCCCGACCTCGCTGACCCTGTCCAGGACACCGTGATGCCTGACTCTCCTATCCACCATGACGGGGCTCATGCTTCCACCTCCCCTGCCCCCTTATCTCTCCTTTCCCCATCTCCTTCTGATTTTTAGCCCCCCTTTTTTTGGGGGGGTGCCTCCTCTGTTTCCTACCAGATTTTTAATTTTACTTGACAAGTCCTTAAAGAAGCGGGCGATGTTGTCACCTCCACCTCCACATTGTCTTCCACTACACCCTGGCCCACGCTCTCGGTTGACCTCTGCGCCCTCCCAATGCCCAGCAGTTACTGGACTCTCCCTGATTGCGCTGGCGGCCGCACGCCCAATGACCACCATGACATTCCTGGCCATGGCGTCATTTCTGGTTGCTCCACCCGCCGCCACCACCAGGAACTTCTCTCCGACCCCATCTGCCCTGGCGGCCGCCATAGGCAGCAACATGACAGCTCTCTTGCCCACACTTGTGGCGATCGCCCCGATTTTTTGTGCCGCCTGGGGCTGCGAGACCACGGGCGACACCTATTGGAAACCTTCATCCTCCTGGGACTTTATCATGGTCCGACGAGCAAGCACCCCGAACACCCTCTATAGATTGCAACCGTGCGTGTAATTTCCTCACCATCCAATTCACTTCTGCTGGCAAACGGCATCCCTGGTCCAATACTTTGTCCTGGGGTCTTCGCCTATATCGCCTCGGCTACGATAAAGTCTTCACCTTCTCCCTTTGCCTTCTTAAAACTGCCCCCTCCTCACGCCCTATTTCCATGGGCCCCAATTACGCCCTTCACCATCATCGCCCTCCTGCCCCCTGTCCCTACCCACCGGCGCCCTCCAGGTCCCCACCACCCACATCCTTCTTCTGTCCTACTCTGACCACGGGTCCAGCACCCTCTTCTCAGCTCATCCTGGATATGGTCAACGCCTCTGCTGCCGTCATCACCGACCCCGCCTATGACCAATGCTGGATCTGCTACTCCTCTCAACCGCCATTCTACGAAGGCATTGCTGTCCTCGGCTCTCCATTGAACGTCTCTGACACCAACGAACTCCGCTGGGAAGTGGAACCCATGCACCAGTTGACTCTGGGACAGGTGGTGGGATCCGGACTTTGCCTCTTGGGGCCCAATATGCTCCCCCCCCTATGATTTAGTACCCGTTTGCAATCAGACTCTTGTTATATCCAATTGTTCCCTCCACGTTAATGCCACCCTCTATCCTTCCTACATCTTGGCCCCCAATGTCACCTACTTTGCCTACTCCTCTGGCCTGACTCCTCACATTGTTACATCTGCCTTTCTGGCACATAGAGATTACTGCTTTTGGTTCTGCTTTTGCCTCACGGTTCGCCCTGCCGGTGCCCTGCTCTTCTCCCCTTCTTCGTCTCTCCTGCGCCACCACCGTGAGCCTGTTACTGCCATCATCATTGCCCTCCTCCTCAGTCTGGGTGCTACAGGTGCCGGTATGGGCATCTGCTCCCTTGTCTCCTCTCAGGAAAACTTCCACCAACTGTCCCTTGCTGTGGAGGCTGATGTCCGCGAACTTAAACAGGGTCTTATATACCTAACTGACACTCCTGGCTCTCTGGCTGAGGTCGTTCAACAAAACAGACGCGGCCTTGATCTGGCCTTTGTGAGAGAAGGGGGAGTGTGTGCAGCTCTTAAGGAAGAATGCTGTTTCTTTAAAGATAAGCTTGGGCTAGTTAAGGATAGCATCAGACGAGTGGAAGAAAGCTTAGAGGAAAGGAAAAGATTGAAGACCAGGAGGAATCTTGGTATTAAAATTGGTTCTCCACCTCACCCTGGCTCTCGACCCTGTTGCCTAGCCTCCTTGGACCCTTCATTGGGTTCTTACTGCTAGTTTCCTTTGGCCCATGGGCATTCCGCTGACTCACAAATTTCGTTAAAAACCAGGTTGATGAGGCAGCCAAACGTTCAGTACAAGTCCACTATCAGCAGCTCTCCCAACAGGACCCCGAAGGACTGGATAACTTGGAAAAGCCCATACTTCAGCCCCTGAGCTTTGTGGAGTTTGAGCACCTGGCATACCGCCCCCGCCCACTCTGTTTCCGGCTGTGGAAATGCTTAAGACGGGGATAGCTTGGTGCTAGTATCTGGGTGTGAACATGGCACCACCTACAGTCGTGCACACATTTTTTCTAACCTTATTTGGTCACTGCCATGTCCAGAACTGGGAGCCCACCAAGTAACCTAAGACAGGCACTCCACCCACTCGCTCATTATTATAATAGAAAAAGGGGGGAGATGTTGGAGACTGTTCAGGACCCTGAACAAAAGAGGGCCCCAAAACCTTTACCCTGGACAAACCAGAAAATTCCATTACCAGTGTTTGCATAACCTGAGGCACAGGTGCCCTTGTGACAAAGGAAATAGCTAAACTCAAGAAGTAAAAGTAGCCCAGGGCAGTTAACCACGAGACCCCAAAAAACCCGTAAAGTAGAATGCCTTCCTTTACACTAAAAGCCTTGTACATTCCTCCTGACAGATGCTCCTACCAGATAAACCCTTGTCTTCCCCTCCCCACTATTTCTCAACCGACTCCTGGAGAATATTATAAGCCCACCAAATAACACCCCGAACCTTTCCTTATTTGGTCTGAGAACACACTTCCCTGATGATTGACAATTCATGTACCAACCCCCTGCTAAGAAAGGTATAAAACCAGCATGACTGCCAATAAAGCCACTCTTGATCAGCACGTGTTGTATTGAGCCCCTTTTTACTAACCTCACCAGTTTTATTTTCAGATCGGGACCGCTCTTAGAACCCACCCAATTAGGAGCGCTTTCCACTGTTGTCTCTCTGCGGCCCGGAGAGATTTCAGGGGAACGCGCATCCTCCTGCCTTTGCTGACCTGACCCCCAGGACACCCCCAGGAGCTCCAGAGGCCAGAAGCTGGCGCCATGTGGCTGGAGGGAGGCTGGCCTCACAGTGCCAGCCGTGCCTCTCTTTGCCCCCCACCCTTGGTCATTGGCCACTGTGTCCACCCCCTTGTCACTGTGACCAAGAAAACACAAAGTGTCTGAGTCAGTCACTGTCCCCTGGGTGAGTTCTGGAGTCGGGGAAGGACATGGAGGAGAGGGTGTTGGCTGCCTTCCACTGGGGGGACCCCAAAGAGCCAGTGGGCCAGGAAATGCCCCTCCCCCATGTACTTGAGATTACAGGGGTTCCAGGAAGTGCCACAAGCCCAGATTTGGAGCCCTGGAGGTGGCTCGATTCTTGCTGGCTGCCGGGTTGGGCTTGTCCAGCAGCTCTGGGGCCTGTTTCCGTCTTAGAATCTCCTGGACGGGGCAGAGAGCTGATGCCAAGGGCTGGAGCACAGGCCCCTCGTGTGGGAGATTCGAGCTCGACCCCTGGCCCACTGTGGTCTCTCAGCATGGACGGGTGTGGCCCCAAAACCACAGCAAGAACAACTAGTAGTGTCCCCTGGAGAAACTTTCTTAGGGGGAGGGTGTGTGTGGTACACCTGGCTCTGCGCTCAGGGGTCACTCCCGCAGGGTGCTCCCCGAGGTCTGTGTTCCCTTAGTGATGGTGCTCACACTCACACTCGTCAGGGGTTGCGCTCCCAGTTGAGGTGGCCTGTGTGGAGCTTCCACGTCACACCCGGCGATGTACAGGGGATACTCCTGGCTCTGCACTCAGAAATTACTCCTGGTGGTATAGGGGGACCATATGGGATGCTGGGACTCAAACCCGGGTCAGCTGCATGCAAGGCAAATGCCCTACCCTTGCTGTCGCTTCAGCCCCTCCCACATCTTCTTTTGTCCATGCTCAGTGGGGTCAGGCGTCTCTTTGTGGCCCTCGGTGCCCCTGGCAGTGTGGGATCTGGACCCCAGCCCCTCCAGCACTGTGTTCTGTGCATGTGGGGCCCTCTGGGCTCGTGGCGCATGCTCACAGGCTGGCCTCTGCGTCCAGCTCGGGCTGGGCCTCCCCAGCCTTGAGGATTTGCTGTCTGACACTGTAGTTCCTGTTCGGGGGCTCCTGCCAGGACTCTGCCGGTCCCCGAGGGGTGGGGTGGCGCTGAGTCTTCTTTCAGGTAGCATCTCTGTGGTCCTCAGCAGCTAGGAGGGGAGGGGCACACAGGCGAGGAACTGCCCGTCCGCCAGTGCTCAGCCTCTGCTGGCCACTTGCAGAGAGGCGGGGTGGGCGCACAGTGGCAGCCTTGGCGTGGGGAGGCCAGCCCAGAGGCCAAGGCAGTGCGCAGCATCTCCCCACCCCACTAGGGGCGCCCCTGAGTACCATTCTTCGCAGTGGAAATGGTGCAGGTGGTTCACGGTGGTGGCCTGGGCAGCCCTGCCTGCGGAGGGACAGCTGGACAGGACGGACAGAGGGAGTCAAGAAGCCGGAGGAAAGCGTGCGGGAATGCTCAGAGCGCCTGTCATGAAAACATGAGTCCAGAATTGCAGAGAACCGTTAAGGCTCCCCGGACCGCACATCCCGCAGCACCTCGCTACCTGCTGCCCGCCCTCCCGCTGCCCTGCAGCTCCCGCGGTCCCGCCCCGCCTCAGCCTACCATGTATGAACAGCACGGTGGGAGTGCGCCCCCTGGCGACCATGCGGCAGCAGCGCAGCGACTCCGCGAGGTGCGAAGGCGAGGCTAGGCCAGGGCGCAGAGCACTGGGGCAGGGACTGGAGGGTGGGAGGGTCGCAGCCCCGCTGCCAGTGCACGCAGCCGTGCGCATCACAACAGCAGTGCAGGAGGGCGGTAGGGGGAGAGAATCTTAAACATAGTGTATGGGGCCGGCCTTGTCCACAGCCAACATCCCCTAGGGTCCCCTGAGCCGCTTCAGGAGTGATCCCCGAGCACAGAGTCTGGAGTAATTCCTGAGCAGCGCCAAGTGTGGCCCCCAAACTAAAACCAAGCAAACAAAATATCTGAGTTTGATTCCCAGTAATCCAAACCAAAGCGACCCTTCCCCACCACACACACACACACACACACACACACACACACACACACACACACACACACTACTGCAACACATTTGGCCCATCAATTCTATTTCTAGGAATTTAGTCTTTAGTCTACTGGGTGTGTGTGTTTGTGTCTGTGTGTCTGTCTGTCTGTCTCTCGCTCTCTTTCTCTTTCTGTGTGTGTGTGTGTGTGTCGGGGCCATACCCAGTGATGCCCACAGCTGACTCCTGGTGGGCTCGGGGGAACATATGGAAGCAAGGGATCAAATCTAGGTCAGCCGCGTCTAAGGCAATGCTGTGGCCCCTCAGGCTGCAGCTAACCCAGGTCTGCCTGACCAGGACTGAGCACCTAGATTTAAGGCAGCTCCTCAAAAATCAGTAACTGTGGGGCCACCTGCTATTTCCTCCCATCCCTCCTACCCTCCCTTCATTTTTGGGCCACACCTGGCAGTGCTCAGGGATGTTTCCTGGCTCTGTGCTCAGGAGTGACCCCTGGTGGTACCATTTGCATTGCTGGGGGCTCGAACCAGGGTGGTGGCCACCGGCCCTGCAATTGATGCCAGTGCCTTAACCTCTGTCCTGTCTCTCTGCCCAGCTGCTGTTTTCTGTCCTGGCCTATGCCCTGACCGTCGCCTGCTGCCCGGGAGCAGTGACAACTGTACGAGATGACCCCCCAGAACACTGGACACGGAACTGCACAGGATTCTCATGTGTTGCAAAATTTTGATTTTTTAGTTTTCTTCCTGACTTCGCTGGTTTGAAAATCAAACCCTGCTGGGGATGGGGGTCGTTGCCCCAAATACTGGGGGGCCCTGCAGTGTGGGGGTGAACCTGGGCCTAGCACACAGCCTGGCAGCACTCAGGTGACCCTGTGACCTTGCAGTGTGACCACCTGCAAGGCAAGTGCCTCCCCGCTGTCCCATCCTCCGGGCAACTTGGCGGTGAGACAAGCTGTCCATCAGAGAAGAGAGTCCGAACCTCCCCCCCGACCAGCAGGGCCCGGGCCTGGGACTTTCCAGTAGAGCCCTTTTCTCACGGATTTCCAGGCAATAGTGGGGTGGAAACTGGCTTCCTGAGCAGGGGCCACGGGATGTGTGGGGCTACAGAGGAGGAGGTCTCGGGGATTTTCAGTGTCAGGCACCCCCCAATGTGAGGCTGAAGTCGAGTCATGACAGGCTCCATTTTAAGACCAAAAACTCAGCAGGCCTAAGCCTCAGTTTCCCCCAACAGAAAGTCGAGACTTCTTAGGAAACAATATCACCCTGGGCAGATAAACCGACCTGTGGCAACAGGCTATCAGAGCAGGGGGCACGAGCAGTGGTGCCCAGCCAAGCAGAGAGGGCTGAGGGAGTGGAGTCTCGGGACAGGACTGGGACTAAGAATAGGAAATAGCGTTGGTCCCTGGAGTCACGGGACAGGACTGGGACCAAAATTGGCAACATATTGCCAGTTCCTGGAAAAGTGCTGTTATGCATTCAAATCCTATAGAAGCTGCTCAGAATTCGGAGTCGGGGTCCTTGTCAAGACTCCACTGTGTTGAATGGGACTCGGACTCTAGCTCGAGCTAGCAATAAAGGGGCCTTGCATTAGTATGCTGCGTCTGGTCTGGTCAATGTGCGAGCGAAACTCTCCTCCCAGGACAGAACAGCAGAGATTCCGTCTTCCTGCAAGTCGCACAGCCCCGTGGCCAAGAGCTACTTCAGCTGCATTTGCCAGTGTCACCAACGGGCAGATTCACTTCCTAGGGATGGGGAGATGGTCGAACTGGGGGTGGGAGTGTGGCTGCATGCATGGCAAGAACTACCTCTCCGGCACTATCGAGTTCTTTCTTTTCTAATGCGCCAAATTTAAGACATTCTGCCACACTCTCTCCCTACACAAACAAATATGGGGGTGTTGCTTTAACAAGAGGATTTTTGTGTCACTTACAGAAAAATGTTTAAGATTCAACTGTCAACTCTGTGCATTACACTCAGAGACTGTGCTGCAATATGTTTTCTTTATTTTTATTTAATGACTGTGAATTTACAAAGTTATTCATGATTTGGTTTCAGCATACAATGTTTCAACACTGATCCTTTCACCAGTGTCACTTATCACCTCCAGTTCCCCCGTCCTCCACCGACACCCCTAACCCCTTTATCTCCTACCCAACCAGTCTGCTTCTAGGAGAGGCACATTTTTGGCCCACACCTGGCCCTGCTCAGGGATTACTCCTGGTTTTGCACTCAGGAATTACTCCTGGTGGTGTTCAGGGGACCATATGTGGTGCCTGAGATCAAACCCAGGTGGGCTGTGAGCAAAGCAAACGCCCCACCCACTGTACTGTCACTCTGACGTCAGCTATTTTAACTTTTGCACTGTGATTTACAGTGCTGCTCCTGGCAGGATTTCATAAATAATGTATTAGCATCATATCTGGATTTTTTTTAATCCCCTCTCCCACAAAGTTTCCTGGTAGCACATGCCATGGTCTACAGCTGTCGCTCTCACATTCTGTGGAACTCTGGAAACTCAAGGACTAGTGTCCAGGGCTGACCCCTCCAGGCATCATGGGCCTTGCTCCCTCCCACCCTCTGGGGCCCTTTATTCTCCCATCAGAGTAAATGGGTCTTACTCTAGAGGGGAAAAGTCCTTAGTATCTTCTGTCCTCTCTCCTCTCTTCAACTCAAGCCCCAAGGTAATTTTTTGACTTTAGTAGTATTTATGCCATTTCAATTTGTGTAAATGTACATTATTTTAACTTTTTGTTTTGAAATAATCTCAAGTTTAAAGAAGAATGTGGTGGGGCTGGAGCGATAGCACAGCGGGTAGGGCATTTGTCTTGCATATGGTCAACTCGGGTTCGATTCCCAGCATCCCATATGATTCCCTGAGCACCACCAGGAGTAATTCCTGAGTGCGGATCCAGGAGTAACCCCTGTACATTGCCCGGTGTGACCCAAGAAGCCAAAAAAAAAAAAAAGTGTAGAAACAACAAAGTTTCCATACACCTTTTGGCAAGTTTCTTCTATGCTAATATCTTATAAAATCATGGTATGTGCTTTAAAATAATAAATTATTTTATATAAAGCTATAAACTACAGGCTGTTTGGACAGCATCAATTTTTCCACTAATATTCTACTTCTAGAATATTATGTTGCACTTAGGATATGCAAGACTGTCAGAAAATGCTACACTTGGTGCCCAGCAACCAGGCCCTGGGACCCTGAAAAGCCCCCTTCCCAGAGGAGGGAAGCTCACCTTGGAGCACCTGGCCAAAGGGAAGCCCGGCAAGCCTTGGGAGCATCAGAAGGAAATTCAAGCCCTGCACAGGCACGGAAGAGGCCTCTCTCCCACAGGTACAGCGGCATGTGGGCGTGGCCTCCAGGGCAGCCACAGTTATTTTCCCCTTTACCAGCACTTTGAACTCACAGCTCAGCCTCCATTACCTAATTCTGAAGAGGACATCCTAGCTATTCCGAACACATTAGGCCAATAGTCCTCTAACCTATTCAAATAAAAATATGCCCCAAACTCACCAAAAAAACAGCAAACTCAAGAATCTGAACAAGCTTAATGTAAAAGAACACATCCCCTGAAGCTGCACTAGTGGCCCCACATAAGGCACAGAGGAGCACCAAAGAGGTAGCACTGCACTGCACTGTCGTAGCACTGTCATCCTGTTGCTCATTGATTGGCTTGAGCGGGCACCGGTAATGTCTCCATTGTGAGACTTGTTACTGTTTTTGGCATATAGAATATGCCACAGGTAACATGCCAGGCTCTTCCGTGTGGGCTGGATACTCTTGGTAGCTTTCTGGGCTCGCCGAGAGGGATGGAGGAATCAAACCCGGGTCGGCCACATGCAAGGCAAACGCTCTACTTGCTTTGCTATCACTCCAGTCCAAAGAGGTAGTATTCTTAAAAGAAGTAGTATTCTTTTTTTTCTTTTTTTAAAACCTTTTTATTAAATCACCATGTGGAAAGTTACAAAGTTCTCAGGTTTATATGTCAGTTATACAATATTCAAACACCCATCCCTTCACCAGTGCCCATATTCCACCACCAGAAACCCCAGTATACCCCCCGGCCCCACCCTCTACCCCCTACTGTATAACTAATGAATTTCACTTCATTTTTTCTTTACCTTGATTATATTCCATAATTCAACACAAAACTCACTATTGTTGTTGGAGTTTCCACCCAAGAGAGACAGACCTACTACATTTGATAATTAGATTTTCATTGCTGGAAATGAAGAGATATGTAGCCCCACTGCTACAAGTATATAACTCTCTCTCTCTTTTTTTTCCTTTTTCCTTTTCCTTTTTTTTTTCTTTTTCCCCCTCATCTCCCTTCCCGCGCCTCATAGTATGGTGTACGCCACGCCGCGTCGGCCAGCATGGGGCTTTTGCTTAGTTCACAGTCCAGAGAGGTGGCTGCCACATTAAAAACCTTCAATATTTCAACAAAAACTTACTGTTATTATTTGGAGTTTCCCCCCAAGTCAGACCTGTTCAAAAGGAACTGTTTCACATTGCTGACAATTATAAATGTTAAGTCACGCGGACGCAGCAGCGTCCACGCGGTTTTGGATTTCTGTATAAAGTCTGGGGAAAATTCTGCCAGAAATTACATAGCCCAGCTCACAGTCCCAGTGCATTGCTGTAAGAAGTCTCTGAATTCAAAGTCTTTAGGCGCAGAGGGTCCGATTCGTGCTCAGCGGCTCCGGATTTATCTGAGCCGAGGGCGTGCCGGTTACGCCCCCTTCCCATGAGTTCCTGGGAGCCCCAAAAGTAAAAACCGAATACCTCTGGGTTTGGAGTCATAGAAGATGGTGCCTGCCACGTGAATGCCGCCAGCCCGCCGCTTTCCATGCAGGAAGACAGGGTGGGAAGGAAAAAAAATCCACCCCCGGCAGCACAGAGTTGTAGCCCAGTTCGCAGTCCCAGTGCATTGCTATCGGATGCTGTGCTGGATGCCCGAATGTGTTACATCTCTGGAATCAAAGTCTTTAGGCGCAGAGGGTCCCAAAAGAGGTAGTATTCTTAAGTACTAGAATATTTGGATGGTCTTCTTGGGATGGGAGACACACCTTGAAAGCAGACTATAAACCAAACATGATAGCCACTCAATACCTCTATTGCAAACCACAACACCCAAAGGGAGAGAGAGAGAGAGAGCAAAAGGGAATGCCCTGCTATAGAGGTGGGGTGAGGGGAGAGGAAACGGGGTGGGCATGGTGGGAGGGATGCTGGGACAATTGGTGATGGAAAATGAGCATTGGTGGAGAGATGGATACTTGACCATTGTATGAATGTAAGCACAGAATTTGTAAGTCTGTAACTGTACCTCACGGTGATTCACTAATTAAAAAAAATACTAGTATTTTTTTTTTGCTTTTTGCTTTTGGGGTCATACCCAGAGATGCTCAGAGGTTACTCCTGGCTCTGCACTTAGGAATTACTCCTGGCGGTGCTTGGTGGACATATGGGGTGCTGGGAATCGAACCTGGGTCAGCTGTGTGCAAGACAAACGCCCTACCCGCTGTACTATCGCTCCAGCCCCGAATACTAGTATTCTTAAATACCCAAAGAGGTAATATTCTTAAAGGAGATCACCATTGACCCAGCCCATCTAGAATCCTCCCTTGCAGTGAGAGGGGGTCACTGATATTGAACTGAAGGGACCCACCTCTATCCTACCTTATCAATATGGAGAAACTGCGCAGATATCCACTACAAGGAGTGGATGAGGAAAGCCCTGAAGCCTCAACAGGTAATTCCCAAAATATAATCTATCCGACAAAGAATTCAGAGATGAAATGCTGAGGATGTTCAGTGAGCTCAAAGAAATGGTGGAATAGGTATCCAGTAAATTAAAGGAAGACAGAAAAGAAACAGTGGAATGGACAGTCAATAAAATACAGGAAGAAATGAGAACAGAAATAAGAAAGCTACAAACAGAGGTGTCACTAATAAAAGATTCTGTAGATGAAATTAAAAACTCAGTGGCCACCCTTAACAGTAGAAAGACAACAGCTGAAGATAGAATTAGTAATTAGCTTGAAGATGAGCTGCAGAAAGCATACAGGAACAAAATATAATGGAAAAAGACCTCAAAATAGTGCTTGAGCGATTAAGAGACCTAGGAGATAAATTCAAGAGGAACAACATAAGAATCAGAGGAGTACCAGACGAACGGGGAGGCAACCCCAATGAATTAGCAACAGTTAAAGATATCATCTCTGAGATGTTCCCAGAGCTGAAAAATGTAGACATCCATATCCAAGGAGCTTGAAGGGCACCAGCTAAAAGAGACCCTAATAAAAAGACTCCAAAGCATATCATAATCTGAATGATGAATACCACAGATAGAGACACAGTACTGTAAGCAGCAAGATCAAAGAAGGAAATCACATACAAAGGAGCACCCCTTAGATTCACAGCAGACTGTATCAGAGGAAAAATATAAGCCTAAAGACAATGGTGGGATATAGTGAAAAAACTCAATGAAATGAATGCCTCACCAAGAATACTTTATCCAGCTAAACTCTCACTCAAACTCAAAGGAGTTATTTCATGGATAAACAACAGCTTAGGAACTTCATACACTCAAAATCGACCTTAGAAGGAGGACTAAAGAGATCTTGCCACAACAGCCAGCAGCGAAGAATCCGGGCCGGCGGGCACCGCAAGCTGGAGAATGCTCCGGACCCCAGACCGGGCCAACAACACCGGGGTGCCAGACGGAGAAGGTGCAGCCAACCCACCTTCTCCAGATGCAGTCCAAGTGACACTGAGTTTCTACTAACACAGCTCCGGTATGTGGGACTGGGACATCTCCAAACTGCAGGGGGACACTGGAACTAACAACAGGGACACTAGCCCAGCTTCAGAATCCCCTGCCGACAGAAGTCACGCCCTTAACCCGCTCTTGGCGCCATCTTGACACAGCAGCCAGCAGTGAAGAATCTGGGCCGGCAGGCATGCAAGCTGGAGAATGCTCAGAACCCCAGACTGGGCCAACAACACCGGGGTGCCAGATGGAGAAGGTGCAGCCAACCTGCCTTCTCCAGATGGAGTCCCAGCAACACTGAGCTTCTACTAACACAGCTCCAGTATGTGGGACTGAGATATTTCTCCAAACCACGTGGCCGCTTATGAGGCTGCGCGACCTTTCCTGATATAACAACAACAACAACAAAAAACACTCAGGAACAGCTCCGCCAGCCCTGAGCATCCATTATCTCAGAGGCACAGAAACCAATCTCGGAATGCAGCAGCTTCTGGCAGATATACTTCTGGACTATGAACTAAGCTACGGCCCCATGAAGCCACAGGAGGGGAAGGGTTTTTGTCCCTCGGCCTTTTCCCCTTTGTGGCAGCATGGCGACTGCAACCGTTCAAAACCAATTGGACAGAGAGGTAGGAGCATGCAGTGATGAGACGCATGGGGGACCTCGCGATGGGGGGCAGAACCGGCCCTGCTCCCCGCCCAAATGAGACCCCAAGCAGTCGCCCACAAACAGGTCCTCTGCTCCTGAACAGCCATGATCCCAGAGGCATACAAACCAATCTCGGAATGTAGTGGCTGCTGCCAGAAATACCTCTGGACTGAATACCAGAATCCCAAAACTGGGCGGCTGCTTTTGCAACCGTGCAACATCATATGCTCTTTGCTATCAACAATTTTGACAGGTCTGACTGTTGGGGGAAGAACTCCAAATAATGATAGTGAGTTTCTGTCAAAAAATTGAATGTAATCAAAATAAGGAGAGAGTACATGAAAATCATCTGCCACACAGGCAGAGGGGGAGTTGGAGGGTGGGTATGCTGGGGTTTTTGGTGATGGAACATGTGCACTGGTGAAGGGATGGGTGTTTGATTATAGTATGGCTGAGACTTGATCCTAAAGCCCTGTAACTGTTCTCACGGTGACTCAATTAGAAAAAATAAACTTAAAAAAAGGACTAAAGAGGATACTGTAAGACAAGACAAACCCCTACAAACACAACAAACCTCTACAGAAAGGGCACAATTGTCATGGGCACAAAACCCCATGACAATAATCTCTCAATGTCAATGGTCTAAATGCACCAATTATGACACACAAGGTAGCGAAATGGATTAGAAAACTGAACTCAACATTCTGCTGCCTACAAGAAATATATCTGAACAGTCAGAGCAAGCATGGACTCAAAGTCAAAGGATGGAAAACAATCCTTCAAGCAAACAACCCCCTAAAAAGCCAGGGTGGCCTACTAGTATTCTTCAACATAGATTTCAGGCTGAAAAGGATTAGAAGGGACAGCAAAGGCCATTTTTTCATAATCAAAGGATATGTAAATCAGAAGAAATCACACTCCTAAACATATATGCACCCAAGGAGGGGCCAGCAAAATCCTTGAAACTGCTAATAGATTTTATGTATGACATTGGTAGCAACACAATAGTAGTTAGAGATTTCAGCACCATCTTATCTCCTCTTGATCAATCAACAAGACTAAAACTCACAAGGATGTACTGGCTCTGAAGGAAGAAATGGAAGAGAGAGGGCTAATAGATGTATACAGGGTTTTTCATCCCCCCAAAATAGAATACGCATTCTTTTCCAGTGCACATGGAACATTCTCCAAGATAGACCACGTGCTGGGCCACAAAACATATCTCCATAGAATCAGAAAGATAGAAATTGTATCAACTATCTTTTCAGACCATGATGCACTGAAGATAGAAGTTAATAACACACAGAAATGGAGAATCAAATCAATCATCTGGAAATTAAACAACTCAATGTTGAACAACAAGTGGGTCATGGAGGAAATCAGGGAAGAAATCAAGAGATACCTGAAAACAAATGAGAACGAAGACACGAGCTACCAGAACTGTGGGATGCAGCCAAAGCAGTGTTAAGGGGAAAATTTATAGTTCTACAAGCCACAGGAGGGTAAGGGAGGAAGAAAGGAAGGAAGAAACAAAGGGCCCACATAAATAACCTGACTTCACAACTCAAGATAATAGAAAAAGATCAACAAAAATAGCCCAAATTAAGCAGGAGGAATGAAATAATAAAACTTAGAGCAGAAATTAATGACATGGAAACCCAAAAAACAATCCAAAAGATCAATGAAACCAAGAGCTGGTTCTTTGATAAAATAAACAGAATTGATAAACCACTAGCAAGATTCAAAGGAAAAGAGAGAGACAGAACCATAATAAACCAAATCAGAAATGAAAATGGGGACACCACAATAGGAACCAAAGAAATTCAAAAGATCATCAGTTTTAACCTCTAGGTGACTCTCTCACTGATCTCCAAGTTGGCTGCTCATGACTATCTCACACAATTTTTTTTTTTGCTTTTTTGGGTCACACCTGGCGATGCACAGGGGTTACTCCTGGCTCTGCACTCAGGAATTACCCCTGGCCATGCTCAGGGGACCATATGGGATGATGCTTGGATTTGAACCCGGGTTGGCCGCGTGCAAGGCAAACTCCCTACCCACTGTGCTATCTATCCAAGTCCCTATCTCACACAATTTTTAAAAATATCAGGCCTGCATATTTGGATAAAGCTTACTATTCCCATATATATCACATAAAACAGCAGATTAAAGGTAGGAGAAGATATGAAAATATAGCTAGTTTATGATGAGACAGAAAAGATACTTTGAATATGTGCAATGCAAAGGATTCACTCTTCCACAACACCATTTATGTTCTGAATTAGTGTTTTCCTTTTTCCTTTTTTTTTTGCTTTTTGGGTCACACCTGGCGATGCACAGGGGTTACTCCTGGCTCTGCACTCAGGAATCACCCCTGGCCGTGCTCAGGGGACCATATGGGATGCTGGGATTCGAACCCGGGTCGGCCACGTGCAAGGCAAACGCCCTACCCGCTGTGCTATCGCTCCAGCCCCTCCTTTTTCCTTTTTATTTCGGCTTAGGACTACCGAGAAGTTCTCAGGAGGACTCTGAGTTAACTCCTGGATCTCCTGGCCACAACTGTAATGCTCTGAGGCCCATATGTGCCACACAGAACGTGTACCTCTTAACCCCTGAAGCACTTTTTTTGAGGGGAGACTTTATGTAAGCACCATGATTTACAAAGGAGTTCGTTATACAATTATTTCAGGAAGTCCATGCTCCAAAGCCAATTCCACCACCAGTGTGACCTTTCCTTCACTAAAATCCCCAGTTTCCCACCCACCCTCTCAGCCTGCTCTGTTAGCAGGCACTAAGATATTTAGTTTATATTACTTGTTACAACACATGCTAAAACATAAAATTATTCCTGCATTAAATAATTCCTTTTGTAGTGGCAGTTCTTGCTGGGATGAACAGGGTGGCACATGTGCTCTAGTTCTTTGAGGTTGCACAGGTGGACTGGCTCTGAGGTCGCACACACGCTTTGGCTCTGAGGTTGCACATGTCAGCTGTGGTGCCAGCACACTTGGCTGCGCTGCTCATTACTTTGGTTGCATACCCTGGCATTTCCTCCCCACCCACAAGCCTGACCCCCTACTGACCAAAAAATAGTTTACTTCATATTGCTTGTTGCAAGAAAGTATCAGGGGATAGATCAATAGAAGTCAATCTGTGATCATTGTTCTATTTCACAATGATGTTACTGAAGCAAGTTTCTGAGGGTTTACTGGACTGTTTTGTGCCTCTGAGCCTTTTGTGTTACTATTTTTGCTCACTGAGCTTGGTGGGCTCCTATACAACAATTTATTTAATATTTTTATTGAATCACTGTGAGATTGACTGTTACAAAGCTGTTCAGACTGGATTTCAGTCATACAGTATTCCAACAACCATCCCTCCACTCATATACATTTCCAACACCAGTGTCCCTAGGTTCCCTCCCATCAACCCCCCCATTCCCCACTCATTTCCTCCTTCTCGTCCTCCTCCTCCTCCTCTCTCTCTCTCTCTCTCTCTCTCTCTCTCTCTCTCTCTCTCTCCCTCTCCTTTAGGGCATTGTAGTTGGCAATATTCTACACAACTTTTTATCAAATCTGATGTTTTCCTACTGGGCTGGGATCAGGTGGCTCAAACTACTATGAAATGCGGTGTTACTCTAGAAGCTGGGACCATTTGGTGGCTTGGCAGCTTGATGAGGTTCAGTTGTGAAGCTGGTCCATTTCTATGCCTGAAAATTTTGGGTGTGGGTGGGAGCTGTTGGTCCCTAGGCGGGAGCTGTTGACTGGGGTGTTCGGGGAGTCTGCCTAATCCCATTCTGAGAAGTGCCCAGAGTTCTCAGCCCTGACTGGTCTACATGAAAGATTTAGAAGCTTGGCATTTTTCTCAAGATTATTGGAAGAATTGGGCCATTTCTATGCTGAAAAAAAATGTTGGGGACTAGATAAATAAATAAAGGAGATGGACAGGGCGGTCTTGTGGAACCCCTGGGTTCTTTATGGGATCTTTATGGGACCTTAGGGAACTTTGCAACCCAGAATCTCTGCTTCCACTCCTGAATCTCTCCTTCAGAAAGCCCATTACAAAGATGTTTTTCCCCATGAAACCAGGCCCTTGGATGTTCAAAAGTCTATCTTGGATAGATTAATGTAGTTTGGTATTTGCTAGAAGAATGTTGTTCTGATGATTATGGTTTCTAAGTAATAAATATGATTAATGGAGAACAGTCAGGACTCAGTCCACAGGCTGTGAGCCCCCTCGGCGCATGATTTTCAGGCCTATTTCTGCCTCTTTCTTAGTCCTCCTGGCATCCCTGGTTCAGGCCTGCTCAGCTGGGACTGCTCCCTGGCAAAAATATAATATGGTTTTTCTTCAAAAGAATTTCTATGGGCTGGTGAGATAGTATAACAGGTAAGTTGCTTGCATTGTACCTTGCCAGAAAAGGGTTCTATTATTTGCATCCCATATGTTTCCCTGAGTGCTGCCAGGAGTCATTCCTGAGTACAGAGCCAGTGAGCATCAGTAAGTGTGATTCCTTGTCCCCCACCCCCTATAAAAAGACGTCCTGTTAGCATTAATCTGTTGTTGATATTATTCCAGTTGAAGTCATTTTCAGGCTTTAACTCTGCAGGAGAGATAGTACAGAAGGTAAGACACTTGCCTTGCATATGGCCAACAAAGGGTTTGATCCCTGGCACCACCTATGGTCCCATGAACCTGCCAGGAGTGAGCCCTGAGTACAGAGCCAGGAGTTACTTCTGAGCACTGCCTGGTGGGCCAAAAGCCGAATAAAAAATCACCACCAACAATAAAAGGCTTTAAGTCAGATTCCTCACACGGCCAACACTGACAGGCATAACCTGAACGCACAGAAGCATCTCTGGGGTCCTCACGAACTTCTAAGATTGTAGCGAGATACTGAAATGAAAACTGTGGAAAACCACTGAGTCAGTCTCAGCCCTGGACACGGGACACAGTGCGACAAAGATCAGGTAGGGAGCAGTGAGAGGGTAAAGTCCCAGGTCCAAGGTGTGGCACACAGTGTCTCGTCCCCTGGATGGTGTTTGGGGCAGGAGATCAGGCCTGGGGATTCCTGGTCTCCCCAGAGTTTCACTTCTCCCTCTGCAACCTGTCAGCGCCTTCTGCCTAGATTCTCTGAAGCGTCCCCTGTCCTCTACCATTGGGCGATGCTGCCTAGATCAGCCAATCTAGGTTATAAACTGACTGGGATCCCGACGTAGAACCAGCCAGAATCTCTCACTATGTTGGATCAGCGACCCTTCCTTCTGCTCTCCGGGGTCCTGGAACTGACCCAGATCCAGGCGGGTGAGTGCGGGGTCAGGAGGGGAGTTAGTTGCGGGGAGGGGAAGGAGCGGGGACTGCCAGGCATTGATGTGTAGGACTCTCCAGAAGGAGTTTTTCCGGTTCCCTGCCCGGATACCCCACCACTCCGAAATGTTCCTCCTTGTCCCCACAACCTTCAACTCCTTTCGCGTCCCTAAGTCTCGTCCTTCTCGGTCCCTCTCCCCTTTCCAGTCTTCTGAGCCCCTCCACCCCGCGTCCCGCCCCATCACTCCTGGACCCGGCGCGGGGCTGCGGGGAGAGCCGGATCTCACCCCTTCCCCTCCCCCAGGCCCCCACTCCCTGCGATATTTCCGCACCGCGTGTCCCGGCCTGGCGGCGGGGAGCCCCGCTTCATTGAAGTCGGCTACGTGGACGACACGCAGTTCGTGCGCTTCGACAGCGACTCGGCGAGTCCGAGGATGGAGCCGCGGGCGCCGTGGGTGGAGCAGGAGGGACCCGAGTACTGGGAGCGGAACACGCGGGTTGCTAAGAGCAACGCACAGAATTTCCGAGTGGGCCTGAGCAACCTGCGCGGCTACTACAACCAGAGCGAGGCGGGTGAGCGCGGCCGGGGAGGGACGAGCCAACACGGGGACGGGCCGGGTCGCCCCGAGGCGAGGCGAGTCCGAGAGTCCCCGAGGCTGAGGGACCCGCCTCGGATCCTTGACCGGGAGGCGCCGCGGGGACCGGGCTCCAGTTTCGTTTTCAGTTCGGGGTTAATCTGTACCGGGTGGTTCAGACTCTCACACCATCCAGTGGATGACCAGCTGCGAAGTGGGGTCCGACGGGCGCCTCCTGCGCGGGTACTGGCAATTCTCCTACGACGGCGCCGACTACATCGCCCTGAACGAGGACCTGCGCTCCTGGACGGCGGCGGGCACGCAGGCTTGGAGAACCCAGCGCAGGTGGGAGCAGGCAGGTGAGGCTGAGTACAGCAGGAACTACCTGGAGAACATCTGTGTGCTTTGGCTCCTCAGACACCTGGAGAATGGGAAGGACACGCTGCTGCGCGCAGGTACCATGTCTCCGGATGGTGACGACCCCTGACCTTCCCTGGGGAGGCCAACAGCCCACAAGGGGAAAGATAGTCAGGGTCAGTGTCAAAACAGCGCCCCTTCTTCAGGAGAGAGACAGACACGCCTGGTTTCCACGTTCTTTACCACAGAGACTGCCCTCCGCTCAGACCCACCCAGTGTACTCAGGAACGTGAGGGGCATAAGTGTCCCTGGAGGAGGGGAGACCACTGAAATAATGAATATGGGTTCCCTGGGACCCGGCAGCCATCTATCATTTCTCTCAGATCTTAGCTCGGACTCTTGCTTTTCTCTGTCACTCACCCACCACCTAGGACAGGACCAAAGTCAGTGTCTCCTGACAGACCCAAAACCTGTTCTAGAACTTTTAAAGGAATAGGATTTTTATCTAGTTTCTCCAGCCATGCTTGTGTCTGGATATTTGCCTCCTATTCCAAACCAATTATCCTGTTCATCCTCATCATGGAAGTGACCCAAAGTGTGAATTTTCTCATTGTTCCTCCTCAGAAGCCCCCAGAGGACACATAACCCACCACCCCTTCTCTGACCGGGAGGTCACCCTGAGGTGCTGGGCCCTGGGCTTCTACCCTGCCAAGATCACCCTGACCTGGCAGCGTGATGGGGAGGACCTGACCCAGGACACAGAGCTGGTGGAGACCAGGCCTTCAGGCGATGGAACCTTCCAGAAGTGGGCGGCTGTGCTGGTGCCTTCTGGAGAGGAGCAGAGATACACGTGCCATGTGCAGCACCAGGGGCTGCCGGAGCCTGTCACCCTGAGATGGGGTGAGGAGGGGGACGGGGCACAGAGCCTGTTCTCAGGGAGTCAAGGTTGACCCCTCTGGGGAACTGTTGAAGGTCAGGCTGGGGCTGGAGGTCAAACCCTCTCCTTCCTCCCTTCCCAGAGCCCCCTTCTCAGCCCACCATCCTCACTGTGGGCATCATTGTTGGCCTGGCTCTCCTCGGGGCTGTGGTCACTGGAGCTGTGGTGGCAGCTGTGATCAGCAGGAGGAAGCGCTCAGGTAAGATGGGGGTGGGTTGGGGGGAATCTGTCCAACATGGCAAGTCTTGAGTCTTGTCCCACTTTGGGGGTCTCCCCCCATATTAGCTCTCCTGCCTCATTAGCGGGAGCACCACCCGCCCCTGTGCTGTTGCTCACACTCCCCTGTGTGTGCCGCTCTCAGGTTTGCTCAGAAAAGACACTTTCACCTCCATAAACTGGGCATGAACCTGGTTCCCAGGGTCTCGGATCACAGGGACTGTTCCTGTGAGCACAGACCACCAGGAGAGGCTGGTCAGTCCAGGAGCGTCTCCTTCCTGAGTGTTTCCTGGTCCTGCCCTCAGTCTTTAGAGTTCTGACGCTTCCCGGGGTCCAGGCCTAGAGAGCTGCTCTGTGGCCTCAGGACCCAGTGCTCTCCCCGACCTTCCCTGGATGTTTCCTTCCCACAGGTGAGGAAGAAGGACAGTACACTCAGCCTGCAAGTAAGTGTGGGCAGGGCTGGGGCCCTGGAATCCTGGGGACAGAGATGGAGCCCATGGGGAGCTCCTGCACCCCTAGTTCCTCCTCTAGTCCCACCCCCTGGGGCTCTGACCTTGGCCTGTTTGTTCCTCCCCATACAGCGACAGTTCCCAGGGCTCTGATGAGTCTCTCTCGAACCCAAGAGGTGAGACTCTGGAGGCTGGAGTGGGTGGGGTTGGGCAGAGGGGACAGGACTGGGTTTGGGGGTTCTTTGAGCGGGATGCTGGGAGCTTGCTCAGGATGTCACCACTTCTGTCACTCACCTGAGTCTCTTCATTCTTTTCTCTCACAGTGTATGACAGCTGCCCCTCTGAGTGTCCTCACACCCCACTGTAGTGTCTCATGAACTGCTGATTCTCCTTCTGCCCTGGGACCTGAGTGTGTCTGTGTCCTGTCACATACTGTGAGGGGGTGACTGGCCCACCCCTGCCCACCTGGCCCTCCACACTGACCTGCCAAAATTTTCTTCCCTGATGCTCTGGGCTGTGCCAGCAGAGACAGGACTCAGCCGTCTCCATCTGTGTTAGCTTCTTGTTTTCCTGAATAATGTTTCTCGATTACTGAAATCTGCATCTGATTTACATTTTTCTAATTCCGGTTTTGTAGGGTTGTGGCGTTAATAAAGGAAATTCCTAAAGTTTGTGAAGGAACAAATAGAAATCTTGAAACTTCCATGTGTTTCCTGTTTTGATTTGAGTCTGTCCCTAATGTGACAGGGAGGCTGTGAGGGGATGGGGGGACAGACCTGTGTCCAGTCTTTCTCTGTCTCAGTCACTGTGGGATTTGATGTGGTCACTCATCTGTCTGGGTCATTTTTCCTGCTCCTTGTACTGTTCCCTCAGTAGCACCTCGTGACACAGGCCCTTGCTCACAGGGACTCAGGTCACACCTGGCCTCATCCTTCCCAGGTCCGTGAGCAGCGAGGACTTCTGTGCTGGTCAATCTAGGCTTAGGCCTGGGTCTGCTCCTCAGCCCCATCTGGGTGTTTATTTGTTGCTTCTGTGCAGGAGGTGCCTGTTCTCTTGTACACACATTCACAGCTCATTCTCTCAGTGTGTGTCCCCATCTCTGAATCTCAGGAGGCATTTGCCTCTCACTGTCCCCTCAAGGCTCAGCATGGCCCCTGCACACAGGAGTGTCTGTGGTATTGAGAGATGAGTGTTCAGACTTGCAATTTAGCCCTCCCACCCAGCAATCCTGAAGCTCTAAGGAATCTCAGAGCTGTCTGTGCTCTGAGTTGATGGATTTATAAACTACTCTCTGTTTCCTTCAAACCTTGGAGTTACAAAATGGGATCTGTGAACCCAAGATCCTCTTCTAAGAGAGAAATTGCTGTGTGCTGCTGGTGTCAGTGTGGGAGGGAGGTAAAGTGAGTTTGAGAAGTTGTGTAAGAAAAGTGGAGGTGACATTGATGTCACTTGGAGTAGACATTGTAGCTGCCATAGCACAGCATGTTGGTTGAGGTTGCATGAATAAGACAGTGTCTCTACCATGGTCTATTGCACCAGATATAGGGATGATATTTTGGGTCTATCAAAGAGCAATGAATGAAAATCAGACAAAACTTACCAGTCTTTGAGATTTAGTAGGAAGAGACAGATTTAAACTGAAAATATAATAACCAAGTGTTCTCGTTTGAAACTGGAAATCTCCAGGGGGAATGGAACCTGTTTACAAGTTTTTGGTGACTTGGACAGTGGCTGTTTTCCTAGCCTGCTCAGTGTGGCTCCACAGGAAGGTGACCTTTGAGGAGATATGGACGGCTGTGAGGGACTGTCTGTGTGGGTGTCTGGTGCCTGGCAGGAAATGTCAGTGTAAATGCACCAGTGCAGGTGTGAGTGTGTGTCAGGGAAGAGGAGGCAGCAGTGTGGCTGGAGCAGTCACAGAAGTGAGGTCCTGGTGCCCTCAGGTCATGAGGCTGCCATGACTCTGGAAGATTTGACTTCTATCTAAGAGGGGCAGCTACAGGCAGGTTTGAATGAAGATTCAGGTTATTGCAATTGTCTCTGGGTCATCAGTCTGGCTGCTGTGCAGATGAACAGCTGAGGGGACAGTGTGATGCTGGAAACTGGGGAACTGGGGCAGATTCTGGGGTAGAGATTTTGGGGGCTTTGGGGTGTGAACAGGCGAAATAATGGAAGTTACTGGATTCTGCAGGCATTTGAAGTTGGACTTTACAGCATTTCCTAATGTATGGAATCTGGGTTAGGAGTCAGGGAGAAATCCAAATGTCAGGATGTGCAAGTGGAAGTATGGGTGCTTTCACTGGGCTCAAGAAAGATCCTGAGCAATCATAGAGTTCACATCCTATGACCACTTCCCAGATGAAAACAGAGGCTCTCCACTCCTCAGGTGTAGGATAACATAGCCTCAGTAGTTTAGGTTTATTGGGTTACTCCCGTTACAGTGCTCCTATTCCTCTTTGTTTATTTGTAGCTTCTTTCTTAGTGTTCTGTTGACTTGTAAATAATGTTTTTCTCTTCCCCTTGAATCCTTTGCATAGTTTATTCAGAGCAAGTTCTTTTTGTATGGACACAGGAAGACTTAACAAATGTTATGCCTTTGTAACCTGGGAGTCATTTGACTCTACATGATATTTTCCTCCAGGGCATCTGTTCTCTTGACCTAAGCCTCAGCTGTCCTTACTTCCTAGCACCCCCAAAGCACGGTCCCGACATGGGACAAGAAGGACCCAGGGCAAGCGGTGAGTTGTGTGCTACCCTGGCATCGAGATGGGCCTGGACAAAGGGCCTAATGCTTAACTATAAGTTAAGAGCTTGATCATGGACAAATGCTGTCATGATCCAAACAGTGATACTAGATTTGGACCCTGCTAGAGTGAGGAATGATTAATCTGGCCTGAGTGCTGTGGTCTGAGCCTGTGGCAAGATGTTGCCAGGAGAGCTGCCTTGCAAGCCTCAATGTATCCCTTGCTATGTCCATACAAAAATAACTAGTATTAAGATGTTAATAAGTTCCTGGACTAAGGAAAAGAAAAAAACCTTAAGAGTAAGGAAGGGCTTTGGAAGCATGCTGGAATGTTGGCTCTGCTAAACATAAGGTGCAGGTCTATGCCTTACAGAGACAAGCTCAGAAAAGATGTTTTAATTGTGGAAAACCAGGCCACTTTCGTAGAGATTGCAATGTGCCCCCAAGCCGTGCTACGAGAGCACATCCTGGGCCCTGTCCCAGGTGTAAGAAAGGAAACCACTGGGCCAGAGACTGCAGAGCCAGACTTGCACCTCCTGGGCCCTGTCCCCGGTGTAAGAGAGGAAATCATTGGGCCAGAGATTGTCGCTTTAATTTTGATGTAGTGGGTGACCCCAACTTGGGACACCTGGAAGGGGACCAGCCCCAGGCCCCGCAAAATCAGCAGATGTTCTCAGTTGCAGCCCTTTTCCCCAGTGTGGGAGCGTGTGGCTCCCACATACTTAACTTTTGGCCATTTAATTTCTTGGTAAACTTGACCCCAAGTTGTTGGGGTCCATCCAAAGGCACCGAGGCAATTTTGGGGTATCAGGAAGCCTGAAGTCACCATAAGGCTCCTGATGTACTTGCCCTTTAGGTACAGGTTGACCTGCTAGTGGCACCATATCGCCTACAATGATTTCTTTAAATGTTGTTTCTTCATCAAATTTTTGTCCCTGTTTTCAGAGACTCCAAGGATTCTTATATTTTTCCTCTTGAACTCATCACATAATTATCTGGTAGTCTTTTCATTACTTTTGACTATTTTCCACCTTCTGTTATTTTCTAGTGGTTTTCCCCATCTCATCTTGAGATCCTTGATATTTTACTCAACTGCTATTAATCTTTTGTTCATAGTTTCAACTGAGCTTTTTATATTACCTACCATACTCTTCTTTTCTGCTTGTAGTATTCTCTTTTTGGTACTAATTTTTCTGCACACTGGCTTTGCTTAATACCTGTACTATTGTTTCTTTGACCTCATTCAATATCCTCATATTGATGTTTCTAAAATTATTGTCTGAGAATTTACTGAGTTGGTTGGTGCTGGTGGCACCCTCTGTGTTCTTGTGTTCACACATTGAGCTTGGTGACTTCTGTGTGTCTTCCCCATCGGGCTTGCTGTGCTCCTAGGAGCCGTGGAACTGGCCTATTGATATGGTGGAGTTAAGAGTTGTGTGTGCTTTTGAGAATATGCCCTGGGGGCCCAAAAACACACAGCAGAAACAACATCCACACTTCAATGTTCATTGCAGCACTGTAAACAATAGCCAGAACCTGGAAAACAACCCGAGTGCCCAAGAACAGATGACTAGGTAAAGAAATTATGGTACCTCTACACAGTGGAATACTATGCAGCTGTTAGAAGAGTGAAATCATGAAATTTGCTTAGAAATGAAGTGACATGAAGAGTATCATGTTGAGTGAAATGAGTCAGAAGGAAAGTGACAGGCATAAAATGACTGCATTTGTTTGTGGTATATATAAATATATGTGTGTACGACATAGAAATATTGCACTCATTTGTGGAAATAAAAAGTAACAGAATGGGAGACTAACACCCAAGAATAGTAGAGATAAATACCAGGAGGAGTACTTCACAGCTTAGAAGCCGACCTCACATGCTGGGGAAAAAGGCAGCTCAGATAGAGAAGGGACCACCAAATAAAGGGTGCTAGAAGGGCCCGCTTGGGATGGGAGATACAGGCTGAAAGTAGACTATAGACTGAACAGGATGGCCACTTAATACCTCTATTGCAAACCACAATACCCAAAAGGAGAAAGAGAGAGAGAGAGAGAGAGAGAGAGAGAGAGAGAGAGAGAGAGGAGAGAGAGAGAGCAAAAGGGAATGCCCTGCCACAGAGGTGGGGTGGTATGGAGGGGATGAGGTGGGGGTGGTGGGAGGGATGCTGGGACCATTGGTGGTAGAAGATGGGCACTGGTGGAGGTATCAGTACTCAATAATTGTACAATTGTAATATAAGCACGAAAATTTGTAAGTCTGTAACTGTACCTCACGGTGATTCACTAATAAAATTTTTTTAAATGTGTGTACATATATCACTGTATCACTGTCATCCTCTGGCTCATTGATTTGCTTGAGTGAGCACCAGTAGCATCTCTATTGTGAGACTTGTTGTTACTGTTTTTGGCATACCAAATATGCCATAGGTAGCTTGCCAGGCTCTGCTGTGGGAGCAAGATACTCTCAGTAGCTTGCCAGGCTCTCCAAGAGGGGTGGAGGAATAGAACTCAGGTCAGCCGCATGCAAGGCAAATGCCCTAGACGCTAGGCTATCACTGCAGCCTGTGTACATATATAGAAGGAGAAAAAGAAAAAGGGAAAGAGTTAAAGAGAGAGAGAGAGAGAAGAAAAGTGTCTAAGTGCCTGCCACAATGGCAGGCAGTGAGATTAGGTGGGAGGTCAGGAAGAAAATTGGGATCATTGATGGTGGGAAAAGTACACTGGTGAAGGGACGGGTGTTGGAATAGTATATGACTGAAATCCAATCATGAGCAACTTTGAAAGTGTGCATATCACTGTAATTCAATTTAAAAAATAAACAAATGAGAAAATAAAAATTTGAGTGTCGAGGCTGTCGGGACAAGCTGTAAGGGAGGGGAATTCAACTACCCCTGTTCCAAAAAGACCTTGGGGTTTTCATTTGTGCATTGGAATGCTGTGTGGCAGTGTGTAAAGTTTCAGGATCTGCGGGGCTGGGTCTATTAAGATGATGCAGTTCTCCTGTAGAATCTCGGAGAGGTTTGTTTTTTATTAAAATGGTAAATATATTTCACCCTATTCCAAGGCACTCACTAAGTTATACTTCTTTTGAATGCATTATCTCCTTAGCCTGACAAACTACAGACGACAGCTCTTGTTTGGCACACATATACCCTGCGTCCCTGTTTGGACTGTTGTTTGGTTTGGTTTTTTATTAATTTGGTTTGTTGTAGTTTTAATCTTTTGTTTAATTATTCTTTACAGTTCCAGGAATAGAATCCAGGACCTCACTCACATAGAACCAAAGCTTATTGCTCCTTCTCCTTTTTCTTCTCTTTTTCTTCCTCTTCCTCTTTCTCCTCCCCTTCCTCTTCCTCCTCTTCTTCCTCTTCCTCTTCTTCCTCCTCCACTTTTTCTTCCTCCTCCCTCTCCGCCCCCTCCTCCTCCTCCTCCTTCTTCCTTCCCACCTCCAATGGCCCAAATTTCCTTCCTGCCCCATTCCCAATCTGCCTCTGTGGCAGACACCCAGATGCCCACCACCAGCACCACCACCTTTTAGGCAGTATACCACCCTGACTGTGGCAAATCTCGTCTGATCTCTGAAACTTTTAGGGGGAATGGTTTGGTTGATTGGGGCTGGAGGGTGGGCTATACCCAGTGATACTCAGTGGTTACTCTTGGCTCTACACTCAGGAACTACTTCTGGTGGTACTTGGGGAACCATATGGGTACCAGGGATTGAACCTGGGTCAGACACATGCAAGGCAAATGCCCTGTGGTTCTATGATTGCTCCAGTCCCTAGATATTGTGCTTTGCAATGCACAATCACTATGCCTCTTTTTTCCAGCATTCAATTCTTGTCCACAGTGACCATTTCCCACTATCATTGTCGTACTGACCTCTTCTGTGTGATAACCACACTTCCACCTCAGCACCCCACTGTGACAAGCTTCCTAACATGGAGCAGAGAATCCTCAGTCTACTGCTAGTTGACTTTAGTGCTCTACTTCTCATCCACATCCCCCTCCCAAACTCATGATTTGGTGAGTGGGGGAGAGCGACACCCAGTGGCACTTGGAACAACTTTCAGTTCTGGGGCATCTGGAACTGGACCTGCAAAAGTGCATGGTGCTCCAGTATTTTGAGCATCTCTCTAGAGGCTATTTTTTTAGTGATTAAAAAATGTTTCCAAGTACTGTTAGACTTAAAGAAAACATGTAAAGGTGGCACAGAGTTCCCATGTATCCCTCTCTATTTCCACTAATCGTTACATCTCACATTATTGCAGAACATTGTTGTGGGCAAAGAAGCAACAGTGATACACTTTTGCTAAACTCCATATTTTGATACTATTTGTTTTCCTCGCATCCCTTAGAGGTTTTAGGGTGCCATATCGGATACATGTTAGTCCCAGTCACATCTCTCTGTGGCAGTTTCTCAAATGTTCCTTGTTTTGATGATATTGACATTTTGAGAGTACTGTAGGGTGTGGTACTCCACCTCCAAATGACCAGACAGCAAAATGAGGAAATATTCTATAGGGACTCCACAGGTAACATAGTCCTGAGATGTGGGAGAAAGGTCTGTGTGTCCATAGTCACAGTGACTGTGCCCTCACATTGATGGCTACTTTGTCACACTTTCCTCTAGTGTATCACATGTTCTTTCCTACTGCGCCGTGTGGGTCTCTAAGCTCAGCAGAGTCCAGCCCTGCTCTCCCAGAGGCCATTTCCCAATAAGTTCACTCTCTCACCTCCTGAGATCCGGGTCCTACTACCTTTTCTCTGTGTCACCAAGTAAGCTCATTCCACATTCCCCACATTCAGGGGGTGAGTTTATTTCACTTTCTTTTCTTTTTGGCAAGGGGTCACTCAGGTGACTCAATTATTGCTCCTGTCTTTGTGCTCAAATATATTTCCTATTGATCTCATATATAGTGAGATCATCACTATACATCAATGGTTACTTATGTAACTTCTCTCCATTCCCTCCTCACTTGCCCATATGATCCTTGTCCTTTCCCAAACTGTATTGTTAGAAATAATCATTATGTACAGCACACCCTGTCAACTGCTAGGCAATTTTTGTGAAACATCCATTGGGGGATGGGTATTTGCTTTTGCATCACTCCATATTCAGGACTCACTCCTTGTTGTATTCCCAGGGATCGTTCTTGCCTATTATCCAGGGACAATATTTGGTGCAAGAGATGGAACCAGGCTCTGCTATGTGCAAGGCAAGCTTGATGTAATATCTCTCCATCCCCTGAAACATTCATTATTAATGAATGTTGGGTAAAATTATAGGAGAGTGATCAGTAGGTTGTGGGTCAGTCTGTGTGTAGCTTTCTAAGAAACTGGCAGGTGTCTTCCCTGGGACCTGAGCCATTTGCATCCTGCCAGCAGTGAAGGAGTGTGACTTTTGCTCCACATCCTGGTCAGCACTTGGCATCACCATGGCCTGGAATCCATCCTGAGGTTTCACTTTCCAGGTGTGACTTGTCATGCAGTCAATCAGGAACTAAAATTTTCACTTAAATAAGATGTTTAGAGAGACTTATTTATTTAACTTTATTTCAGTTATTACAATTGTCCTTTACTCTTACTTGTTTCTGTTATTATCTTACCATGTTTAATGTATAAGTTAAATTGTCATAGACAAAAATGTGCTGAATGAAATTTAGTATGTATGGCTCTCAATTCAATTTAAAAAATTTAAGGAGCCACACCCACCTGGCACTGCTCTAGACTTATTCATGGCTCTGAGTTAGGGCTCACGCCTGACAGGCTCAGGGCCCCATATGAAATGCCGAGATTGAACCTGGGTGAATGCATGCAGAACAAGTACCCTACCAGGGGCCAAATACTATTGACTGTTGGAGGAATCTTCTGTGGATCCTAGGATGTGTCTCCAAGGAGAAAGGGGCACTATTTTGGGATCAAGGCCATTCTAATAGGTGTGGAATGGTTTTTCTTGATGATTCATGTATATTTCCTTAAAGGATGTATAGTGTTGAATATTTCATTGCGCTTATTTGCCCTCAATATATCTTCTCTGCTGAGTGCTGAGAGTTTTGCTCCTTTCAAAAATTGAGCTATTTGAATGTCAGAGATATAGTAAAGAGCTTAGGGCTCTTGCCTTGCAGGCAGCTGACCAGAACTCATCTCCCCACACCTCATGGAGCTCCCTGAGAATCATCAGAATTCAATTCTGAGTAAAGACAAAAGTAAGTCCTGAGCACTGTTGGGTGTGGCAAAAAAGTAGAAGAAATATTGAGTAGTTTTATTTTTTGTTCAACTTGAAGAATTCCATGCTAATTTTATAATGTGTTCTTTATCACATATTTGATTTTCAACTACTTTCTTTTTGCTTGGGAAGAGAGAGCCCATACACTGATTATACACCTTTGATCCTGCCCTTGTGGGTCTTGACTGATGCTTACACGCTTGGTTGTGGAGTCCAGGGTGACACATTCGCTTGTAATGCTTGTGAGCATTGCATTTTATTGATTATCAGTGTGAAGCTTCTTTTGTGGGTATAAACTATGAATTAATGCATAGATTTACTATTATGGAAACGAAAGAGAGATCAATACCTATGATGTTTCCTAGGTAAAGAACATGGGTGCTGGGGGACAAAATGACTTATGTATTTATTTTTTATATTCTTGAAAACTTGAAAACACTGTGGTGCTCAAGATTAACTCCTATTTCTGGCTCAGGGATCAGTCCTGGCAGGACTTTGAAAGACCATATGCGGTTCCGAGGATTAAAATTGTGTCAGCCATGTGTAATGCAATTATATTACCTGCTGCATTATCTTTCACACCATGAAGAGTGTTTTTAATTTTCTTGTATGTACATGAAACAAAGTTATAAAACAAAGCTCCCGGAAGAGAGTGATGCAGAATCTCCTGCCCTTACACCAGGCTGTCTTCACTGGGGCTGATTGGAGGGGGGTGCATTGATTTTCCCTCCTCACCCAAGCAGAACCCTGGCAGCCAAAAACCTCCAGAACCCAACCACAACCATGCTCAAGGCCACTCTCCACACACTCAGATGAGCCTCACACAAAGGAACCAGCAGAAGAAACCAGGTATGTGGGACCTGGGGCTGAGATCTCCAAGCCTGCTCGGATTGGGACTGGGACACTTCCACCCATGTCCTCCATTTTCCAGTAGCTTGGCAGTCACACCCACAAACTGCCCCTGGCACCATGTAATCCCATCAATGACCAAGATCCAGATACTATAAAACAAAGCTCCGGGAAGCACACAGCTGCATTTGCGGCCGCGTGACCTCTTATAGTCTAACTCACTGATGTACCTAAAGCAGCACACATGTGTTTTGTTTTAACACACTTGCTTGTATTCTCTTATATACATTCTCCGTCCCTCTTGGAGAGGCTGGCAGGCTGCCAAGAGTATCCCACCTGCATGGCAGAGCCTCGCAAGCTCCCCGTGACGTATTTGATATGCCAAAAACAGTAACAATAACAGGTTTCATTCCCCTGACCCTGAAAGAGCCTCCAATACAGCACCATTGGGAAGGACAAGTAAGGAGAGGCTGCTAAAATCTCAGGGCTGGGATGAATAGAGACGTTCTTGGTGCCTGCTCGAGCAAATCCATAAACAACGGGATGATAGTGATACAGTGATAGAGTGATGTACTGTCACTGTCACTGTCATCCCGTTGCTCATCGATTTGTTCAAGTGGGCACCAGTAATGTCTTTCACTGAGAGATCCAATACACACGGGTAGCTTGCCAGGCTCTGCCGTGCGGGCTCGATACTCTCGGTAGCTTGCTGGGCTCTCCGAGAGGGGCGGAGGAATCGAACTCAGGTGGGCCGTGTGAAAGGCGAACGCCCAACCGCTTTGATGTACATAAATAGTTTTTAATAGTTATGTATAAAAAGTCCTGACACATAAAACACCTGTCAGATAATTTTAAAATTTTGACATTCTATTCTATTCTATTCTATTCTATTCTATTCTATTCTATTCTATTCTATTCTATTCTATTCTATTCTATACTATGACCCATTACTTTTTTTCAGGACAGATGCCAGGATCTCATGACTGAAAGGCACTGCTCTCATCCCCAGCCTCCTCAACTAACTTGACTTTTCTATCTAGAAGAGGTGGCTAGATTGTATGTATCTGGGAATATTGCTCAGAGTTAAAGTTTTGGACCCTGGAAATATTACTCAGAGTGAACTTGTTGAGGCCTGGGAATGTTGTTAGTTTAGACAGCCTGCAGACATGAGACCAGAATGCTGGTGCTAGAGGTGAAATAGTGCCCCAGAGGGGGCGGGGGGTAGCATTCCTATCTATCTTGCTATATCTCTACTTCCTCTCCTGAAAGAATCTCCCTTTGAGAAAGCCTATTACAAAGATGCTTTTCCCCATGAACCAAGGCCCTTGGATGTGTAAAAGGTTATCTTGCATAGATTAAGGTTGTTATTTGCCTGAAAAACGTTTTTCTGATGATTATGGATTCTAAGTAATAAATATGATTCATGGAGAACAGTCAGGGCTCAGTCCACAGGCTATGAGCCCCTTACCGCATGCTTTTCATGCCTATTTCTGCCTCTTTCTTAGGCCTCAATGCATCCCTGGTTCAGGTCTGCTCAACTGGGGCTGATCCCTGGCAAAAATCTAATATGGTTTTTCTTCAAAAGACTTTCTAGGGCCTCGTGAAATAGTATAGCAGGTAAGGTGCTTGCTGTGCACCTTGCCAGAATCAAGTTATTATTGCCTGCACCCCCTATGTTCTCCTGAGCACTGTCAGGAGTAATTCCAGAGTACAGAGTCAGTGAGCATCACTGGGTGTGACCACTTGACCTCCCAAAAAACTTCCTGTTAGATTAACTTGTTGTTGATATTATTCCAGTTGAAGTAATTTCCAGGCTTTAACTCTGCAGGAGAGATTGTACAGAAGTTAAGGCGCTTACCCTGCTCATGGCCAACACGGGTTTGATTCCTGGCACCACATAGGGTCCCATGAACCTGCCAGGAGTGATCCCTGAGCACAGAGTCAGGAGTTACTCCTGAGCACTGCCTGGTGTGGTCAAAAGCCAAAAACAAAACAAAATAATCACCACCAACGATAAAAGGGCTTTAATTCCGATTCCTCGCAGGGAAAACACTGATAGCCGTAACCTGAATGCACAGAAGCATCTCTGGCGTCCTCACGAACTCGTAAGATTGTAGCAAGGTCCAGAACAGAAAGCCATGGAAAATCGCTGAGTCAGTCTCAGCCCTGGTCACTGGTAGACAGTGTGACAAAGATCAGGTGAGAGGGCGAAGTCCCAGGACCCAGGTGTGGCTCCCAGTGTCTCCGTTCCCAGGGTGATGTTGGGGGCGGGAGATCAGGTCTAGGGATTCCTGGTCTCCCCAGACTTTCACTAGTCCCTCTGCAATCTGGTCAACGCCTCTGCCCGCAAACTCGTGACACATCGCCAGCCCTCACTCCCATTGGGCGTCGCTATCTGGAGCAGCCAATCAGCGTCCGCGCGGCTCCCAGTTATAAACCGATGGGAATCACGAGGGAGTTGGAAGGACTCTGCAGACTTCTTCAATATGTGGGAGCTGCGACAGCTGCTTTTGCTGCTCTTGGGGGCTCTGGCCCTGACCCAGACCCGGGCGGGTGAGTACGGGGTCTGGAGAGGAATTCATTGCGGGGGTGGGGGGGGAGGTAGAAACTACCAGTCTGATGTGCAGGACCCCCAAGAAAGTTTCTCCGTTTCCCTGCCCGGTGCCCGCCTCCTCCCCAACAACGTTCCTCCTTGTCCCTCCAACTTTCAACTCCGCCCGCGCCCCTAAGTCCCGCCCTTCTCGGTCCTTACCCCCTTTCCCGTCTTCCAGTCCCCTCCCTTTCCCTCACCCTGGCCCCGGGGCGCGCAGGTCTCACCCCCTCCTCTTCTCCAGGCAGCCACTCCATGCGGTATTTCTACACCGCCGTGTCCCGGCCCGGCGGGGAGCCCCGCTACACCGAAGTCGGCTACGTGGACGACACGCAGTTCGTGCGCTTCGACAGCGACTCGGCGAGTCAGAAGATGGAGCCGCGGGCGCCGTGGGTGGAGCAGGAGGGACCCGCGTACTGGGAGCGGGAGACGCGGATCGCCAGGGACAACTCTCAGACTTACCGAGTGGACCTGAACACGCTGCGCGGCTATTACAACCAGAGCGATGCGGGTGAGCGCGGCTGGGCAGGGACGAGCCAACACAGGGACGGGAAGGGTCGCCCCGAGGCTGAGGGACCCGCCCCGGACCCTTGACCCGAAGGAGCCACGGGGACCTGGCCCCGGTTTCGTTTTCGATTCAGGGTTAATCTGTGTGGGGCGGGTCAGACTCTCACACCCTCCAGCTGATGTACGGCTGCGAAGTGGGGTCCGACGGGCGCCTCCTGCGCGGGTACAGTCAATACTCCTACGACGGCGCCGACTACCTCGCCCTGAACGAGGACCTGCGCTCCTGGACGGCGGCGGCGGGCACGCAGGCTTGGAGAACCCTGCGCAAGTGGGAGCAGGCGGGCCAGGCTGAGTACCGCAGGAACTACCTGGAGAACATCTGCGTGCCTTGGCTCCTCAAACACCTGGAGAACGGGAAGGACATACTACTCCGCTCAGGTACCGGGTCCAGGGTGCTGAGGACCTCTGACCTCCGCTGGGGGGCCCTGCTCCCCACAAGGGGGAAGGTAGTGGGGTTCAGTGTCAGAACGGCTCTGCTTCTTCAGGAGAGGGACGGTTTGGTTTCCATGTTTTGTACCAGAGAGACTCGCCCTCCCCTCAGGTCGACCCTGTGTCCACAGGACCTTGAAGGACCCCGGTGTGTTGGGGGAAGAAGGGGGGGCGGTGAGAGCTTCTCTGAAATAAGGAATATGGGTTTCCTGGGATCCAGCAGCCATCTGTGAATTTTCTCAGATCTTAGCTCTGACTCCTGCTTCTCTCAGTCACTCACCCTCCACCCAGGACAGGGCCAGAATCAGTGTCTCCTTAGAGACCTTAACCTCCTACCAAAACCCTGTTCTAGAACTTTCCAAGAAATTAGGATTTTCTCCAGTTTCTCCAACCAAGCTTGTATCTGGATTTTTACCTCCTATTACAAACCAATTAATCTGTTCATCCTCATTCTGGAAGTGACCCAACATGTGAATTTTCTCATTTTCCCTCCTCAGAAGCCCCCAGAAGATACATCACCCGCCATCCCTTCTCGGACAGTGAGGTCACCCTGAGGTGCTGGGCCCTGGGCTTCTACCCTGCTGAGATCACTCTGACCTGGCAGCGTGATGGGGAGGACCTGACCCAGGACACAGAGCTGGTGGAGACCAGGCCTTCAGGGGATGGAACCTTCCAGAAGTGGGCGGCTGTGCTGGTGCCTTCTGGAGAGGAGCAGAGATACACGTGCCGTGTGCAGCACCAGGGGCTGCCGGAGCCTGTCACCCTGAGATGGGGTGAGGAGGGGGACGGGGCACAGAGCCTGTTCTCAGGGAATCAAGGTTGGCCCCTCTGGGGAACTGTTGAGGGTCAGGCTGTGGCTGGGGTCAGACCCTCTCCTTCCTCCCTTCCCAGAGCCCCCTTCTCAGCCCACCATCCTCACTGTGGGCCTCATTGTCGGCCTGGTTCTTCTTGGACTTGTGGTCATTGGAGCTGTGGTGGCAGCTGTGATCTGCAGGAGGAAGCGCTCAGGTAAGATGGGGGCGGGAGAGGGGGATATCTGTCTAACATGGCAAGTCTTAAGTCTTGTCCCACTTTGGGGATCTCCTCCTTGTGTTAGCTCTCCTGCCTATTAGTGGGAGCACCACCCGCCCCTGTGCTGTTGCTCACACTCCCCTGTGTGTGCTGCTCTCAGGGTTGCTCATGAAAGACACGTTCACCTCCATAAGCTGGGGATGAACCTGGTTCCCAGGGTCACAGGGACTGTCTCTGTGAGCACAGACCGCCAAGAACAGGCTGGTCAGTTAAGGAGCATCTCTTTCCTGTGTGTTTCCTGGTCCTGCCTCAGTGTTCAGAGTTCTGATGCTTCCCAGGGGTCCGGGCTCGAGAGCTGCTCCATGGCCTCAGGACCCAGTGCTCTCCCTGACATTCCCTGGGATATTTTCTTCCCGCAGGTGAGAAAGGAGGACAGTACATTCAGGCTGCAAGTAAGTGTGTGCAGGGCTGGGGCCCTGGAATCCTGGGGACAGAGACCAGAGCCCACGGGGAGCTCCCGCACCCCTAGTTCCTCCTCTAGGTCTGACCTTGGTCTGTTTGTTCCCCCCCAGACAGCGACAGTTCCCAGGGCTCTGATGAGTCTCTCTCGAACCCTAGAGGTGAGACTCTGGATGCTGGAGTGGGCGGGATTGGGCAGAAGGGACAGGACTGGGTTTGGGGCTTCTTTGAGCGGGATGCTGGGAGCTTGCTCAGGATGTCACCATTTGTCACTCACCTGAATCTCTTAATTTTTTTTCAGCAGTCTGAGACAGCCTCCCAGCTGGGTTTCCTCATCTTCCAATGTTGTGACTCAAGAACTGCTGATTCTCTTTTCTGCCCTGGGACCTGAGTGTGTCTGTGTTCTGTCACATACTGTGAGGGGGGAGACTGATCACCCCTGCCCACCAGACCTTCCCCACACTGACCTGCATTCTCTCCCTGATGCTCTGGGCTGTGCCAGCAGAGACAGGACTCAGCCGTCTCCATCTGTGTTAGCTTCTTGTTTTCCTGAATCATGTTTCTCCCTTACTGAAACCGGCATCTGATTTGCATTTTTCTAATTCCTGTTTTGTGGAATTGAGGGGTTAATAAAGGAAATTCCTGAAATTTGAGAAGAGACAAATAGAAATCCTGAGACCTTCCATGTTTTATCTGTTTTGATTTGAGTCTGTCCCTGAGATGACAGGAGAGGCTGTGAGTGGATGGGTGGGGACAGAACTTTGCCCAGTCTGTCCCTGTCCCAGTAATTGTGGGCTTTGATGTGGTCACTCATTGTCTGGGTCTTTTCTTGTTGTGGTCCCTCAATGCATCTCATCCCACAGGCCCTTGATCACAGGAACTCAGGTAACACCTGGACTCATCCTGTCCCAGGACCTTGAGCAGTGAGGACTTTTGTGCTGGTCAGCCTAGGTTCAGGCCTGGGTCTGCTCCTTAGCCCCATCTGGGTGTTTATTTGTTGCTCTGTGCAGGAGGCTGCCTGTTCTCTTGTACACACATTCACAGCTCATTCTCAGTGTGTTTCACCATCTCTCAGCCTCAGGAGGCATTTGCCTCTCACTCAATGTTCAGGATGGCCCCTGCACACAGGAGTCTCTGTGGTATTGAGAGATGAGTGTTCAGACTTGCCATGTTGGAATTCAGCCCTCCCACCCACCAACCCTGAAGCTCTGGAATCTCAGCGTTGTCTGTGATCTGAGTTCATGGATTTATAAACTACATCAAATTTAGGGATTAGAAAAATACGGGATCTGCAAACCCAAGATACTGTTCTCTGAAGAGAGAAAGTGCTGTGCGCTGTGGGTGCCAGTGTGGAAAAGAGGTAAAGTGAGGGTGAGAAGCACTTGCGAGAAAAGTGGAGGTGACATCGATGTCACTTGGAGTAGACATTGTTGCTGCCCCAGCACAGCTTATATGTTGAGGTTGCATGAATAAGACAGTGTCTCTACCATGGTCTACACTGATCATGTACCCACTGTGCCAGATATGGGGAAGATATTTTGGGGTCTATCAAACAACAGAGAATGAAAATCAGGCAAAACTTACCAGCCTTGGTGATTTAGTAGGAAGGGAAAGACAGACTTACACTGTAAATATAATAACCAAGGCAAGTGTTCTGGTTTGAAATTGGTAATCTCTGGGGAGAACGGGACCCACTTATAAGTGTGTGGGGACTGGGACAATGGCTGTGTTCCTAGTCTGGTCAGTGTGGCTCCACTGGATGGTGTCCTTTGAGGAGACATGGAAGGATGTGAGGGACTGACTATGTGGGTGTCTGGTGCCAGGCAGAAAATGTCAGTATAAATGCACCAGAGCAGGTGTGAGTCTGTGTCGGGGAAGAGGAGGCAGCGGTGTGGCTGGAGCAGTCACTGAAGTGAGGTCCTGGTGCCCTCAGGTCACAAGGCTGCCATGACTCTGGAAGATTTGACATCTATCTAAGAGGGGCAGCTACATGCAGGCTTGAATGAAAATTCAGCCTGGTGCGATTGTTTCTGGGTCATCGATCTGGCCCAGATGGACAGGTGAGGGGACAGTGAGCTGCAGGGAACTGGGAAACTGGTGCAGATTCCAGGGTAGAGATGTTGGGCACTTTGGGGTGTGAGCAGGTGAAATAATGGAAGTGACTGGATTCTGCAGGCATTTGAAGTTGGACTTTACAGCATTTCTTAATGTATGGAATCTGGGTTAGGAGGCAGGAGTCAAGGAGAAACACCAAATTTCAGGATTTGCAAGTGGACTTATGGGTGCTTGCACTGGACTCAAGAAAGATTCTGGAAGAAGCTCCCTAAGGCAATGACACCAGAGGATCCAGGTCACCCTCCTGGATGTCAGAAATGCAGGTGATAACAGCAGCAGGACAGACAACCCTGGATTCAGGTGGGATGTCTGGGCTGGGATAACAGGCTCCAACAGTGATATTTAAATCTTGGAGAACATATGAGCACAACCCAAGAATGATGACTAAAGAGAAACAACAAAGATGAAATCCTGAATCCCCAGAGCTAGGCGACCTGACCAGACCTCACAGATATGACACCGTGTGGAAGGCACAGGGATACGGAGCCACAAATGCCAGTGAGCTGATAGATTCTTAAATCTCAGAGAATATGACATGGAGGAAGTCTGGGTTTTAATATGTTTGCAGACTCAGAAATGAATCTCAGAACCAAGCAGCTCGATGCAGAGATGTCTGCAGACAGCCAGGCTGATTTCAGATGTGAGCAGGCATCATCCCTCCACCTGCCCCCTGTAATATGGTCGCCACAAACCTCGAGAACTAAAAAACAAAACCAAATAAAACCAAACCCAGGTACACGAGGCCAGTGACTGAAAAGTCCAGGCCTCAAGGGATCAGGACAGGCGGCTCCTTCCCATCTCCCTGTCCATACAGGGTCCTGGCTGTCACGCCCACAAACTGTTTCTGGGTGCCATTTAAGTGCATTAATGGCCATGATCCAGAGAATCACAAATGAATCTCAGAACCGAGCAGCTCACTGCAAAGATTTCTCTGGACACTAATTGTTTAAAATTTTAGAATTTCAGGAGACATTTCGTGATATTCATAACAAGCAATGCAAAATAAATTATCTAGCATCTGTCTCTGGGGTAGGCTTGAGTGGTGGTGAGAAAATTCAAAATAATGGGGGTGGGAAGGTATAATGCTGGTGGGATTGGTTTTGAAATATTGAATGTAATCAATTATTGTAAACAACTTTATGAAAATAATATTTAAGAACAATAATATTGTTGGAGGTGAGGCTTCTGGTTTCAGGCCCATTTATCAGGAAGAATGTAATGACTGTACCTCACTGCCCCTGTCCCCAGGTGGACCCCAGTAAATAATGACACCTGTGCTCCAGGCGCCACATGCTGACAGAGACTGGGAGAGGCCTGAGTATGCCAAAACATGCCAAAAACAGACCAGGGGTTCAGCTAGATGGGGAACTCGTGAGTCATTCACCAGAGAGCACTGTGGGTGGGTGATGCTTAAACTACACATTTAATTATTTTCTTCTGGGAAGGAAAAAACAAGAGACCCTGTGCTGGAGGATTCTGTTTGCTTCTCTGAGGGGTTTGGCCATTGGAATGAGGCGGTGGGTGTGAGCTCAGCAGCAGGAAAATGCCTCAATCTATTTCCTAGCTGGATTTCCTATTAGTGTAAACGATAGACCCCAAATTTTCCTAATATTGGTAAAGGACAAGAGAGACCTGAGATGTATCTATGCATCATTGTAACACACATTACTAATACATGTACTATAGAAGACACACATACACAGAGCAGACATGGATGTACATGCAGAGGTCTGTATGGGCATGTGGGTGTGAACATCACGGTGACTACATAGAGCAGGCTGGAGGCCACACAGGAGCAGAACCCACCATCCTCTCTCGGTCACCCTCTCACAGGACACACTGTCCCTGCTGCAGGTCACAGAGGTCACTGCCCACACCTCTGACTCCCTGATGCTGGATACTGGGACCTGAGCAAGGACAGTTGTCACAGCTGCTTCTGGACACTGAGGACACTACTGCCACTCACCACCGAGACAATTGGGCCCCTACTGTCTCAGCCTCTGTCACCACGTCCTGAGTCAGTGTCCAGCATGTGGTCACCTGCCAGTGGGGCTCATGTTGTGTCCAGTGCAAGAATGTGAGGCAGAGTGGAGTTGCCTGTCTCAGGAAAGGAGGGTCTCAGCTCCCACCCACTGTAACTCCCCTCATGTAGGTAAAGGGTACCAGGTCTGGGGATGATACTGGAGAGTGAGGAACTGGGGGAAATGACAAATTTCAGTTTGCTGAGCTGTCTGTGAACATTTTCCCTCATCAAATTGTCTAGAAGCTCCCTGTGCCTGTCCCACATCATAGACTAGGGCTGTGGGGAGGTGACTGTCCTCACTTCACAGACCCCAGTCAGGCAGCTCTGGACCACGGAGGGATGTCACTCACACATGTGCTTGTTAAGTGGCCACAAGCCTGAGCTCAGCTGGTCGCCTTCAAAGAGAGGTTTCCAAGCCCTGTGCCCTCCTGCCTGGGGGCAGGCCTGCTTGTCTGGGTGCCCCCTGCCAAGTGCTTTCTCATGGCCTCGAGCAAGCAAGTGGAGGGTTCAGAAGCACAACAGAGGAGTGGTTAACACATCTTGTTATATTTACTTGAATCATCCTTGTTATCTGATCACACGTCTGGGCATTTACATCCATGCCCTGGGGTCTGGCATGTTTTTCTTACTATCTGGTAAACTTATGACCCTGAGGCACAAAATGGAGTCTAGCTTTCCAAATTGGAGTCTCAGGGGTTCTTTTACACTCTGCTCACAGTTATACATCTGGGTGATATCACTGGGTGCTACCGCCTCTACAACTAAAATAAGAAAATATCCCAAATACAAGATAAAAAAAAGATAGAAAAAAAGGTCTGAGCAATAGTACAGCACTAAGGTGTTTGCCTTGCACACTGCTGTCTAGCTGGGTTTGCTCCTGGCACCCCATATGGCCCCCCGAACAATGTCAGTACTGATTCCTGGATGCAGAGCCAGAGTAAGTCCTAAGCACCATGCAAAACCAGTAATTTAATAAGGAAATAACAACTGTCAAATTCTAAGAACTGAAGATTTTGTCTATAAAACAGAGCTTACTTGGGGCCTTTGGGACACTAGCGAAGGGAAGTGGGCTCTCTGGTGGTGGGAGTGGGGTTGGAGTGATGTTATGCATGAAAATTATGAGTAATGATATTGTAAAACCATGTACCCAGATTAAAATGCAAAAAAGATGGGTAGGGTAAAAATGTTTAAAATATTCTTTAACAACATAATACAGGAGCCAGAGAGATAGTACAGGGGGTAGGATATTTTTCTTGCACACAACCGACCCAGGTTTGATTTCTGGCATCCGATATGGTTTCCTGAGCCCACACAAGAGTGATTCCTGAGTACAGGGCCAGAGTAACCGCTGAGCACTGCCAGATGTGGCCCCAAAACAGCAACAAAATAACACCCCACAATAGATGAGGAACAGCTGTGCAACTGCTGTTATATATTAAGGGGCAGGGGCCACGGAGTCTCCTAACTGTGCTCGGGGGCTCAGAGGCCCCTCCCAGAGGTAACAGATCAATCTAGCAGATGGATCAATTCTAGGTCCAACAACTAGGTGTTTCTGGGGACCTGAGGTGTCTAAGACCACCAGAATCATCTTGGGGGCTTCCAAGGCTACACCCTGGGCTCAGGGGCCAAGAGGTACTTGGAGCTAACACAGTCCTAGAGAGCAGAACATGAACCTCTAACTCCTTTGTTGCTCTGCAAGGGTGGGGACGGGGCTCAATCCTGGTTGTGCACTCACGGATCACTCCTGGCAGGACTAGGAAGCATACGGTAGTCAAATCCAGATTGGCCACGTGCAAGGTAGGCACGTCCTCTTGTACTATGTCTCTGGCTTCCTCTAACTCCTGTGTTATCTCCCCCAGTTCTAGTGTGTTGTCCTTTTTAAAAATTATCTGCATTCTATATCCCAGAGATTGTGACCCACATACATAACCCAACACATGGGAACACTTCTTTTTTTTTTAAATTGAATCATTGTGAGATAGTTACAAAGCTTTCATGTTCGAGATTCATCCATACAATGATCAAACACCCATCCCTCCACCAGTGCACACTTTCCACAGTCCATGTCCCCAGTATATCCCCTCCACCCCCCACACCATCCCAGTCCTCACCCTGCCTTCATGGCAGGCAATTTCCCCAATACTCTTTCTCTACTTTTGGGCATTATGTTTTGCTTGAATCTTCCCACCACCATTCAAGTCTGCCCACCAGGGGCAGATGCTAGATCATTTATTGTGCATTACTCATTTTGAATATCTTGGGTACTATGGCTGCATACTTTTCTGGAATCCTAGATTATAAATGGTTGGGTTCCAGAGACATTTCTGTAGGGCACTAATCCATTTTGGGATTCAACTGGGCATCTGAGCCGGGTCTGTTGGTGTGCTAAGATGGTGCCCAAAGGCACATTGTGGGCATGACAGCCAGGCCACTGAGCCCCGTGCCTCTGTTGTCATGCAGTATGTAAATTTAATCCTAGAACCCTCTGGGCCTTGCTTGTGGAAGTTCTTGGTCACCAGGATTCCATCTGGAGTAGGAGTGGAACATACTTTCTCATTGTAAATTTTAATTTAAGTTTACAGAGAACCATCAATTGCCTCAAGATGCAAGTGTTAGATGTAGTCAAAATGCCCTTCCCACTGCTCATGTATGGCCTTGTTTCTGAATTGCATGTTTTAATTATTTTTATCTTATTGAGTTTATTTTCTCTCCTTCTCTTCATTGCTGTTCTTAGTGATGCTGTGATGACTGGAGTCTGCGCACATGCCTGACTGGTGCGTGCACGTTTCTAGCTGTGACACTCACCGTGAGGTTGGTGGGACCTTCCCACGATGCTTGCTGAGGCACAAATTATGCTTGTGGAGTCACTGGAGTCACTCTGGTGCCCACCTACATGCCTACCAGTGACCGCAGCTCCTGGTCCTGGTATCCTACTCAATATGCCTCAACCCTGACACCATCTGCTAGAGATAAAAGACTCCATCTATGAGACTCTGTCACTCTGCCTTAGACACCGATGTCAAATCCAGATTGTTATCTGAATTTACACCAATCAGGAATAAATCTGAGACTGCTACAGTTACCTCCTCAGGCTCAGTTTTCTAGAGTGACTCATAGAACTCAGGGAAACTTCAATGTCCACCAGTTTAGTGACATGATAGAGTACAGATGAGGATCCTGATAAAGAGATAGAAGTGGTAAATTGCAGAAGCAAAGGAGCTTCTGTTACCATAGAAATGGGGTTTATCACCATCCAGGAACTACAGGAAAAGGTGAAATATTAGAACTAAATATGTGTCTAAGGCTCTTACCACTGTGGAAATTTCAAGGTTTTTAAGGGCTCTCTACCAGAAATAGGAATGAAGCAAAACTATGTGTCATACTATAAAACTCAAAATCCCAACCTCGGTTGAGATAATTGTGCAGAATCTCAAGCTTATCCACCACATTTCTCACTTTCACATAAAAGTTCTACTTGGCTAATTCTAGACATTTATGGAGTGACCCTCTCAATTGTACTTGAAAATCACCTAAAATTCTCTCTGTCCATCCTCTAAAAGCTACTTTTAGAATATACTAAAAAAATTCTAATATTAAGCCATTATCAGCTGATTAATAATACTGAGACTCTCATACTTTTATAGAAAATCTATACTAGAATTCCCTTTTAGGGCTTCCCCTAATAAATTTCCTCTGAGTGTAACCTCTCTTGGCTTCTACCTAGAGAACGTAGACTAGACTACCAAAGTCATTTCTGTTGCTACACCAACACCTATGATCGATTCCATCCTGTTAATAATTCCTTTGATTTCTCTATATTCTTCCATCACCATCTGATTTTACTTGGTTTTATCTCTTTGAGTTAATAGACAGTTGCTCTCCCAAGCCACCAATTTTGGGATTATTTGTTACAAAGCAATAAGTGTCAATAAGGTTTTCCTGTTTCTCCTGTTCTATAGGTATTACTCCCATCGACTTTGGTTCCTGAGACTTGTAACTGTTATTCATATTGTTTCAGATTCCTCTCATACTTATTCCATTTACTTTTTAAAACGTATTTTTCCATTTTCCCTTCATTGATATTATAATGACAGGGGTGAGAAGTGTGTGTTTGTGTGTGTGTGTATGTATGTATGTATGTGTATTTGTATCTTGGGGTACAACTTTCACAAACATACCTGTGGGTTCTCTAGATGCTCACAAACATACTTATGAGTATGATCTCATAAGTATCTCAACCACTGATCTTGCACATCTTCATTTGTGATACTGGCAGACCCTGCCAGAGACCCTGTGGCACAGGGGTCCCAACAGCAAAGTTCCCAGGTGCAAGGTGATTATCCCATAACTTGTGACCTCATCCTGCACAACAGGTGCTCTGTGCCACAGAACCAAATCCCCTTCACTCAATACATTTTTATTCCCCATTATGCTTCTGCCTTTCTCTTATCCTTCCTTTATCCTTATTTTTTCAAACATAAAGTAAAAAATAATTATAAAGTACAATGCTGAGTATTTATGCCAACAGGAAGCATTATCTGGGTGTAAAGACTAAAAAGCAGAAAATGGCAGAACATCAACCTTGAATGAAAGTGAAAGTAATTCATGGCCAAAAGTAAATTCTAGTGATTTTGCCAAAAGTAAATTCTAGTGATTTTGCAACCTTCATAGGTGGACTAATGACTCTTCTTTCCTACCTTGGCTAAATTTAAATTTTTTTCAGAAGAAACACATGAACTCTTTTTATTTATTATTTTATTTTCCCCCTTTTTATTGATTCACTGTGAGGTACAGTAACAAAGCTTTCATGCTTGAGCTTCGATCATACAGTCATTAAACTCCCATTCCTTCACCAGTGCATGTTTTCCACCACCAAAATCCCCAATATGCACGCCCCCCCCCATTCCACACCTCCCCCTGTCTGCGTGGAAGAAAATCTGCACAATATTCTCTTTCTCTTCTTTGGTTACCTTAGAAATTTTGAGACCACACCCACCACCACTCATACTTGACGAAAAGGCAATGCTAGACAATGTGTTTTGTATTGCATGTTATGGATACAATATAGTGTCGTGCGGCTGTGAGAGTGGCTGTGCACTCTAGGAATTCTAAAATTTTTTTTCTTTTTTTGGGTCACACCTGGCGATGCACAGGGCTCATTCCTGGCTCATGCACTCAGGAATCACCCCTGGCGGTGCTCAGGGGACCATATGGGATGCTGGGATTCGAACCCGGGTCGGCCGCGTGCAAGGCAAACGCCCTACCCACTGTGCTATCACTCCAGCCCCGGAATTCTAAAATTTTAATAATTTGGGTCTGAAGAGATCGCTGCAGGAAGTTGCTTGGGTCTGAGATTTGTTTGTGTGTCTCTGGCTCACAGCCGTGTGGGAGCTTGAATAGACAGTGGTCATATTTGGGTGTCATCTCAGAATACCACTGGGGCGAGGTGGTGGGGAAGGAGAAGGGCTGACTCCATTTCTGTCCCATGAGGCCTGGCATTTGCAGCCAACTCCACTCGTACATGGAACTTGTTGCTGACTTCTAGAAGAAGGCGGACACCCGGGCTCCTACAGGGCAGGAGAAGGGACTAGAGTAGCCCCTGACTAGAGTAGCCCAGCAGAAATGGCCTATTGCAAAGTCCAGGGCTATCTCTGCATGAACTATTTTTAGGGGGAATGGGCTCCCCAAACTCAGGGGACCCATGCAAAACACTGGAGACCCGACTCCCCCTCAGTGTTCTTTCAATGTCTTCCAACCTTGTGTCTAAGTGGTGAGGTGAGACTGAAAAGCTAGGTAAGAGCTATTCCAACTGGTCAAATAACTTCCGTTATCTTTATTGCTTAAATGGATTCCCTCTCTGGTTCAAGAACTAAAAATAAAAGGGAAACTTCAATGGAAATTAAACAGAATTTCTCCTTCAAATGCAAAGGGTTTTGTTGACATTGGTGGAATTTTCATTCTTGGAGCTACCAATGTCACTTGGGTCCTGTACTCTGCTGTTGGGTAAGATTTGAGAAATGAATTTATATTCCTGCAATCCATGCCCAAGCAGAAATGTTTATACTATGCGTGGGAGCATTCAGAAAATCTTCAGAAAGATATTTGAACTTGACAGAATTTTGGGCTATTCAGAGGCAGACATCAGTATCATTGTGTGTGATGCACTTATGCAGCCTTTTCTCAAGACACAGCAGCTGCTCACTTTAAAAGGCACCGTGACCTTCCAGAGTTGATCCTAACTATACAGTAGATGGTCTGCTGATGCCTTGTTCTCCTGGTGACCCTAGAGTTATTGAAATTACAAAGATAGATATCCCTCGGGATAAGCTTTTGGAGTCAGTTGTTAGCATTTTGGATATGTTAGTCACTCTCTTGCACAAAAACCCAGCCATGAGCATGGCTTGTTGGAGTTTAAGAAGTTTATAGAAGCTTTTGGTCAAGAAGGATAGACAAGGATAAGAAGGAAAACCTGTTACACATGTGTTCTTTTATGTAGGTATTCTTGTGTAGCATTCAGAATATTGAGAGTAAAACTCTTTACCACAGGGGAATAGAACTCTCACTTCAGTGGTTCCTTTGTTTTATATGTTTTTGTTCTATTGCCCATTAAAAGTTCCTGTTAACATATATGATATAAAGGGAATGTATTTTGAGGAAATAAGTGATACATGAGTGGCAGAAATGTAACTTTCCCAGTAAAAGAGAAATAAGTGGTAATCTTTGCAAATTTTTCTCCTTTCATACTGAAATAATATAGGCCATATTTCATATTTTAAAAATGTTTTCTCATCATTTAATAAAAAATTTGTTCAATGTGTTATAAAAATTTTAATAATAGCATCTTACTCTCAAGGATGGCTAATAAAATAGTAAAGAGCGCTTTAATTGGACTAAAGACAAAAATTGTGTCCTAGTCAAGCCTCTAAAAGAATTGATATGAAAAGTTGATGTTTTTCTCTGTGTATATTTTGATAATTACTTTAAAAGCAGCAGACTTGTATAGTTCATTAAATACTTTCACACTTCAATCTCAAGAAAAGGACTTTCTAAATTAGGCATGGTCTGTATCTTGGAGAAATTTATCTTTTTGATGTCTTCTTGTAGCAAGATTGAGCAAAACAGGTAGGAAATGTGTGCTTTTAAAATAGCTTTGTCAGTGAAAGATAAAGTGAAATTTATCAGTTACACAGGCGGGGGGGGGAGCTAGGGATGTGGGGAGGGCTAGGGGCGTGGGGGGACGGGGTGGAGCTATACTGTGATTCTTGGTGGTGGAATATATGCACTGGTGAAGGGATGGGTGTTTGAGCATTGTATAACTGAGACTTAAACCTGAAAACTTTGTAACTTTCCACATGGTAACTCAATAAAAAAATTAAAAATAAATAAATAAAATAACTTTCTCACAAAATTACGTAATAGAAACTTTGTTTAAAAGAATGGTTTCCCTTGGAGTGTCGGAAACTTCCACTTAATGTCACTGTATGTGTGTACATATACATATGATTTTTGAAACATAGAAGAGTAAGAGTCTTGTCTTTATCTTTTAAGTTCAGAGACCATTTTTTCCTGGCCACACGTGTAGTATCAGTACAATGCTTTTTCAATCTTTCAAATTGAACTGATATCTCTTTAAGCAACAGAGTGCAAGTTTGACATTGTAATCTGAGGGTGTGTTATACTTTTTAACCTGATCACAAAGTTGTACATTCTACACTTACATTGGCAATACTTGAAAAACATTAAATTAGTTAGAAGAAGATAGATTCCTTAATTTCTTCCCTAATTTTACCTTAAAAACATTATTAAATAAATTTCATTTGAAAAGATATTTGTGCATTTCTCATGTTTTGCTACTTGTTTGATCTTAGATCTTCTGTACAGATTGTTTTGGTTGATATTAAAAATCATTGACATGAAATATAAAAGATAACGTGACAAAAAGAATAACAAGTGCAGTGCACGTGGGTCTTAGGAACACTGATGATGGAGGAAGTACAGTAATTTTTATACCAAAAGCATAAGAATTAGCATTATTTTAATGATGTTACCTTAACTACAGACAAAACACAATAAAAAAATGTTCAGTCAACTTTATGGTCTCACTGAGCAGGATGTTGCTCATAATAGGTGGAACCTAATGCCGGGGCCTCTCACGGCAGATTCATATCTCTTTTTCCTCTTCAGTGTGAACTCTGAGTCCAAAGTGCTGGATCCTCAGTTTCTTCCAGAGGCCAGAGCAGTTCAACCACTAGGGACACCTGTGAGTGCTTTTAGCACCAGGAGAAAGCACCAGGACAGTCCCTGGAGAGCTGGGACACCTGCAGAGAATAAGCTCCCACCTGACATTAGGAGGAATGTTTCCTTCCTGCTCTCAGTAAAAGTGATGAAAATTTCCTCAGCTACTTCTCTGCCCACTTTGGGGGCTTCTTCATGCTCAGACAGGAACTGGTCCAGTCTCACTGTCACTCCTGGCAGTTTGCTTCCCTGTTCAGTCCTGAAAAATTAATGCAAAATAAAGAAAGTGAAGGGACAGAAAGTCACAGCTGTAATAAAAATATTGGAATTTGAGCTAGCAAAGATTTTACAAATCATTCTAATTATGCAGATGAAGAAAAATCCATTTTAAAGGTAATTAAGGTCCGTAAGTAGCAGAACATGGCTGCAAACCTAGGACTTCTGTCTCCTAGCCAAGTGAACTGTCCAGCATTCCAGGAGCATAAACAGAAGCTGAAAATGGGGGAAAGCAGCGGGAGTGTTGTCTCTCCCTGACACTTTCCATCACAGACCCACAGAGATCAAATGGAGATTCGGGCACTGGAGTGACAGGTCTCACACAGGTGGCTCCATCCTACAGTGCTTGTAAGTTGATTGATCCCAAATTTAAGCTATAAATTGGCAACAACTCTAATAATCTTTCCTCAAAACCTCTTAGCTAAAAATAAAATTAAAATAACACATGGAACTGGGAACTCCAGGACACATAGGTAGCCCTTATATCCAAGCCCACAAAGGTAGGAAAAATGTTCACTGAGTGAATGAATCAAGTGCAGGGGTTCAAACAAAACGAATAAACTCCTTAGGGTCTGCATTCTGTTCAGTGTCCCATGGAGTAACTTTCCCCCAGGGGAGAACAGCCAGAAATCACTGACAATGTCAACTAGGACAGGGATTTGCATGGGGTGGTCAGTGCTCTGCCTCTGCCGGGTGTGAGCTGCACAATGCTTTGGAGGGTCCCTGTTCAGCACTGGGACTGGTTGGGCAAACCCAGTGTCTTAAGACAGCCCAGAGTTTGAGGGAGGCTCCCTCACTCAGCATCACTCAGTCTCCCCGGTGTGCATGTCTCCTGGGGCCCCAGACAATGGCTGGTCGAGCATCTCTCTCCTCCAAATCTCAGTCTCCAAACCCTATCTCGGGGGGCAGAGATCTGAAACTCCTCCTCTCACAACAACTCTGCCTTCATCGAACATTTTCCAACACTGGAGGAGAGGCTCCTTGATGCTTCACCAAAAACAGTGTTCATTTCCCACCTCCTGTCAATATGGTTTTAATAACAAACAAGATATATATGATTAGGTATTTATATTCATATATTGTTACAGGTGTTTTTAATATTAGCATGAAATAGACTGTATAACATCATTTGGGGTTAAGAGCAGCAGGTATGGTGTTTGCTCCGCACACAGCTGATCCGAGTTCAATTCCCAGCACCCCATATGGTCCCCTAAGCCCACAAGGAGTGATCCCTGAGTACAGAGCCAGGAGAAAGTCCTGAGCACTATTGGGTGTGGCCCAAAAATTAAAAAAAGGAAGAAAGAAGGAAAGACAGAAAAAAGGACAGAAAGAAAGGAGAGAAAGAAAGAGAGAAAGGAAAAAGGAAAAGAAAGAAAGAAAGAAAGAAAGAGAGAGAGAGAGAAGAGAAAGAAAGAAAAAAGGAAGGAAGGAAGAAAAAAAGAAGAAAATCAACATATCTGAAATTTGAGAAAATAAGCCCCAAACTGCAATTGAGATTCCAGACTGAGCTTGCCATTCCCTCAGACATGCTACAACTCTAGCAAAGAGGAACCATTCACCATCTCTGATGATTCTGCTTTAATTTTTTTCTGTTTATTAAAGGACCATGATTTATAAAGTTACTGATAGTTAATATTTCCACACCAATCTCTTCACCTGTGTCAGCAACAATTCTCCTTCTTTGGAAACAAGACACTTCTTTCCGTTGGAGCCAAAACTAATGAAGATATATTTATCTGTAACCTTGAATTTTAAAATGAGATTTTAAAACGGGCCCATAATCATGTGGATATCCCTCCCTTTCTTAGGTGATTTTTCCTGTGCCCTTTAGAAAGGGAGCATGGAGAAAGGAACAACAGACCTCCTCTGCCCTCCCCTTTCCTTCTTTCTCCTTCCTTCCCTTCCTTTCCTTCCCTTCCTCATCCCTTCCATTCACTTCCCTTCTCTTCTCTTTCCTTTCATTCTTCTCTTTTCCTCTATCCTCTACTCTTCCCTGTGTGTTTAAGTTATAAGATATAACTCGAAGTATGGGGAATTGGAGTGTGGGGAAATGCCTGAAAGTTAACTGTCGTTTACCAGCCAATTACAGAGCTAATTCCTGCTCTAATAATTACCCTCCAGGCAACAAATTCACCCTCACCCATTGCTTCCTGTGCCAGATGGACACAAAACCCATCCCTCCCCACAGGTGTCCACTAGCCAGCCCTGCCCTGCCCCTTTCCTCTGCTTCTTCCCTCTCCACTTTATTTGGCCTCCATCCCCTAAAGTCACGTTTTCCTCCCTACTTCATTTTTCCAAGAAACATTCCATGTATATTCCCAGCTAGGGCCCTGGGACTTTTACCTTCCTTTATCCTCCACTTCACCTTAGGTGAAGAAGATTTGTCATGTATATATTTGTCATGTATATATGGCTTAATCACACTTAAAGCCAGTGCTCACAGTAATAAATAAGGAGGAACCCTCTTAAAGCCAGTGCTCACAGTTATAAATGTGGAGGAACCATCTACATGAGTAGTTGTTTAGGGAAACTATTCAGACACAACACCTGAAGCGGGTAGGGCGCCCCCTAGTGTGCACAGCCTGTTCTGTTGCTGGGAGCCCTAGGGAGCTCCCTGCTAGGAAGCACAGTTCGGACTGAGTGTCTTTCAGCGCTATGGCCACACGGGGGCGCCGCTGCTCTGCTAGCTCCTACTTTGCAGGGAAGACTCAGGCTGAGATGCTGACCTGGAGGAGGACACCCATGGGATGAAGGTGCCTTCAGAGCAGTCCTGGGGTCAGGATCCGGAGCCGAGCGGAGAGTTTAAAAGGGAAACCTCTGTGGCCTTGTGCTGTGCCTGAGGTTCCATCATGGCCCAGAACCTCTTGATGCCAAACCTACAAACTACAGTGTAACTTTCTTCCTGTCCCTCTTCCTTTTCTTAGGAACATTCATCTTTTATCACCACCACATTTTTACAGCTAATGAATCCATATCAGGACAGTATCATGAATCTCCCCACACTATATTTGGATGTTACTGTTTTCTTTTCTCTTCTAGGATCGCATTCCAGGACCAGGCACCCGAGTGAAATCCCAGTCATGTCTCCTGAAAGTGCTGCCAACTGAGTCGGGTGTCAGAATCTGCTTGTCTTCAATGACGTGGCATTTTAAGGAGGCTGCTCTGCTATATACTGGAAAAGGGCCTCAGTTTGGGTGTGGTGGTCAAGATAGAAGTGTGGGAAGCCCACAGACACACAGTGTCATTCAACAGTGTATCAGGGAGTGCAAGGGCCACTTGGTCATCACTAACAATTGTCACCCTCACTCCCAAAAGAGACACATTCCTCAGTACATCCCCCTCCCAAATTCATGATTTGGTGAGTGGGGGAGATCGACACGCAGTGATACTTGGAACAACTTGCAGTTCTGGGAATTGGACAACTGGGTCTGGACATGCAAAACTGGTGCTCCAGCACTTTAGCATCTCCCCTGGAAGCTATTTTTCTTTTCACCATGAATCATGAATCACGAAATCCCGTTGATCATTGATTTCTCAAGCGGGGCTCAGTAACCTCTCCATTCTTCCTATCCCTGAGATTATAGAAGCCTCTCTCCACTTGGCCTTCCCAACGATACCGCATTGGAGGCTCTTTCAGGGTCAGGGATATGAGATCCCGCTTGTTACTGGCTTTAGCATCCGAATACACCATGGGAAGCTTGCAAGGCTGTGCTATGTGGGCAGGAAACTCTCAGTGGCTTGCTAGTTTCTCCCAGAGGGAGATGTAGGTTATAAGATATCATGTGGCCACAAAGTGCTCTGGAAGCTTGCTTTTAAGTCTCTGATGTTGGCTGTTGATGGAATTACACACACCTGGGTTCTTCTGCCGGTACCTTCATGCATGAGGCTTGTCCGATAGTGTGGAGAGGGGCCTTGGGCATGGCTGTGGCTAGGTTCCGCTGGTCTTTGGCCGCCCGGAGCTCTGCTCGGGGCAGGGAGGGAAGCTGGAGCCCATCCCCTCCAAGGGTCCCCAGGAAAGACAGCCAGGAGTGTAGGCAATTTTTTTTTAGTGATTAAAAAATGTTTTCAGGTACTGCTACACTTACAGAAAATGTGTAAAGGTGGCAAAGAGTCCCCATATATCCCTCACAATTTCCACTAACCTTACACCTCACATTATTGCAGAACATTGTTGTGGCCAAAGAAAAAACAATGATGCAATTTTACTAAACTTCATATTTTGTTTTTTAATTTTTTTATTTTATTGAATCACCGTGAGATAGTTTAAAGCTTTCAGGTTTGGGTTACAATCTCACAATGATCAAACACCCATCCCTCCACCAGTGCACATTCCCCACCACCAATATCCCAGGTATACCCCCCCTTTCCCACCCTCCCCCTGCCTCCGTGGAAGACAATATTCCCCATACTCTCTATTTTTGGGCTTTATGGCATGCAACACATACACTGAGAGGTCATCATGTTTGGTCCATTATCTACTTTCGGCATGCATCTCCCATACTAATTGTTTCCTCCAGCCATCATTTTCTTAGTGATCCCTTCTCTATTCCATCTGCCTTCTCCCCTTCGCTCATGAAGCAGTCTTCCAGCTATGGGACAATCCCCCTAGCTGTTGTAACTACTAGCCTTGGGTGTCAGCCTCATGTGATATTATTCTATACTCCACAAATGAGTGAGTCCTTCGATGTCTGTCCCTCTCTTTCTGACTCATTTCACTTAGCATGATATTCTCTAGGTCTATCCATTTATAAGCAAATTTCATGACTTCATCTCTCCTAACAGCTGCATAGTATTCCATTGTGTAGATGTACCAAAGTTTCTTTACCCAGTCATCTGATTTAGGGCACTCGGGTTGTTTCCATATTTTGGCTATTGTGAACAGTGCTGCAATGAGTATGTAGGTACAGATGTCATTTCTACTGTGCTTTTTTGCATCCTCGGGATATATTCCCAGAAGTGGTACTGCGGGGTCATATAGAAGCTCAATTTCTAATTTGAAGGACTGTGCATATTGTTTTCCAGAAAGGCTGGACCAGTTGACATTCCCACCAACAGTGAAAGAGCGTCACTTTTTTTCCCACATCCACGGCAGCACTGGTTGCTTTTGTTCTTTTGAATGTGTGCCAGTCTCTGTGGTGTGAGATGATATCTCATTATTTTGATTTGTATCTCCCTGATGACTAGCGATGTGGAACATTTTTTCATGTGCCTTTTGGGCATTTATATTTCTTTTTTGAGGAAAGTTCTGTTCATTTCTTCTCCCCATTTTGTGATGAGGTTAGAGGTTTTTTTCTTATACAATTCTACTAGTGTATATATATACATATACATATATATATATATATAAGTACACAAGGCACAATCTTTAACAACACAATAGTAATCTCTTTAAAAAGGGCATAATAGGGGTTGGAGTGATAGCACACTCTACACTAATTGTCCAATTCTACTAGTGTCTTGTATATCCTTGATTATAATCCCTTATCATTGAGCCCCAAGTTCCAGCACAAACTGACTGGTAGATGTGAGAGCTTGTCCTTCTTCCTGTGCATTTCCTGGCCCTTCTCCTCTATCTGAGCTGCCTACTCCCCCAGCATGTGGGGCTGACTTCCAAGCCCTGCCCTCAGTCTTCAGATTCCATGCATCTGACCCTTCCTTACCTTTTACCTCCCTGCTACTCGCCCACACTGCCGTGAGTTCCACCCCACGATGTCCCTGTTTACTGTCTTTCCTCACTTCTCCATAGATCCCCATCCCCCATCTCAGTAGCCAGGACCCTGGACACTTCCTGACCCTCTCACTCGGGATGCACTAGGGATGGAGAATCCAGGGTCGATTCCCAGGAGAAGGCGACTTCCTGCCTAGAAGCAGAAGTAGAAAAACTACAGGGACCCTGGGATCTATATTACATCTGAGAGCACCACACATTTGGGACAGTCCACCTGGAACGTGGAAACCAGCAATTATGATCTGCTCTTCCTTGAGGCATGTGTGTGGGCTCCTCAGCTGGGGGCAAAACATTGTCAAACTCCTCACCTGACAGGGAATGCCCGCTTTGTGCACAAAACCCTGTCCTTCCTAGAGACCCAGGGAAGGCCTGGCTGAGCAGGAGAAAGGGGCACTCTGGTCTCTACCACACGGGGGAGCTGTTGTGCTGCTCTTGTGCTCTAAGCAGTTCTGGAGCACTGAGGGGTCTGGGTCAGCAGAGTTAGTTAACCTGGAGACCAGGTGTCAATGGAGTGAAGATTCTTTATGAGGAGCCCTAGAAGCAGGAAGGAAAGCTCAGGAGTCTGTCCTGTTCCTTTTATTCCCAGAACGTGGCTCTTCAGCCCCTTGATTTCAATCCCTGAAAAAACTTAAAATTAAAGCCATTCCCTTTATGAGGTTTATTTTTATTTATGTTTATTAAAATTACAAAATAATTTTGATGTACAAAATTACTCATAATACAGTGGTTTCAAGCATACAATTTTCCAACATCAATCCCACCACCAGTGTGACCTTCCCTCCACCAGCCCTCCTCCTTATTAGGTACATAACAAATTTATTCCATATTGCTTGCTCTGAGAAAGCTTAAAGGAATGGCACATGGAATGATCTGAAAATAAATCAATCAAAGTTCACTTATGAGGATTGATTTTGACAGAATGTTAACCTATGTAAATGAATTTAAATAATTTCATACAGTAGAATGCCTACTCTCCACTATATAAGTAAGTTTTCAACTCTGGTATCTAAATTATTGCATTAATTTTTATTTTGTAGTTGGGTCTCATTATGGCAATAACCATGTCTTCCCTGTTGTTTTTTGCTACTATATTTTGGAGTTTACACGAAATAGGTAAATCCTGCAACTATAAAATTTAGTAAGAGTGAAGAGAATTAATAAAATTTTAAGGGGAAAATATGAATATGCCTATAAAAGTACAATGTGTTTTATCCAAAGCAAGGGAATCTTGGTTTCATATTAGAAGCTACTATACTATAGATACTGTTGAAGTGCCTGCTAATGCAGATGAAAGATTGTTATAAAATCTCTATTGATGAAAAAAAAGACTGACAAAGACATAGAACATTGGATATAAATGCTATGTTAATTCATTGTTGAAAATATATATAATCCCTAGAAACCTAGGAGTAAACACACACTCCTTCATCTAGTAGAGGGCAAACATACGCATCATAAGTGATACTCAGTGGCACGTGATGAGAAGTGTGTTCTTTAGAGAAGCTCTTTGTAAGCTAGTTGTACAAGTGGTTTCAGTGCTGAATTCCCTAAACTATTCCCTAAGCTATCCCTAAGCTTTATATCATTCGTTCAAATGTGAATGATGACCTAGCTGACTAGACTATTCTTCTCCAGGTGTGTACTTCGTTGAAGTTTTCAACTCTACCCCTCTCTTCTCTTCTGGCTGATTTGATTTATCTAATGGGAATGATAGGAGCATTCCTTTGTATGTATGATGCTTTATTGCTCCTGCTCCCCTCAATATTCTGTCTTTAATTTTGGAGTTTGCTATTTTGATGTGTCTCAGAGTTTTTCAGCTATTATGATGTGCTATTATGATGTGTCTCAGATTCGCCTATTATGATGTGTCACGGAGTTTTTCAGGTTGAGCCTATTTTCTTGGGGACCCTTTTGGTCTCCCGGACCTCTCTGCCTATAATCTTCAGGTCTAGGGAATTTCTACTTATGCTTTCTTTAAAAGTTGTTTCTTCATCAGATGTTTGTCCCTTGTTTTCAGAGACTCCCAGGATTCTTATATTTTTCCTCTTGAACTCATCACATAATTCTCTGGTAGGCTGTTGATCACTTTTGACTATTTTCTACCTTCTCTTATTTTCTAGAGGTATTCTCCAACTCATCTTGAGATCCTTGATATTTTACTCAGCTGCTATTAATCTTTTGTTCACAGCTTCTATTGAGCACTTTGTATCACCTCCATACTCTTCATTTTTGCTTGTAGTATTCTCATTTTACTACTTATTCTTCTGTGCTGCTAGCTTTGCTTAATACCTGTACTATTGTTTCTTTGACCTCATTCAATATCCTCACAATGGTGTTACTCAAATTGTTGTCTGAGAATTTGCTGAGTTGATTGCTGCTGCTGGTGCCCTCTGTGTTCTTGTTTTCACACATTGAGCTTGGTGTCTTCTGTTCTCTTTCACATCAGGCTAGCTGTGCTCCTACTATGTTGTGAGTAGAGTGAAATTTGGAGGAGTTGTCATTTTAGGAGCCATGGAACTGGCCTGTTGATATGGTGGAGTTAAGGCTTTGTATGTACTTCTGGGAATATACCCTGGGGGCCTCAAAACACACAGCAAAAATGTCATCTACACTTCGATGTTCATGCAGCACGGTTCACAATAGCCAGGATCTGGAAACAACCCAAGTGCCAATGAACTGGTGACTGGGCAAAGAAACCATGGTACAAAGTGTAATATTATGCAGCTGTTAGAAAGAATGATGTGATAAATTTGCTTAGAAATGGATTGACATGAGAGTATCATGTTGAGTGAAATGAGTCAGGAGAGTTACAGGCATGGAATGACTGTATTTATTTGTGGGATATATAAATATATGTGTGTGCATATATAGAGGGAGAAAGAGAGAAGGAGAGAATAGAGAGGCAGAGACAGAGACACAGAGAGATACAGAGAGGAGAGAAGGAAAATGCCTACCTTAGTGGCAGGCAGTGGAACTGGGTGGGAGGCCAGTAGGAAACTGGGACCATTGTTGGTGGGAAAAGTTCATTGGTGAAGGGACGGGTGTTGGAATATTGTATGACTGAAAGCCTATCATGAAAACTTTGAAAATATGTGTATCACTATTATTCAATTTTAAAAATAAATAAGTGGAAAAAAAGAGTTTGTGTGTGGAGGTTGTCGGGACAAGCTGTAAGGGAGGGGAATTCAACTACCGCCATTCCAAAAAAGACCTTGGGGTTGTCATTTATGCAATGGAAAGTGGTGTGACAGTGTGTAGTTTCAGGAGCCTCGGAGTTGGGCCTATTGAGATGATACAGTTCTCTTGTAGAATAGCTGAGAGAGTTGTTTTTTAAAAATGGTCAGTTATATTTCACCCTATTCCAAGGCACTTACTAAATTATACTTCTTTTGAATGCATCATCTCCTTGGCCTGACAAACTATAGATGACAGCTCTTGTATGCACACATCTACCCTGAATGCTTTTTTGGACTATTGTTTGATTTGCTTTTTATTTAGTTGATTATAGTTTTAATTTTTATCTCATTATTCTTTGAAGTTCCAGGAACAGAGTGAAGGACCTCCTCACATAAAATCAGTGCTTCTTGCTTCTTCTCCTTTTCTTTCTCTTTTTATTCTTCTTCCTCCTCCTCCTCCTCCTTCTTATTCTTATTTCCCACCACCAATGACCCCAATTTCCCTCCCATCCCATTCCCACCCTGCCTTTGTAGACACACATCCGCCCATGTCCACCATCACCTTTTGGCAGTATGCCACCCTGAATGTACCGATCCCATCTGATCTCTGAATCTTTTAGGCACTATAGTTTGTTTGGGTGTGAGGGTTGGGAAATACCAGTGATGCTCAAGAGTTACTCTTTGCTCTACACTCAGAAACTACTATTGGTGGTGCTTGGAGAACCACATGGAGAACCATATATCGAACTAGGGTCAGATACATGCAAAGCAAATGCCCTAGGTTCTATGATTGCTCCAACCCCTAGGCACTGTGGTTTGGAATGCACAGTCACTTTGCCTCTTTTTCAGCATACAGTTCTTGTCCACAATGAGCATTTCTCACTATCATTGTCATAGACAAGCCTCACGCATGAAGGAACCGGCAGAGGAACCCAGGTATGCGGGTTTTGGGGCTGAAATCTCTGGAACCCAGCCACAGTCATGCTCAAGGCCCCTCTCCACACGTTCGGATGAGCCTCACGCATGAAGAAACCAGCAGAGGAACCCAGGTATGTGGGACCCGGGGCTGAGATCTTCAAGCCTGCTTAGATCTGGATTGGGCCTCCTCCACCCAGATCCTCCATTTTCCAGTAATTTGGCAACCACATCCACAAATTGCCCCCAGTGCCATGTAATCCCATCAATGGCCAAGATCCAGAGACTATAAAACAAACCTCCCAGAAGCACAAGGCCACATTCGTGGCTGTGAGACCTTTTATAGCCTAGTTCTCTGTCTCTCAGAGAACCTGTCAATGTACTGTGTTGGGGCTGGACTGAGCTACCAGGGCGAGCCCGTGTAGACTGTACCGTACTACGGACAGGAACATAGGAACCCATGAAAATGGGCGAGACTTCTCCTGTGTCCTGACTGGTTTGGATGAAGCTGAACATTTTCCCCCTTCAAGCTGCCTTCAGAAAAATAATTTCAGCATACTGAAAAGAGCAGTTTTCCTTCTCTCACAGAAGCCTGGCTGGTCTTTGGCATGCAGATGGTGTTAGCCAGGCCTGACCTTTGATATTGTAAATTGTAGATTTCAGGTGCAGGCCCAGCTTTGTCTTTGGGATGTAAATCCAAGTGCTTTTAGCCCAAGGAAGGTTTCAGTTTTGGTTTTGCATCTTCTATCCAGAGGCCTAGATTACTGGCCTGCAGATACAAGGAAATAATGTTGCCTCAATGTTCTTCCTGTAACATCTTTTGATGCCTTTGGTGACGTCACTGTACTGCGCCCTTTAGGGATACCATGATCAATAAAAGGAGGTCCACGAGGCCCTCTGCCTTTGCTAAGAGCCAGAGCGAGCCTTAGTCCTCCAGCCAATGCATTTGTTCTGCATTCCTATCTCAGCGCCTCCGACTGCACGAACGTTCACGCAACAGTACTGAGAACATCCTGCCTGCACAGCAGAACCTGGAAAGGTCTCCGTGGAGAATTCTATATGCCAGATACAATAACAATGATGGGTCTCATTCTACTTACCCTGAATGAGCCTCCAATGCAGCACCGCTGGGAAGAACAAATCAAGAGAGACTACTAAAATCTCAGGGATAGGATGAATGGAGATGTTACTGGCACCTGCTTGGGGAAATCAATGATCAATGGATGACAGTGATACAGTGATACATTGTCATAGTGACCTCTTCTCTCTCATAACCACGCTTTCACCTCAATGTCCCACTATAACAAACTTCCTAACATGGAGCAGAGAATCTCTGGTCTAGAGCTAGTTGACTTTAGTGCTCTACTTCTCATCCACATCCCCCTCCCATTCTCAGGGTTGGTGAGTGAGGAAGAGAGGTACTTTCTACCACTACTTCCTAGTGATACTTGGAACACCTAGGACTGGACATGCAAAACTAATGCTCCAGTACTTTGAGCATCTACCCTGGGGCCTATTTTTTAATGATTAAAAACTGCTTTCAAGTACTGTTAGACTTACAGAAAACTTGTAAATGTGGCACAGAGTTCCCATATATCTCTCACAATTTCCACTAACATTACATCTCACATTATTGCAGAACATTGTTGTGGCCAAAGAAACAGCAGTGATACACTTTTACTAAACTCTATATATTGATACTATTCATTTTCCTCACATCCCCTTAAGGTTTTCGGGTACCATATAAGATCCATTAGTCCCAGACACATCTCTCTGTGGCAGTTTCTTAAATGTTCCTTGTTTTGATGATATTGACATTTTGAGGGGACTGTAGGGTGTGGTATCCCATCCCCAAATGACCAGACAGCAAAAAGGGGAGATATCCTATAGGAACTCCACAATCAAGATCCTCCTGAGATGTGGGAGAAAGGTCTGTGTGTCCTTAGTAACAGTGACTGTGCCCTCACATTAGCAGCTATGTTTCCTCTAGTCTGTTGCATGTCCTCTCCTGCTGTCCCTTGTGAGTCTCTGAGCCCAGCAGAGTCCAGCCCTGGTCTCCCACAGGCCATTTCCCAGTCAGTTCACTCTCTCGCCTCCTGAGGGCTGGGTCCCATGTCCTTCTTCCTGTGCCACCCGGTGAAGCCCTTCCTCACTCCCCACACTCAGGGGATGAGTTTATTTTCTTTTCTTTTCTTTTTGGTCTGGGGTCACTCAGCTGTGCTCAGGACTTGCTCTTGCCTTTGTGCTCAGGCATGTCTCCTGGTGAGTTCATATGTGAGCTCACTATACACCAACGATTACTTATGTCACTTCTCTCCATTCCCTCCCCACTTCCTCATATGATCCTTGTTCTTTTCCAAACTATAGTTAGAAAGAATCACTACGTACAGTCCACCCTGTCAACTGCTTTGCAGTTTTTGTGAAATATTCATTGAGGGCTGGATATTCGTTTTTGTGCCATGCAAGGCCATATTTAGGGCTCACTTCTGGTTCTATTTCCAGGGATCACTCTTGCCTATAATCCAGGGACAGTATATAGTGCCAGGGATGGAATCAGGCTCTGCTAAGTGCAAGGCAAGGCTGCTATAATATCTCTCCTCCCCCTGAAACATCCATTATTAATGAATGTTGGGTAAAATTACAGGAGAGTGATCAGGAAGTTGTGGGTCAGTCTGTGTGTAGCTTTCTAAGAAACTGGCAGGTGTCTTCCCTGGGATCAAAGCATTTACATCCTGCCAACAGTGAACAAGGGTGACTGTTGTTCCACATCCTGATCAGCACTTGACATCACCATGGCCTGGAACCCACCCCGAAGTCTCAATTTCCAGGTGTGAGTTTTCACACAGTCAACCAGGGTCTAAAATTTTCAGCTAAGATATTAGAGAAAGAGAGAGAGACCATATTCCTTTAACTTTATTTCAGTTATTACAATTATCTCTTAATATTACTTCTTGCTATTATCTTACCAACTTTAATTTATAAGTTAAATTATCATAGGCAAAAATGTGCTGAAAAAATTTAATATAGTGGGTCTCAATGCAACTTAAAAAATTTAGGGAGCCACGCCCACCTGGCATTGCTCTGAACTTATTCCTGCTTCTGTGGTTGGGACTCAAGCCTGGCAGACTCAGGGCCCCACATGGAATGCTGGGATTGAACCTGGGTGGATGCATGCAAGGCAAGCACCCTATCAGGGACCCAATCCTATTGACTGTTGGAGGAATCTTCTGTGGATCCTAGAATGTGTCTCCAAGGATAAAGCAGTACTAGTTTGGGGTCTGGGCCATTCTAATAGCTGTGCAATGGTTTATCTTGAAGATTCATGTATATTTGCTTAAGTGTGGAGCATATTTCATTATTTTTATTTGCCCTCAATATATCTCCTCTGCTGACTACAGAGAGTTTTGCTCCTTTCAAAATTTACAGAACTAAAACACAGATTACCATGAAACAGTAAGAAATTCACACTTGTGGATAAACCATTACTCTACTCTTAAGGTTAAGGCTAGGTTGATACCTGGTAACAAAGCTTACATGAAACAAACTTATCTTAGTAATAACATGCATTTTCGAGTGCTGTGCAGACTAATTAACCATAGTCTGGAAAAGAAAATGGACTAATTATTTTCCACTTGACTGGTATCGCCTGCAGGTGCCATGGTGTCTCAAGGCCTTGCACCTCACCCACACAATCCTCCCTTCTCAGAAACCACTAAAGCCAAAGGGGCTGTTTTTAGCCACTTGAATTTACTTTTTATTCAGTAAGAAATTCCAAAGCTGGTCTGGTATTTCATCAGGAAAGCCTGATATCTTTAAAACTTTTTCTAACGCATAATTCTGTGGCTTCAGGACATCAGGCTGACACCTGAGATTAACCCATTAATTATTCTGCTAAGTAGCCCTAGAAATTTTAAGTTACCAAAAATCTCAGAAATCAAAGAAAACAGTGGTACAGTGAAAGTTTTGCAACCAATTTTATAACTCTAGAAACATTTTAAACTAAACCATTATTCTTTGAAACTGCTTTTTATATACCACAATTATTTCAATTCACAAGATTTTCTGCTTGGATATTCTAATAATCCAATGCAGAAACAAAGCAAAGATGTATATTTTGATGCAGCGGCATAAAAAACACTTGTATTGCCAATGTTTATGAAAACATGAGAAAACTTTCTTTGATTTAATTTTGATGACTTTTGTACCTCTGTTATTTGTAAAACAATCCAACCGAGGCTTAGAAGGCAAAGCTCTGCACTGTCTCACAAAGCTGTTATTTCTCTGATTTGGGCTATAACATTCAAGTGCTCCAGAAAGAGACAGAAAAACTGATTACAAACATTACATACACGTATACGCACACATACAGTTGATTAATCAATCTGACCCTTCAAAAATGTCAGGGATAAAACTGATGGACTGAACATGGAAGGGGTAGATCCCAGGGCAAAATTAGCCCTGTTGGCCGATTGGGAGCCTTGTTCCCATTTCCCAGCCTGACCAGTCTGTTTCCTTCATGTTGAAAATGGCTCAATGAAGTGTTTTTGTTAATATAAAGCCAGCAAACTAAATTCTGGTGGAGCTTTTGTAAGCCTAAGGTAGTCCTACATTTGCCAACAGAGACTATCCTGGCAAATATCTGAACAAAATCACCAGATTTTGTAGCCTCACGCTGATAATCTTTAAAACATTTTAGAGCCAAATTTAGTGGCTTAGGAACGCCTATTAAATTTTCCTGATGCATAATTAAAATGACACAGACTAACACAGACACCAAAACACAACACCAGACACCGTAAAACATCCCCTGGTGGGAGAAGAGAGGTCACAAAAGACAATTCAAAAGTGTACAGAGAAAAGAAGAAAAGTACCCTGTGCAGGAGAAGACAAGGGACTGTGGAGGTGTCCCCCGAAAGTCCAGGATCTACGAGCTATAAGGCATCTAGATTCTTGAAAAATGAAAGATGTAGATTCTAAAGTCTAATACTTCTACAAGATTTGAGGTCCCCAATATTCATGTACCCCATTTCCTGAGGCAACCAGTGTTTTCTTTGAAGTGACTCTCTCATTATCCAAGCTGACTGTTGACAATTATCTGTCAGAATTGCTAAAAATATCATTCCTATGTATTTTTATGAAGCTTTATTTTTTCATATACATCAAACAAAACAACAGAACTATTAAATTGAACAATTAAACTGACCGATGGGTCCCAAACCTACTAACAAACTCACCTCAGGAGGCTTTCCAAAACACTCTCTCTCCACAGAACAAAAGGAAATGCTCTGCCAAAGAGGCAGGGTGTGGTGGGTGAGGGATGGTGTAGGGGTGGTGGAAGGGATACTGGGATCATTGGTGGAGGTGAATGGGCACTGGTGGAGGGATGGGTAAACGATCACTGTATGAGTGAAATGCAAACACAAAAGTTCATAAGTCTGTAACTGTACATCACAATGATTCTCTAATAAAAAAAATTTTTAAATGTAAAAATAAAAAAAAAACACCCACTCTCCCTCCACTATTGGGCTGTTAATCGATCCTGGACAAGCTCCCAAATGTCTAAGATTTTAACACAAGACACCCGTAAGGAGTTCAAAGATTTTATTAAAGAGAGCTGTTACAGACTGTGAGAGAAAGAGAGAGAAGTTGTTAAAGACTGAGAGAGAGATGGTGGAGGGAAAGAGAAAGAGGAGAAAGAGAGAGAGGAGAGAGAGAGAGAGAGAGAGTGTTACAGACTGACCAGCCAGGGCCACACCCCATAGAGAAATAGGTGTGCTACAACCCCCACCAACTGCGGGAAAGGGGTAAAGTACCCTAACGGCACATTCTTTCTCCCTAACTGACATGTAAGCTGATTGGTTAGTGCCACCTGTGGGTGCCCCTTTGCTCTATTCTTTCCGTGCCTGATTGGCTGGCACTATCTGCAAGCATTGTAAATTTTATTTGTTCTGTTTCCTTTTGAAGATGTGATCTCAGGTTCATGCCCAGTCAGCTGTCAGTTATATGATCATACAGAATAGCAGCGTGGCTACTAAAATGACTGCACTTCGGTTCTAACAATTCTATTCACCATGTCCTTATGTTACTTTTATGTTAAGTCAATTCTCTCCATTCCCTAGACAAGTCTGAAAGCATACACATTTTCCTTGTTCTCTTTCCCACACTGTTTCTTTGAAGGAATCTATGTACAGCCCACACTAAGGGCTATTCTATAAGTTTTTGTGAAACATTCCATTTCATTTGTTTATTTTAGGGTTACATCCACTCATTCTCAGTGGTTATCCCGAGTGGAACTCAACTATTTAATTGCTATCACAAATTTGTGATAGCAGGTGGAAGACATGGGACTGACATTGGGGTATCTTGGAAGCTTTAATTTAGACTTATTTAGTAACTTTTCCGGGCCACAATCCTGTGCTAGCAAAGGGGGACTTTAGACAGGGCAGGACCATTGTCGTCCTGTCCCTCACTTGAGGAGAATATATATATGATGAGACAGAAAAATCCTTTAACTTTTAGATTTTTCTAGTTACTTGTAAAAGGTAAAGGTTCTACTCTTTCACACCATTTAACTTGGGAATCAATTTTTCCCTTTTCCTACTAACTTGGCAGGGGAGACTCTCAGGCAGTGCTCAGGAGGCCTCTGAGCGAGCACCAGGGTCTCCAGTGCCACACCTGGAGTTTAGCTAAGGACCATGTGGTGCATCAGACAGAATCTGGTTCCATGTACCACTTAATCCCTTATATAGTTTTTATATTTTGAAGCTTATTTAAGCACCAGGATTTACAAAGTTGTTCATCATGCAGTTGTTTCAATACAATGCTCCACACATATTCTACCACCAATGTAACCTTCCCTCCATCAAGGTCCCCAGTTTCCCACCCACATCTTAAGCATACCCCCTTGGCAGCACAAAGTAGTTTATTTTATATTTCTCGTTACAACACAGCTAAGACATAAAGTTTTTCCTGCATTAAGGATTCCCTTTATGGGGCAAGAGAGATAGCAAGCGGGTAGTGTGTTTGCCTTGCACGCTGCCAACCCGGTTCGATTCCCAGCATCCCATGTGGTCCCCTGAGCACGGCCAGGGGTAATTCCTGATTGCAGAGCCAGGAGTGACCCCTGTGCATTGCCGGGTGTGACCCAAAAAGCAAAAAAAAAAAATTATCTTTGTAGTGATAGTTTTTACTGGGGTGAATGATGTGGCACATACGTGCTAGCTCTCGGTGGTTGCACAAGCATGCTGGCTCTCAGGGGTTGCACACATGCTCTGGCACTCTGAGGATGCACATGTTAACTATGATGTAGCAAACCTGGCTGCACTGCTCATTATTTTGGTTGCACACACTGGCATTCCGACTTCCCCAGGTCTGTCCCCTTAGTAAGAAACAAACAATTGGTTTTATATTACTTGTTAAAACAAGAAATTAACAGAAAACTGGTCAATAGAAGTCAATACATGATCATTATTCTAGCTCACCATGGTGTTACTAAAGTCACTGAAGATTTACTGAGCAGATTGGTGCTACGTTCGCCTTCTGTTATATTGTTTTTTTCCTACTGAGCTTGGTGGGCTACTGTGCAACTTTCCAACCAATTCTACTGTGTTCCTACTGGGCTGTCAGTACTAGATATAGTAGAGAAGGTAAAGTGCTTGCCTTGCATGTGGTCAACTCCGGTTTGATCCCTGGCACCATATATGGTCTTTTTTTTTTTTTTTTATTGAATCACTGTGAGATAGTTACAAGCTTTCATGTTTGGATTACAATCTCATAAAGATCAAACACCCATCCCTCACCAGTGCGCATTCCCCACATTCAATATCCTGGGCATATATGGTCTTATGAACCTGCACGGAGTGATCCCTAAACACAGAGCCCGGAATAACTCCTGAGCACCCCCTGTGTGCCTAAAAGTCAAAAACAAAAACAACAACAAAGTCTTTAACTCAGATTCCTGGCACCAACACTGACAGGCATAACCCACATACACAGAAGCATCTCTGGGGTCCTCTGGAACTTGTAAGATTGTAGCAAGATCCTAAAATGAAAACCATGGAAAATCGCTGACTCTATCTAAGCCCTGGACACGGAGACCGTGTGACAAAGATCAGGTGAGGGAGCAGGTGAGAGGGCAAAGACCCAGGTCCCAGGTGTGGGTCCCAGAGTCTTGGTCTCCAGGGTGGGTGTCAGGCCTGGGATTCCTGATCTTTCCAGTTTCACTTCTCCTCAACCTGTGTCAGCCCCTCTGCCTGGATACTCGTGACGCGTCCCCAGTCCACGCTACCGTTGGGCGAGGCCGTCTAGAGCAGCCAATCAGCGTCCGCGCGGCTCCTGGTTCTAAACTGATGGGAATCGCGCGGGAATCTCTTTCCTTCAGGATGTCTGAGCTGCGAACCTTCCTTCTGCTGCTCTCGGGCGCCCTGGCCCTGACCCATACCCGGGTGGGTGAGTGCGGGGTCGGCTGGGGAGTTAGTTGCGGGGGGAAGGGTGGAAACTGCCAGGCATTGATGTGCAGAACCCCCGAGAAGGAGTTTCTCCAGTCCCCTGAATGGATGTCCCCCAAATGTTCCTCCTTGTGCCCCCAACCTTCAACTCCGCCCGCGCCCCTGAGTCTCGTCCTTCTCGGTCCCTCCCCCCTACCCGTCTCCCGAGACCCCCTCCCCACTACCACCCTGGACTCATGGCGAGCAGGGCGGCGGGTCGGGCCGGGTCTCACCCCTTCCCCTCCCCCAGACTCCCACTCCCTGCGGTATGTCTACACCGCTGTGTCCCGGCCCCGCGGGGAGCCCCGCTTCATCGCCGCCGGCTACGTGGACGACACGCAGTTCGTGCGCTTCGACAGCGACTCGGCGAGTCCGAGGATGGAGCCGCGGGCTCCGTGGGCGGAGCAGGAGGGACCCGAGTACTGGGAGGAGCAGACGCGGAACGCCAAGGGCAACGCACGGAGTTTCCGAGTGAACCTGGACAACCTGCGCGGCTACTACAACCAGAGCGAGGCGGGTGAGCGAGGCCGGGCAGGGACGAGCCAACAAGGGAGAGGACGGGTCTCCCCGAGGCGGGTCCTAGCGTCCAGGAGGCTGTGGGACCCGCCCCCGATCCTTGACTGGGAGGAGCCGCGAGAACAGCCCCGATTTTGTTTCCGGCTCGGGGTTAAACTGTGCGGGGCGGGTCAGACTCTCACACCCTCCAGCTGCTGTCCGGGTGTGAGGTGGGGCCCGACAGGCGCCTCCTGCGCGGGTACTGGCAATACTCCTACGATGGCGCCGACTACCTCGCCCTGAACGAGGACCTGCGCTCCTGGACGGCGGCGGCGGGCACGCAGGCTTGGAGAACCCAGCGCAAGTGGGAGCAGGGGGGTGAGGCTGAGCACCACAGGAACTACCTGGAGAACATCTGCGTGGAGTGGCTCCGCAGATACCTGGAGATCGGGAAGGACATGCTGCGCGCAGGTACCCAGTCTCCGGGTGGTGAGGACCCTTGACCTCCATTGGGCGGGCCTGGCTCCCCACAAGTTGGGACAGAGTGGAGTTCAGTGTCAGAACAGCGCCCTTTCTTCAGTCCGGAGAGGGACAGACCCGCCTGGTTTCCATGATCTGTACCAGAGAGACTCGCCCTCAGGCCCACCCTGTGTCCACTGGACTATAAACGACCAGGGTGTCACTGGGGGAGGGGCGACCTTCTTTGAAATAACAAATGGGGGTTCCCATTTCCAGCAGCCATCTGCGAACTTCTCAGATCTTAGCTCTGACTCCTGCCTCTCTCAGTCACTCACCCTTCACCCAGGGCTGGACCAAAGTCAGTGTCTCCTGAAAAACCCTAATCTCCTACCCAAACCCTGTTCTACAACTTCCCAAGGAATAGGATTTATCCAGTCTCCCCAGCCAGACTTGTTTCTGAAATTTTGCCTCCTATTCAAAACCAATTATCCTGCTAATCCTCATTCTGGAAGTGACCCAACGTGTGAAATTTCTCATTTTCCCTCCTCAGAAGCCCCCAGAAGCCACATCACCCACCACCCCTTCTCTGACCGGGAGGTCACCCTAAGGTGCTGGGCCCTGGGCTTCTACCCTGCCGAGATCACCCTGACCTGGCAGCGTGATGGAGAGGACGTGACCCAGGACACAGAGCTGGTGGAGACCAGGCCCTCAGGGGATGGAACCTTCCAGAAGTGGGCAGCGGTGGTGGTGCCTTCTGGAGAGGAGCAGAGATACACGTGCCGTGTGCAGCACCAGGGGCTGCCGGAGCCTGTCACCCTGAGATGGGGTGAGGAGGGGGACGGGGCACAGAGCCTGTTCTCAGGGAATCAAGGTTGTTCCCTCTGGGGAACTGTTGAGGGTCAGGCTGGGGCTGGGGGTCAGACCCTCTCCTTCCTCCCTTCCCAGGGCCCCCTTCTCAGCCCACCATCCTCACTGTGGGCATCATTGTCGGCCTGGCTCTCCTCGGGGCTGTGGTCACTGGAGCTGTGGTGGCAGCTGTGATCAGCAGGAGGAAGCGCTCAGGTAAGATGGGGGCGGGAGAGGGGGAATCTGCCCAACATGGCAAGTCTTGAGTCTTGTCCCACTTTGGGGGTCTCCCCCCTGTATTAGCTCTCCTGCCTCATTAGCAGGAGCACCACCCGCCCCTGTGCTGTTGCTCACACTCCCCTGTGTGTGCCGCTCTCAGGTTTGCTCAGGAAAGACACTTTCACCTCCATAAGCTGGGGGTGAACCTGGTTCCCAGAGTCCTGGGTCACAGGGGCTGTCCTTGCTGAGCACAGACCACCAGGAATGGGCTGATCAGTCCAGGAGCGTCTCCTTCCTGCGTGTTTCCTGGTCCTGCCCTCAGTCTTCAGAGTTCTGAAGCTTACTGGGGACCGGGCCTAGAGAGCTGGTCTGTGGGCTCAGGACCCAGTGCTCTCCCCAACCTTTCCTGGGGTGTTTCCTTCCCGCAGGTGAGAAAGGAGGACAGTACACTCAGGCTGCAAGTAAGTGTGGGCAGGGCTGGGACCCTGGAATCCTGGGTCAGAGACCGGAGCCCACGGGTAGCTCCAGTACCCCTAGTTCCTCCTCTAGATCTGACCTTGGTCTGTTTGTTTCTCCCCAGACAGTGACAGTTCCCAGGGCTCTGATGAGTCTCTCTAGATCCCTAGAGGGGAGACTCTGGAGGCTGGAGTGGGTGGAATTGGGCAGTGGGGACAGGACTGGGTTTGGGGATTCTTGAGCGAGATGCTGGGAGCTCAATCAGTGTGTCACCACACTGTCACTCACCTGAGTCTCTTAACTTTTTTCTTTAGCAGTCTCAGACAGCTTCCCTGCTGCTGGGTTTCCTCACATTCCAATGTTGTGACTCAAGAACTACTGATTCTCAAATAAAAAAACAAAAAACAAGAACTACTGATTCTCTTTCTGCCCTGGAACCTGAGTGTGTCTGTTGTCTTGTCACAAGACTCTTCTTACGGGAACCCAATTCACAAAATAACTGTTTTTTCTGCCCCTGAGCAAGAAACTCGGGTACAGGCACCCCGAGTTTCAAGTCACGAGAAAGGTGGTGGTCAAACCAGATGTCACAAGACCCATGACTGCCCTAAAAAAACAGGGCATTCCTAAGTACTGACACAAATGCTTATCTCTAAAACTATAGAGTAAGGAGTGATGTCCTTTTAAATGGATTCATTAGGAAAGTATGTATTATTACAAATCTATTGGCTATGAAATGCACGGGCTCTGCTGTAATGGCCAGTGAAGGTCTATATAAGATCTCCTTTGGAGAAGCTTATATATCTTATAGACTACTTCTCCCTCTGGGAGAACTGGCAAGCTACTCAGTATCCTAACCACATGGGAAAGCCTGGCAAACTCTCAATGGTGTATTCATTTGTCAAAACCACTAACAAGCTGGATCTCATTCCCCTGATCCTGAAAGAGTCTCCAATGCGGCATGGTTGGGAAGGACAAGTGGATAGAGGCTTCTAGAATCTCAGGACTAGGATGAATGGAGACATTGCTGAGTCCATTCAAGAAATTTGACAATAAACGGGATAATGATGATGATGATGATGATGATGATGATGATGATGATGATGATGATGATGATGATGATTGGAGAAGCTCGGGGTCTTGCCCAACTTGCTGGACCTTCATGTTCGCATAGGTGGCTCGATCCTAACCCTGCTTGCTGTTTGCAGCCTCTGAAGTCCCTTTGTTGTTAAAGGGAGATCTCGATCCGAGCCCTGACACACAAAATAGAAAATGTTAAGGTTTTCCTGTTTCTTCTCTTCTATAGGTATTACTTACATCGACTTTGTTTCCTGAGACTTGTAACTGTTATTCATATTAGTTTCAGATTCCTCTCCTACTTATTCCATTTACATTTTTAAATGTATTTTTCCCTTTTCCCTTCATTGACATTATAATGACAGGGTGAGAAGTTGTGTTTGTAGGTGTGTGTGTGTGTGTGTGTGTGTGCATGTGTATTTGTATCTTGGGGTACAACTTTCACAAACATACTTGTGGGTTCTCTAGGTGTTCACAAACATACTTATGAGGGTTTCACTCCCAGCCACTGATCTTGCACATCTTCAGTTGTGATACAGGCAGACCCTGACAGAGACCCTGTGGCACAGGGATCCCAACAGCAAAGATCCCAGGCCTAAGGTGATTATCCCATAACTTGTGACCTCATCCTGTACAACAGGTGCTCTATGCCACAGAATCAACCCCCCTTCACTCAATACATTTTTATTCCCCATTATGCTTCTGCCTTTCTCTTATCCTTCCTTTATCCGTATTTTTTCAAACATAAAGTAAAAAATAATTATAAAATACAATGCTGAGTATTTATGCCAACAGGAAGCATTATCTGGGTGTAAAGACTAAAAAGCAGAAAATGGTAGAACATCAACCTTGAATGAAAGTGAAAGTAATTCATGGCCAAAAGTAAATTCTAGTGATTTTGCCAAAAGTAAATTCTAGTGATTTTGCCAAAAGTAAATTCTAGTGATTTTGCAACCTTCATAGGTGGACTAATGACTCTTCTTTCCTACCCTTGGCTAAATTTAAATTTTTTTCAGAAGAAACACATGAACTCTTTTTATTTATTATTTTATTTTCCCCCTTTTTATTGATTCACTGTGAGGTACAGTAACAAAGCTTTCATGCTTGAGCTATGAACATGCAGTCATCAAATTCCCATCCCTTCAACAGTGCACATTTTCCACGACCCAAATCCCCAGTAATCACCCCCCACCCCCACATTCCACACCTCCCCCTACCTGCGTGGAAGAAACTCTGCACAATATTCTCTTTCTCTACTTTGGTTACCTTCAATATTTTGAGACCACACCCACCACCACTCACACGTGACAAAAAGGCAATGCTAGACAGTGTGTTTCGTATTGCTTGTTATGGATACAATATAATGTCATGAGGCCATGAGAGTGGCTGTGCACTCTAGGAATTCTAAAATTTTAATAATTCGGGTCTGAAGAGATCACTGCAGCAAGGTGCTTGGGTCTGAGATTTGTTTGTGTGACTCTGGATCACAGCTGTGTGGGAGATTAAATAGACGGTGGCCATATGTGGGTGTCATCTCAGAATACCATCGGGGCGGAGGGAAGGAGAAGGGCCAACTCCTCCTCTGTCCCGTGAGGCCTGGCATTTGCAGCCAACTCCACTCATACATGGAACTTGTTTCTGACTTCTAGAAGAAGGCGGCCATGGGGCTCCTACAGAGCAGGAGGAGGGACGGTACCTGCCTCCTTCTAGAGTAGCCCAGCGGAAATGGCCTATTGCAAAGTCCAGGGCCATCTCTGCATGAACTATTTTTAGGGGATACATGCCAAACACTGGAGACCTGACCCCCCTCAATGTTCTTTCAATATCTTCCAACCTTATTTCTAAGTGGCAAGGCAAGACTGAAAAACTAGATAAGAGCTATTCCAACTGGTCAAATAACTTCCCTTATCTTTATTGCTTAACTGGATTCCCTCTCTGTTTCAAGAATTAAAAATAAAAGTGAAACTTCAATAGAAATAAGACAGAATTTCTGCTTCCAATACAAGGGGTTGGTGTGGACATTGGTGGAATTTTCGTTCTTGGAGCTACCAATGTCACTTGGGTCCTGTACTCTGCTGTTGGGTAAGATTTGAGAAATGAATTTATATTCCTGTGACCCATGCCCAAGCAGAAATGTTTATACTATGCTTGGGAACATTCAGAAAATCTTCAGAAAGAGACTTGAACTTGACAGAATTTGGGCTATTCAGGGGCAGACATCAGTATCATCGTGTGATGCACTTATGCAGCCTTTTCTCAAGATACAGAAGCTGCTCACTTTAAAAGGCACCATGACCTTCCGGAGGTGATCCTAACCATACAGTAGATAGTCTGCTGATGCCCTGTTCTCCTGGTGACCCTAGAGTCATTGAAATTGCAAAGTTAGATATCCCAGGGATAAGCTTTTGGAGTCAGTTGTTAGCATTTGGGATATGTTAGTTACTCTCTTGCACAAAAACCAGCCATGAGCATGGCTTGTTGGAGTTTAAGAAGTTTATAGAAGCTTTTGGTCCAGAAAGATAGACAAAGGTAAGAAGGAAAACCTTTAGCAGATGTGTTCTTTTATGTAGCTATTCTTGGGTAACATTCAGAATATTCACAGTAAAACTCTTTATCATAGGGGAATAGAACTCTCACTTCAGTGGTTCCTTTGTTTTATATGTTTTTTTTCTATTGCTTATTAGAAGTTCCTGTTAACATATATGATATAAAGGGAATATATTTTGAGGATATAAGCGATACATGAGTGTCAGAAATGTAAATTTCCCAGTAAAAAGAGAAATAAGTGGTAATCTTTGCAAATTTTTCTCCTTTCTTACTAAAATAACATAGGCCATATTTCACATTTTAAAAATGTTTTCTTATCATTCAATGAAAAGTTTGTTCAATTTATTATAAAAATTTAATAATAGCATCTTTACTCTCAAGGATGGCTAATAAAATAGTAAAGATTGCTTTAATTGGACTAAAGACAAAAATTGTGTTCTAGTCAAGTCTCTAAAAGAATTGATATGAAAAGTTGATGCTTTTCTCTGTGTATAACTTGATAGTTACTTTAAAAGCAGCAGACTTGTATAATTAATTAAATACTTTCCCACTCCAATCTCAAAAAAAGGGCTTTCTAAATTAGGCATGGTCTGTGTCTTGAAGAGATTTATCTATTTCGTGTCTTTTTGTAGCAATATTGGGCAAAAAGGTGCAGAATGTGTGCTTTTAAAGTAACTATTACAAAATTCTGTAATAGAAACTTTGTTTAAAAGAATAGTTTCCCCTTGAAGTATGGGAAACTTTCACTTAATGTCACTGTACATATACATATGATTTTTGAAATATAGTAGAGTGTCTTGTTTTTATCTTCTAAGTTCAGAGACCATTTTTTCCTGGCCACACATGTAGCATCAGTACAATGCTTTTTGAATCTTTTGAATTGAAATGATCTCTTTAAGCAACAGAATGCAAGTTTGATATTGTTATTTTAATATATTCAAATAAGCAATCTGAGGGTGTGTCCTTAACCTCAACACTCAGTTGTACATTGTACACCTGCATTGGCAATACTTGAAAAATATTAAATTAGCTAGGAGAAGGTAGATTCTTTAATTTCTTCCTTAATTTTAACCTTTAAAACATTATTAAATAAATTTTATTTGAGAAGATATTTGTGCATTTTACATATTTTGCTACATGGATGATCTTAGGTCTTCTGTACAGATAGTCTTGGTTGATATTAAAAATTATAGCCATGAAATATAAAAGATAACTTGACAAACAATAACAAGTGCAGTACACATGGGTCCTAAGAACTCTGATGATGTAGGAAGTACAGTAATTTTTATACCAAAAGCATAAGAATTAGCATTATTGTGATGATGTTACCTTAACTACAGACAAAACAGATAACCAAAAAAAGTTCAGTCAACTTTATGCGCTCACTGAGCACAATGTTGCTCAAAATGGGTTGACCCTAATGCCTAGTGCCGGGGCCTCTCACAACAGATTCGTGTCTCTTTCCTCTTCACTGTGAACTCTCAGTCCAAAGTGCTGGATCCTCAGTTTCTTCCAGAGGCCAGAGCAGTTCAACCACTAGGGACATCTGCAAGTGCTTTAAGCTCCAGGAGAAAGCACCAGGACAGTCCCTGGAGAGCTGGGACACCTGTAGAGAATAAGCCCCCACCTGACATTAGGAGGAGCAACGTTTCCTTCCTGCTCTCAGTAAAAGTGATGAAAATTTCTTCAGCTACTTCTCTGCCCACTTTGGGGGCTTCTTCGTGCTCAGGCAGGAACTGGTACAGTCTCACTGTCACTCCTGGCAGTTTGCTTCCCTGTTCAGTCCTGAAAAATTAACGCAAAATAAGGAAAGTGAAGGGACAGAACGTTATGGCTGTCATATTGGAATTTGAGCTAGCAAAGTTTTAACAAATCATTCTAATAATACAGTGAAGGAAAATCCATTTTAAAGGTCATTAATGTCCGTAAGTAGCAGAACATGGCTGCAAACCTAGGACTTCTGTCTCTGAGCCAAGTGAACTGTCCAGCGTTCCAGGAGCATAAACAGAGGCTGAAAGTGTGGGAAGCAGCTGGAGTGTTGTCTCTCCCTGACACTTTCCATCACAGACACACAGAGATCAAATGGAGATTCGGGCACTGGAGCGACAGGTCTCACACAGGTGGCTCCATCCTACAGTGTAAGTTGATTGATCCCAAATTTCAACTATAAATTGGCAACAACTCTAATAATCTTTCCTCAAAATCTCTTAGCTAGAAATAAAACTAGAATAACATATGGAACTGGGAACTCCAGGACACATGGATCACCTTTATATCCAAGCCCACAAAGGTAGGAAAAATGTTCACTGAGTGAATGAATCAAGTGCAGGGGTTCAAACAAAACTAATAAACTCCTTAGGGTCTGCATTCTGTTAAGTGTCCATGGAATAACTTTCCCCCAGGGGGAGAACAGGTAGAAGTCATTGGCAACGTCAACTAGGACAGGGATTTGCATGGGGTGATCAGTGCTCTGCCTCTGCCGTGTGTGTGCAACACAATGCTTTGGAGGGTCCCTGTTCAGCACTGGGAGCTGGTTGGCTGAACCCAGTGTCTTAAAACAACCCAGAGAGGTCAGGGGGCTCCTTCACTCAGAGTCACTCAGTCTCCCTTGGATTGCACATGTCCTTGGGGTCCCAGATAATGGCTGGTCAAATGGTCAAAAATCTCTCCCTCCAAATCTCAGTCTCCAAACCTTATCTCAGGGGGCAGAGATCTGAACCCCACCTCTCACAACTCTGCCTTCATCTGACATTTTCTAACACTGGAGGAGAGAGAGGCTTCCAGATGCTTCACCAAAAACAGTCTTTGTTCATTTCCCACCTCCTGTCAATATGGATTTTTTTTCTTTTTGGGTCACACACAGCGTTGCACAGGGGCTATTCCTGGCTCATGCACTCAGGAATTACTCCTGGTGGTGCTGGAGAACCATATGGGATGCTAGGAATTGAACCCAGGTTGTCCGTGTGCAAGGCAAATGCCAACCCACTATGCTATCGCTCCAGCCCCTCAGTATGGTTTTAATAATGAACAAGATATATATATATATAATTAGGTATTTAGATTCATATATTATGACAGACATTTTTAATATTAGCATGAAATACACTGTATAACGTCATTTGGGGTTAAGAGCAGCAGGTAGGGTGTTTGCTCCACACGCAGCTGATCCAAGTTCAATTCCCAGCACCCCATATAGTCCCCCAAGCCCACCAGGAGTGATCCCTGAGTACAGAGCCAGGAGAAAGGCCTGAGCACTATTGGGTGTGGCCCGAAAACGAAAAAAAAGAAAAAAGAAGAAAAGACAGAAAGAAAGAATGAAAGAAATTGAAAGAGAAAGAAAGAAAGAAAGAAAGAAAGAAAGAAAGAAAGAAAGAAAGAAAGAAAGAAAGAAAGAAAGAAAGAAAGAAAGAAAGAAAGGAAGGAAGGAAGGAAGGAAGAAAGAAAGAAAGAAAGAAAGAAAGAAAGAAAGAAAGAAAGAAAGAAAGAAAGAAAGAAAGAAAGAAAGAAAGAAAGAAAGAAAGGAGGGGAGGAAGGACGGAAGGAAGGAAGGACGAAAGGAAGGAAGGAAGGAAGGAAGGAAGGAAGGAAGGAAGGAAGGAAGGAAGGAAGGAAGGAAGGAAGGAAGGAAGGAAGGAAGTAGAAAATCAACATCATCTGAAATTTGAGAAAATAAGCCCCAAACTGCAATTGAGAGTCTAGACTGGGCTTGCTGTTCTTGTGGAGATGCTACAACTCTAGCAAAGAAGAACCAGTTCACCATCTCTGATGCTTCTCCTTTAAAATTTTTTTCTGTTTAGAAAGAAACAGATATAGAAAGATCGCACTCATATGTGGAATATAAAGTAGCTGAGAGGTACAAGCTTACAATGCTGCAATTCCTGGCAGACATTTCTCTGGACTTAGTTACTAAAATACTAAAATACAGAAATCCAAAACTATGCTGCTGCCAGTGCGGCCTCCTGACCTCATATCTCTTTATTCTCAGCAATGGAAAACAAATTACCAAATGCTTTCTTTTCAGCAGATCGACTTTAGGGGGGAGAAACTCCAAATCAATAATAGTGAATTTTTTTGTTTAAATATTGAATGTAATCAAAGTAAAGTTAAAGTAAAGTGAAATTTACCAGTTACACATGCGGGGTGGGGGGCTGGGGAGGTGGGGGGAATACGGGAGGTATATCGGGGATTCTTGGTGGTGGAATATGTGCACTGGTGAAGGGATGGGTGTTTGAGCATTGTATAACTGAGACTTAAACCTGAAAGCTTTGTAACTATCCACATGGTGAATCAATAAAAGAATTAAAAAAATTTTCTGTTTATTAAATAACCATGATTTACAAAGTTACTGATAGTTAATATTTCCACACCAATCTCTTCACCTGTGTCAGCTACAATTCTCCTTCTTTGGAAACAAGATACTTATTTCCTTTGGAACCAAAACCAATGGAGATATATTTATCTATAATCCTGAATTTTAAAATGAGATTTTAAAACAGGCCCATAATCATCTATCCCTCTCTTTCTTAGGTGATTTTTCCTGTGCCCTTTAGAAAGGGATCGTGGAGAAAGGAATCATAGACCGCCCCTCCCCTCCCCTTCCCTTCCTTCCCCTTTTCTTCCTTTCCTTTCCTTCCTCATCCCTTCCATTCATTTCCCTTCTCTTCTCTTTCCTTCCATTCTTCTCTTTTCCTCTATCCTCTACTCTTCCCTGTGTGTTTAAGTTATCTGACATAACTCAAAGTATGGGGAATCGAAGCGTGAGGAAATGCCTGAAAGTTAACTGTAGTTTACTAGCCAATTACAGAGCTAACTCCTGCTCTAATAATTACCCTCCAGGCAACAAATTCACTCTCACCCATTGCTTCCTGTGCCAGATGGACACAAAACCCATCCCTCCCCACAGGTGTCCACTAGCCAGCCCTGCCCTGACCCTTTCCTCTGCTTCTTCCCTCTCCACTTTATTTGGCCTCTATCCCCTAAAGTCACTATTTCCTCCCTACTTCAATTTTCCATGAAACATTCCATGTATATTCCCAGCTAAGGACCCTGGGGGTTTTAACCCCTTTTATCCTCCACTTCATCCTAGGGATAGAAACTTTAGCATTGATTCCAGTGGAATCAGCAGCAGCAGGAATAAGTGAGGAGGACACCCATGGGATGAAGGTGCCTTCAGAGCAGTCCTGGTGTCAGGATCCGGAGCCGAGCAGACAGTTTAAAAGGGAAACCTCTGAGGCCTTGTGCTATGTCTGAGGTTCCATCATGGCCCAGAACCTCTTGATGCCAAACCTAGAAACTACAAGGGAACTTTCTTTCCTCTCTCTGTTCCTTTTCTTAGGAACATTCTTCATCTTTTATTGCCACCACATTTTTACAGCTAATAAATCTATATCAGGACGGTATCACGAATCTCCCTACACTATATTTGGATGTTACTGTTTTCTTTTCTCTCCTAGGATCCCATCCCAGGACCAGGCACCCTGAGTGAAATCCCGGTCATGTCTCCCAAAAGCGCCGCCAGCTGAGTCGGGTCTCAGAATCTCCTTGTCTTCAGTGACGTGGCATTTTAAGGAGGCTGCTCAGATGTAGATTGGAAAAGGCCCTCAGTTTGGGTGTGGTGGTCAAGATAGAAGTGTGGGGAGCCCACAGGCACACAGTATCATTCAACAGCATATCAGGGACTTGGTCATCACTAACAAATGTCACCCTCACCCCCAAATTAGACACATTGCTCAGTTTCTCCTTTTGAAGACACATGTTTTATTTTATACATACAAACATATTTATTGCTGTAGTTAAAATTATGTAGTGTTAATGTACAATTACTGCATCTCACCTCCACCAAAGTGCCTAATACCATTCACCAAGTCCTTATGTTATTTTTGTATTTTTCATTTTCTTGCCATTCCCCATCCTACTTCCCAAAGAGTCAAATTTTTTTCCCTCTTTTCCACACTGGTTCTTTAGAAAGAATACTATGGGCTCTTCTTCAAGTTTGTACAAAACATTAGATTTTGTTTGTTTATTTTGGTGTTACACCCGGCCATGCTCAGGGCTCACTCCTAGTGAGACTCAGGTGAACCATTTGCTGTGCTGAGGATTGAACCTTGGTCAGCTGTATGCCAGGTAAACACCCTACCCATTGTACTAATAATGTCTCCCCCTGCCCTTGAGAATATTTTTAATTTTCTTGGATGTGAATAATTTTTAAACATTGCTTTAAACACTTTAAATGTTCTGATACTTAGAAAACAGTTGTCAGATCATATTCAAATTCTGATACTCCATTCTAGTCTAGGATCAATACCTTTCACTGAACTAAATTTAATTTGTTTTTGCATTGCCAGGATGCAACCCTGCCTGCATACATGGGAGGCACATGCTCCACCACTGAGCCACATCCCCAACCTCATGGAACTAGATTATCTTTCCTGTCTAGAAGGGGGGTCTAGATTGAATGTCTGGAATGCTCAGTGCAGGCGGCCTGACCTGCAGATATGAGGGCATGAGCTTGACTCCTGGCACCATCCCAAATGCCTCATGTGGTCCTGATGGCACTGTCTTGTGTGATCCCGGCCCCATAACAAAGAAGGGTTCTATCTTTCACACCACAACCAAGTGTGCAGGAGCTCCACAGCTAAATGATGTTATCTTCTGGGCACCACAACTAAGAAGTGTGAGAGTATTGCAAATGTGTGACCCCAGCAAGCTCCACAACCAAGTGTGTGACACCAGTGAAGGCAACAACAACAGTGACAACAAAGGGACAGGAAGGAGAAAAATAAATAAGCAATAAAAGAATCTTTTAAACCAACTTCTTAAAAGCATCAGACCTTACAAGATGCCCAGGAACCGTGAGGTGCCTTAGCTCAAGGGGCTGGGTCACAGGCTGTGTGCGCTGCCAGCCCTGGTTCATCCAGACTTCGAGGTCCACCAAACCCCCTGGAAGCAGCCCCCAAACACAGAGCATGCAGTGACTCTGAACACAGCAAGGTGTAGTACCCCCAGCACCAAATGACCAGACACAGAGAAAGGGAGAGAGATCCCACACCAGCTCCACAGGAAACAGCGACCTGAGACATGAGGGAAAGGTCTGTGTGTCCTAGTGACAGTAACTGTAGCCTCATGTCTGTGGCTACTTTGTTGCACTTTCCTTTACTCTGCTACATGCCCTCTCCTGCTGCCCCATGTGGGTTTCTAAGCCCAACAGAGTCCAGCCCTGCTCTCCCACAATGCCATTTCCTAGGGAGGTCACTCTCTCACCTGTAGGGGCTGTCTCACCCCCTCTTTCCTGTGCCAACCAGTAAGGTATCTCCCCATTCCCCACATTCACGAGATGAGTTTATTTCATTTTTTATTTACTTTCTTGGATTTTTGGCTACACCTGGCTGTGCTCAGGGATCACTCCTGGCCGAGTTCAGGTGACCATATGGAGTGTCAGGGATAGGACCCTGGTCAGTGGTGTGTCAGGCAAGTGCCTTACCCATTTTCCTGTCTGGTCCCTATATTCACTTTCCCCAGAATAAACTCTGACTCAGGAGAGAACAGCTCCATCATCTCCCCACTCTCCACATCAGGACCTGGATGTTCTTTCCCCCAGTAATGGGGCAGGACCGTAGTCCTGCCCATTTGAGTCACGTCTCAGCTTGGGACAGGACTGGGACCTAATAAACAAACTAAGTAAGTCAAAATCTTCCAAGATATATCACTGTCAATCCATGTCCTCTTCCACCTGCTGTCTCATGTCTTCCATACTGGTGCCGGATGGACCCCAGGGCCCTGGGGATATTTAGTTCTATAATTCCTTAATACCATCAATGTACCTGAGTCCCCTTGACATGACCCCATTTCTTCTCATCTGTCTCTTCTCTCTCTCCCCTCTATCCTGTTTGTATTGTTTGTTATGAAACACTGTAGAAAATGATACAAAAAAGTATCCTAGGAGGAAAGGGTATAAAGATTGTTGTATTTCACCCAGGGGTCATTAAGACCTTTTATAAATCTATAAAAAAAATTTCCTCCTAAGATTAGTCACCTCCTACTTTGAACCTGATAAAGTATGTTGCGGTCCTCTTGAAGTCTGGTAAGGGTGTGTCATATGGAGTGTCTCAAGGTCCAGGAATAGGTTTACTCTTGGGTGAGGCTCGTCTAGAGCATGTGGAGAGCTGCTGTGCACAGGGCAGCCGTTGAGTTCTGGAGGTTTTCGACTGCTGGGCTGGGTGCCCTGGGGCAGGGAGGGGTCACACCCGCTCCCCTCTGGGATGCCCCAGGTGAAACAGCATAGTTCCTGGTCCGGCGGCATGGTTATGGAGAGCGTCTGAGAAGTTTTCTTAATATAAGGTTTAGTAAAGGGCTAGAGAGACCTGAAATGTATCTGTGCATCAGGTAACACATGATACTAATACATGTAACATACAAAATAGACGTACTCAGAGCAGACATGGCATACATACACACATACATCACATAATTATAGATATCAGTATAATTATGTGGACGTGGTCATCACAGTGACACAGAGCAGGCTGGAGGCCACATAGGAGTGGAATCCACCATCCTCTCTGGTCACTCTCTCATAGGAAACACAGTTCCTATGCAGATCACAGTTGTAACTGCCCACACCCCTGACTCCCTGATGCTATTCACTGAGTCCTGAGTGAGGACAGCTGTCACAGCTGCTTCTGGACACTGAGGCACTACTGCCACTCACCACCATGACAAAGGCACCTGCACTAGCCCAGCTTCTAAGCCATCATGTCCCGAGTCAGAGTCTATCATGTGGTCTCCTGTCACGGGGCTCATGTCATGTCCATGTAAGAACATGTGGTAGGGTTTCCTCTCTCAGGGAGGGAGGGGCTCTGCCTCCCACCCATGTAGACTCCCCTGATGGGGGAGAGTGCAGGGTCTGAGGATTAGCGTGGAGGGTGAGGAATTGGGAGAAAAGACAAGTTTCGACTTGGTGAGCTTTATTGGAGCATTTCCCCTAATCAACTCTGTCTAGAAACTCCCCTCTGCTCTGCCTGTCCCACACCAGAAACTAGAGCTGTGGGGAGATGACTTTCTCACTTCACAACCCCAATCAAGTGGCTCTGGACCGTGGAGGCGTCACTCACACACATGCTCTCAGCAGCCTCCTTCGTGCCCGCCTGACTCAGATGGTGACACTCGGGCCTCTGCGCTGAGTCTGGAGGGAAACAGACTTTAGGGCCTCACCTGAGGGAGTTTATTTTGCATGTAGAAAAATACAAATGATTTGTGGTCATGGTGGAGTGTAATGGCTTTCTATACTCCCCACACCCTTTGCCCTGAGAGTGGAGACAATCCCCTCTCCCGAGGTGGCTGGACTTGCGGGCTTACTCCCCGTGGACAGAACAAAGCCAGGGGATGTGCAGCTCCCAGAAGGCTGACGAGCCCTGTGGGCCCTGCCTGGTCTACACTCCTGGTCACTCACAGAGATCAGTCACCGTGTAGTGTGGACACAACTGAGGACACCCACATAACAGGGAACTGAGGCAGCACATGGATGAGCTGTGAAGCTCCGAAGCAGACTCTTCCTGCCAGAGACCCAGAGTCAGAGCCACAAACCTGACCACACAGGGGCCTCCCACACAGTGACAGTGAGTCCTTGTTAGTCCATCTCCCAGGGCGGGAAGCTTGGGAATAATGTGTCTCAGAGGGTAAATAAGAGGATCAGTCTGGTGGGTTTCTACTTTAAAACAACGGAGACAGAAAAAATTGATGTGATATATTAAATTGTGATATAAAAAAATCTTTCAACAATATACCAAGAATGACCAGCCAGATGCCCAGAGCTGTGAGCTAGGATGAACCTAGACGCCCTCGTAAAGTCCTACTGTGCGTCCCAGAATCAGGAACCTGAACTTGCCCCCAGGGCACACAGGCCTTGTCCTCCCTCCCCTGGATTTTTTGGGTCTGGAAGGAGCGAGATCCCTTAACTACCTGCCTCTGTTCATTTTCTGTTCACTTATTTCACTCCGTGTGTGTGCATGAGAGAGAGAGAGAGAGAGAGAGAGAGAGAGAGAGAGAGAGAGGTGGGGGGAGAGACAGACAGATGGACAGAGACAGAGAGAGAACATCTCTGAAATTACAGAAAAATGCCTACAACTTAGTATTACTGATCAATCATAGAGTCCACATCTCTATGACCACCTTCCAGGTGAAAATAGAGATTCTCAACTACCCAAACACCCACTGCCCCTCCCCTCCAGCCTATACCCCTTTCTAATTGTCCATGTAGCTGACCCTCCCATGCCCCTTACCTCTCTGTTATTCACCCACTCTGCTCTGGGTCCCACCCCATGATGTCCCTATTTTCTGCCTTTCCTCACTTCTCCAGGAACCCCTTCCCCCATCTCACTAGCCAGGACCCTGGACACTTCCTGGTCCCCTCCCCACACACTAAGGATGGAGAATCCAGGGTTGGTTCCCAGGAGAAGGCGCCTTCCTGCCTAGAAGCAGAAGTAGAAAAAAATTATGGGGACCTTGTGACCTATGTTTCATCTGTGAGCACCAGACATTTGGGTGAGTCAACCTGGAATGTGGGAACCAGATATTAGGATCTGCTCTTCCCCGAGGCATAAGTGCGGGCTCCTGAGATGGGGTTGAAATATTGTCAGACCCCTCACCTGACAGGGAATACCCACTTTGTGCACAAAACCCTGTCCTTCCAAGAGACCCAGGGAAGGCCTGGCTGAGCAGGACAAAGGAGCGCTCTGGTCTCTGCCACAAGGGGGCGCTGCCGCGCTGCTCTCAGGCTTTAAGCATCCCTGGAGCACTGAGGAGTCTGGGACAGGAGACCTGGTTGAACTGGAGACCACAGGCATCAATGGAGTGAAGATTATTTATGAGGAGCCCTAGAAGCAGGAATCAAGGAGTCCATCCTGTTCATGACATTTTTACACCTTTTATTCCCAGAACCCAGCTTTCTAGCCCCTTGATGACAAACCCTGAAAAAACTTAAAATTAAATCTATTCCTACAATGGCCAGGAGAATTGCCCCATAGCTGGAAGACTGTTTCATGAGCGGAGGGGAGAAGGCAGATGGAATTGAGAAGGGATCGCTAAGAAAATGATGGCTGGAGGAACCAGTTGCAATGGGAAATGCATGCCAAAAGTAGATAATAGAACAAACAAGATGAATTCTCAGTGTCTGTGTTGCAAGCCATAATGCCCAAAAGTAGAGAAAGAGAGTATGGGGAATATTGTCTGCCATGGAGGCAGGGGCAGGGTGGGAAAGAGGGGGATATACTGGGGATATTGGTGATGGGGAATGTGCACTGGTGGAGGGATGGGTGTTTGATCATTGTGAGATTGTAACCCAAATATGAAAGCTTGTAACTATCCCACGATGATTCAATAAAATAAAATTTTAAAAATTAAATCTATTCCCTTTATGAGGGTTATTTTTATTTATGTTTATTAAAATTACATAATAATTTTTATTTACAAAATTATTCATATTACAGTGGTTTCTAGCATACAATTTTCCAACACCAATCCCACCACCAATGTGACCTTCCTTCACCAATGCCACAATTTCCCTCCCACCACACAATCCTCCTTCTTATTAGGCACATAGCAAAATTTATCCCATGTTGCTTGCTCCAAGAAAACTTAAAGGAATGACACATGGAATGATCTGAAAATAAATCAAAGTCCATTTTTGAGGATTGATTTTGATAGGATTTTAACCTATGTAAATCACTGTCACTGTCATCCCATTGATGAACGATTTGCTCGATTTGCTCGTGTGGGCCCAGTAATATCTCCATTCATCCTAGCCCTGAGGTTTTAGCAGCCTCTTTTTATTCATCCTTCCCAAAGGTGCCGCATTTTAGAGGTTCTTCAGGGTCAGGGGAATGAGACGCATCATTGCTACTGTATTTGGCATATGAATACATCACAGGGAGCTTGCCAGGCTCTTCTCTGAGGGCAGTAAACTCTCAGTAGCTTGCTAGGTTCTCCAAGAGGGAGAACTAGGCTATCAGATGTCTTCTGGGAATTTGGTTTTATAGTCTCTGGATGTTGACCGTTGATGGGATTACATGGCACCAGGGGCAGTTTCTGGGTGTGACTGCCTAGCTACTGGAAAATGGGGAATCTGGGGTGGAGGAGGTATATTTATTAAAAAATTATATTTATTTATGTAAATAAATTTAAATAATTGCACAGAGTAGAATGCCTACTCTCCCATTATATAAGTAAGTTTTCAACTCGGATATCTAAAATATATTGTATTAGCTTATATTTTTTTTTTGGTTTTTTTGGGTCACACCCGGCAATGCACAGGGGTTACTCCTGGCTCTTCACTCAGGAATTACCCCTGGCGGTGCTCAGGGGACCATATGGGATGCTGGGATTAGAACCTGGGTCGGCCGCGTGCAAGGCAAACGCCCTACCCGCTGTGCTATCGCTCCAGCCCCTAGCTTATATTTTGTAGTGTGGTTTTGTTATGGCAATAATAATGTCTTTCCTTTTTTATATATATATTTAGGAGTTTACATGAAATGGGTAAATCTTGCAACTATAAAATTTAGTAACAGTGAAGGAAAGTAATAAAATTTAAAGGGGAAAATATAAATACACCTATAAAAGTGTAATGTGTTTCATCCAAAGCAAGGGAATATTGGTTTAATATTAGAAGATGTTACATTATAGATTCTGTTTGAGTGACTGCTAATGCAGGTGAGAGATTGCTATAAAATCTCTATTGATGAATATAAAGACTGATAAAACATAAAGACATAGAATATTGAATATAAATGCTATGTTAATTCATTGTTGAATATATATATGCATATATATTAATCCCTTAGCAACCTAGGTGTAAACATACCCTCCTTCATCTAGTAGAGGTCAACCATACACACCACGAGTGAGTGCAATACTCAGTGGCACGTGCTGAGAAGTGTGTCCTTTAGAGAAGCTCCTTTTAAGCTTCTTGTACAACTGGTTTCAGGGCTATACATTCCCTAAGCTATTGCCTGTCCCTGAAATTTTATATCATTCTTTCAAATATGAATGATAATCTGGCTGACTAGAATATTGTAGATGAGGTGTATTTCGTTAAGGTTTTCTACAATATCCCTCTCTTCTCTTCTGTCTCATTTGATAGATCTAATGGGAATTATATGGACATTCCATTTATCTATGTTGCTTTACTGCTCTTGCTTCTCTCATATTCTGTTTTCATTTTTAGGATTTGCTATTTTAAGTATGATGTGTCTGGAGTTTTTCAGGTTGAGCCTATTTTCTCAAGGACTCTTCTGGTCTCCTGGCTTTCTGCCTATAATCTTCAAGTCTAGGAAATTGTGACTTATGATTTCTTTAAATGTTTCTTCATCAAATTTTTGTCCCCTTGTTTTCAGAGACTCCAGGGATTCTTATATTTTTCCTCTTGAACTCATCACATAATTATCTGGTAGGCTGTTGGTTACTTTTTGGTTTTTTTTTTTTTTGCTTTTTGGGTCACACCCGGCGATGCACAGTGGTTACTCCTGGCTCTGCACTCAGGAATTACCCCTGGCGGTGCTCAGGGGACCATATGGGATGCTGGGAATCAAACCAGGGTCAGCCGCATGCAAGGCAAACACCCTACCTGCTGTGCTATTGCTCTAGCCCTTGTTGATTATTTTTGACTATTTTGCACCTCTGTTATTTTCTAGTGGTTTTCTGCATCTCATCTTGAGATCCTTGATAGTTTAATCAGCTGATATTAATCTTTTGTTCATAGCGTCTATTGAGGTTTTTGTATCACCTGTCATACTCTTCATTTCTGCTTGTAGTATTCTCATTTTAGTACTTATTCTTCTGCGATGCTAGCTTTGCTTAATACCTGTACTATTGTTTCTTTGACCTCATTCAATATCCTCACAATGGTGTTACTCAAGTTATTGTCTAAGAATTTGCTGGAGTTGGTTGGTGCTGTTGTTCTTGTTTTCACACATTGAGCTTGGTGGCTTCTGTGTGTCTTCCCCATTGAGCTTGCTGTGCTCCTCCTATGTTGTGAGTAAAGTGAAATTTGGAGGAGCTGTGACTTTAGGAGCTGTGGCACTGGCCTGTTGATATGATGGAGTTAAGAGTTTGTGTGTGTTTCTGGGAATATACCCTGGGGAGCCAAAAACACAGCAGAAACATCATCTGCACTTCAATATCTATTGTTGCACAGTACTGTTCACAATAGCCCGAATATGGAAACAACCTGAGTGTCCAGGAACAAATTATGGGTAAAAAAAAAACAAACATGGTACATCTACACAGTGGAGTACTATGTAGCTGTTAGAAACAATGAAATCATAAAATTTACTTATAAATGGATTGACATAGAGAGTATCATGTTGAGTGAAATGAGTCAGAAGGAGAATAATATGCATAGAATGACTGTGTCCATTTGTGTGTGTACGTATATAGAAGGAGAATGAGAGAGGGAGAGACAGAGACACACAGAGAGAGACAGAGAAGAGAGAAGAAAAGTGCCTGCCATAGTTAAGGCAGTGGGACTGGGTGGGAAGTCAGGAGAAAATTGGGACCATTGGTGGTGGGAAAAGTACACTGATGATAAGACAAGTGTTGGAATACTATATGACTGAAATCCAATCATGAATAACTTTGCAAATATGTAGATTATAGTTATTCATTTTAAAAAGAAATGAGAAAAAAGAGTTTGTGTGTGGTGGCTGTTAGTGCAAGCTGTAACGGAAGGGAATTCAACTACCCCCATTCCAAAAAAGACTCTGGGGTTGTCATTTGTGCAATGGAATGTTGTGAGGCAGTGTGTAAAGTTTCAGGAGCTGCAGATCTGGGCCCATTGAGATGAAGCAGCTCTCTTGTAGAATCGCTGAGGGTTTTGTTTTTATTTAAATGGTCAATTTTATTTCACTCTATTCAAGGCACTTACTAAATCATACTTCTTTTGAATGCATCATCTCCTTAGTATGACAAACTATAGATGGAAACTCTTGTTTGCTACACATACACTGAGTCCTTTTTTGGAATGTTGTTTGGTTTGTTTTTTTATTAATTCAGCTAGTGATAGTTTTAATTTTTAATTTCAATGTTCTTTGCAGTTCCAGGAACAGAATCCAGGACCTCCTCACATGAAGTCAGTGCTTCTTGCTCCTACTTCTCCTTTTCTTACTCTTACTCTTCTCCTCCTCTTCCTCCTTTTCTTCCTCTTCCTCTTTTCCCTCTTTCTCTCTACATCTCCTCCTCTCCTCCTCCTCCTCCTCTTCTTCTTCTCCTTCTCCTTCTCCTTCTCCTTCTCCTTCTCCTCCTCCTTCTCCTCCTCCTCCTCCTCCTCCTCCTCCTCCTCCTCCTTCTTCTTCTTCTTCTTCTTCTTCTTCTTCTTCTTCTTCTTCTTCTTCTTCTTCTTCTTCTTCTTCTTCTTCTTCTTCTTCTTCTTCTTCTTCTTCTTCTTCCTCTTCCTCTCTTCCTCCTCCTCCTCTTCCTCCTCCAACTCCTCCTCCTCCTCCTTACTATTCTTTCCCAACACCAATGGCACCAATTTCCCTTCCACACCATTCCCAGCCTGCGTCTATGGCAGACACCCACCTGCCCACCACCAACATCATTTGCCAGTATACCACCCTCAATGCACTCGATCCCGTCTGATCTATAATCTTTTAAGCTTTATGGTTTGTTTGTCTGGGGCTAGGGGTTGGGCCATACCCAGTGATACTCAGAGGTTACTCTTGGCTCTGCAATCAGAAATTACTCCTGGTGGTGCTTGGGAGGCCATATGGGGTACCATGGATCAAACCCAGGTCAGACACATGCAAGGCAAATGCCCTATGGTTCTATGATTGCTCCAGTCCCTAGACACTGTGGTTTGCAATGAACAGTCAGTTTCCTCTTTTTTCAGCACTCAGTTCTTGTCCACAGTGAGCATTTCTCACTATCATTGTCAGAGTGACCTCTTCTCTGTCATAACCACATGACAGAGTCTGCCCCAGTCCCCCACTGTGACAAGCTTCCTAACATGGAGCAGAGAATCCTCGGTCTACTGCTAGTTGACTTTAGTGCTCTACTTCTCATCCACATCCCCCTCCCAAACTCATGATTTGGTGAGTGGGGGAGAGCGACACCCAGTGGTACTTTGGAACAAATTGCAGTTCTGGGAATTGGACACCTGGGTCTGGACATGCAAAACTGGTGCTCCCGCACTTTGAGCATCTACCCTGGAGGCTATTTTTTTAATCATAAAAACTGTTTTCAGGTACTTCTACACTTACAGAAAACGTGTAAAGGCAAAGAGTCCCCACATACCCCTTACAATTTCCACTAACGTTACATCTCACATTATTGCAGAACATTGTTGTGGCCAAAGAAGCAACAGTGATGCACTTTTACTAAACTCCATATTTTGATTCTATTCATTTTCCTCACATCTATTTATAGTTTTAGGGTGCCATATAGCATCCACTTTAGTCCCAGTCAAATCTCTCTCTGGCAGATTCTCAAATATTCCTTGTTTTGATGGGTAACATCCTGAGATGTGGGAAAGGACTGTGTGTCCTTAATAACAGTGACTCTGCCCTAACATTGGTGGCTACTTTGTTACACTTTCCTTTAGTCTATTACATGTCCTCTCCTGCTGCCCCATGTGGGTCTCTAAGCCCAGCAGAGTCCAGCCCTGCTCTCCCACAGGCCATTTCCCAGTCACTTCACTCTCTCACCTCCTGAGGTCTGGGTTCCACCTCCTCTCCCTGTGCCTCCCAGTAAGGTCCTTCCTCACTTCCCACATTCAGGGGATGAGTCTATTTCACTTTATTTTTTGGTCGGGGCTCACTCAGCTGTGCTCAGGACTTGCTCTTGCCTTTGTGCTCAGGCATCTCTCCTGGTAAGCTCATATGCCAGCTCACTATACATCAATGGTTATTTATGTCACTTCTCTCCATTCCCTCCCCACTTCCCCATATGGGCCTTGTCCTTTACCAAACTATATCGTACATAATAGTTTGTACAATACTATAATTTACAGTCAACCCTGTACAGTTAACCCTGTCAACTGCTTTGCAGTTTTTGTGAAACATTCACTGGGGCTGGGTATTTGCTTTTGTGCCACTCCAGGTCAAATTCAAAGCTCACTTCTGGTTCTATTCCCCAGGATTACTCTAGTCTCTAATCCAGGGACAATATGTGGTGTCAGAAATGGCATCAGGCTCTGCTATGTGCAAGGAAAACCTACTGTAATATCTCTCCACCCTCTGAGATATCCATTATTAGTGAATGTTGGGTAAAACTACAGGAGAATGATCAGTAGATTGTGGGTCAGTCTTTGTGTAGCTTTCTAAGAAACTGGCCAGTGTCTTCCCTGGGATCTGAGCCATTTACATCCCTCCAGCAGTAAAGGAGGGTGACTGTTGCTTCACATCCTGGTCAGCACTTGGCATCACCAGGGCCTGCAACCCCACTGAGGTCTCACTTTCCAAGTGTGAGTTTTCACACAGTCAACCGGGATCTAAAATTTTCACCTAAATAAGATTTGTAGAGAAAGAGAGAGACCATATTCATTTAACTTTTATTTCAGTTATTACAACTGTGCTTTACTATTACTTCTTGTTATTATCTTACCACATTTAATTTTTAGGTTAAGTTAACATAGGCAAAAATGTGCTGAATAAAATTTAGTGTATATCACCATGATCAAGTGGGATTCATCCCGGGGATGCAAGGATGGTTTAACATTCGGAAATCAATCAACATAATCCATCGCATCAACAAAAGTAAAGATAAAAACCATATGATCATATCAATAGATGCAGAGAAAGCATTTGACAAGATCCAGCACCCATTCATGATAAAAACTCTCACCAAAATGGGTTTTGGAGGAATTTTTCTCAAGATAGTCAAAGCCATCTTCCACGAACCTAGGGCAAGCATTATCATCAATGGAGAAAAACTAAGGGATTTTCCTCTAAGATCGGGGACAAGACAAGGATGCCCACTCTCACCACTTCTCTTTAATATAGTATTGGAAGTATTAGCAATGGCCATCAGGCAAGAAAAAGATATTAAGGGGATTCAGATCGGAAAGGAAGAAATCAAGCTCTCACTATTCGCAGACGATATGATGCTATACCTAGAGAAACCTAAAAGCTCTAGTAAGAAACTCTTAGAAACAATTGACCTATACAGTAAAGTCGCAGGCTATAATATCAATACCCAAAAGTCCATGGCCTTCCTATATGCAAACAATGAGACAGAAGAAAGGGACATGAAAAAAGCAATCCCATTCACAATTGTGCCCCAGAAAATCAAATATCTTGGAATCAGCTTAACTAAAGAAGTAAAGGACCTCTACAAAGAAAACTATATAACTCTACTCCATGAAATAAAAGAGGACACGAGGAAATGGAAACATATCCCCTGCTCATGGATAGGGAGAATAAACATTGTCAAAATGGCAATACTCCCAAAAGCATTATACAGATTTAACGCGATCCCTATAGGGATACCCATGGCATTCTTCAAAGAAGCGGAGCAAGCAATTCTGAAATTTATATGGAACAATAAACGCCCACGGATAGCTAAAACAATTCTTGGGAAAAAGATGATGGGAGGCATCACCCTCCCCAACCTTAAACTCTACTACAAAGCGGTAACAATTAAAACAGCATGGTACTGGAACAAAGGCAGAGCTGCAGACCAATGGAACAGAGTGGAATATCCCCACACACAACCTCAAATGTATGATCATCTAATCTTTGATAAAGGAGCACGAGATGTGAAGTGGAGCAAGGAAAGTCTCTTTAACAAATGGTGCTGGCACAACTGGACAATCACATGCAAAAAAATGGGCTTAGAACTCGACCTGACACCATGCACAAAAGTCAGATCAAAATGGATTAAAGACCTCAACATCAGACCACAAACCATAAGGTACATTGAAGACAAGGTCGGCAAAACCCTCCAGGATATTGAAGATAAAGGTATCTTCAAAGATGACACAGAACTAAGCAATCTAGTAAAAACAGAGATCAACAAATGGGACTACATTAAACTAAAAAGCTTCTGCACCGCAAAAGATACAGTGACCAGAATACAAAGACTATCTACAGAATGGGAAAGGATATTTACACAATACCCATCAGATAAGGGGTTGATATCAAGGGTATATAAAGCACTGGTTGAACTCTACAAGAAGAAAACATCCAACCCCATCAAAAAATGGGGCGAAGAAATGAACAGAAACTTTACCAAGGAAGAGATACGAATGGCCAAAAGGCACATGAAAAAGTGCTCTACATCACTAGTCGTCAGAGAGATGCAGATCAAAACAACCATGAGATACCACCTCACACCACAGATACTAGCACACATCCAAAAGAACAAAAGCAACCGCTGTTGGAGAGGATGTGGGGAGAAAGGGACCCTTCTACACTGCTGGTGGGAATGCCGGCTAGTTCAGCCCTTTTGGAAAACAGTATGGACGATTCTCAAAAAACTAGAGGTTGAGCTCCCATTTGACCCAGCAATACCACTGCTTGGAATATATCCCAGAAAAGCCAAAATGTATAGTCGAAGTGACATATACACTTATATGTTCACCGCAGCACTGTTTACAATAGCCAGAATCTGGAAAAAACCCGAGTGCCCTAGAACAGATGACTGGTTGAAGAAACTCTGGTACATCTATACAATGGAATACTATGCAGCTGTTAGAAAAAATGAGGTCATGACGTTTGCATATAAGTGGATCAACATGGAAAGTATCATGCTAAGTGAAATGAGTCAGAAAGAGAGAGACAGACATAGAAAGATTGCACTCATCTGTGGAATATAGAATAATAGACTATAAGACTAACACCCAAGAATAGTAGAAATAAGTACCAGGAGTTTGTTTCCATGGCTTGGAGGCTGATCTCTCATTCTGGGTAACTCAGGGAAGGGACCACCAAGTAAAATGTGGTTGGAGGTCATGTGGGGGAAGGGTGAGGCGGGCCGAATACAGACTAGAGACTGAACACAATGGCCACTCAACACCTTTATTGCAAACCACAACACCTAATCAGAGAGAGAGAACAAAAGGGAATTCCTTGCCATAGTGGCAGGGTGGGGTGGGGGGAGACGGGACTGGGGAGGTGGGGAGGGATGTTGGGTTTACTGGTGGTGGAGAATGGGCACTGGTGAAGGGATGGGTTATCGAACTTTGTATGGGGGAAGCATGAGCACAAAGATGTATGGATCTGTAACTGTACCCTCACGATGACTCTCTAATTAAAAATAAACTAATAAAAAAAAATTTAGTGTATATGGGTCTCAGTACAAAGATTTTATTAAAGAGAGCTGTTACAGACTGAGAGAGAAGGAGAGAGAGGTTGTTAAAGACTGAGAGAGAAGAGAGGAGGAGAGAGAGAGAGAAAGAGAGAGAGTGTTACAGACTGACCAGTCCACCACCCCATAGAGAAATGGTGGGGTATGACCCCCTCCAACTGTGGGAAAGGATTTGAGTACCCTAAAGCCACATTATTTTTTCTCCCTAACTGACATGTAAGCTGATTGGTTAGTGCCACCTGTGGGTGCCCCTTTGTTCTATTCTTTCCAGGCCTGGCCAACCACTAGATTACTGATTGGCTGGCACTATCTGCAAGCATTGTAAATTTTTTTCTGTCTGTTTCCTTTCCTAAGATGTGGTCTCGGGTTCATGCCCATTTCAGCTGTCAGCTACATGATCATACAGAATAGCAAGATGGCCACTAACAACTAAAATGGCTGCACTTTGGTTTATGCCAAAAATGGTTGTACTTTGGTTCTAACAATACCATTCATCATGTCCTTATGATACGTTTATGTTAATTAAGTCAGTTCTCTCCGTTCCCCAACCAACTCTAAAAGCATACACATTTTCCTTGTCTTCTTTCCCATAGAGTTTCTTTGAGGGAATTTCTATGTACAGCCCACACTAAGGGCTGTTCTGTAAGTTTTTGTGGAGCATTCAATTTAGGGATACATCCACTTGCTCTCAGGGGTTACTCCTAGTGAGACTCATGGAGCCATATATGGTGATGGTAATTGAACCCTGGTCAGCCCAGGAAAGGTAACCGCCCAAGACAGCCCTTGAGAATATTTTTAATTCTCTCATATGTGAATAGTTTTAAAAAATTTGGACACTTGCAAACACTTATCAGATCATACTCAAATTCTGATATTCCATTCCAGTTTATGAACATTATCTTTTCACTAAACTAAACTTTTATTTCTTTTTCACTGCCAGGATGCACCCCTGCCTCCATACACAGAAGGCACATGTTCTACCACTGAGCCTTATCCCCTACCTCACAGACCCAGTTTAGCTTTTCAGTCTAGAAGAGGAGGCTAGATTAAATATCTGGAATATTGCTCAGTGTAGACATTTTGGGGCCCGGGAATATTGCTTCGTGTAGACTACCTGCCCTGCAGATATGAGGGCACGAGTTTGACCCCTGGCACCATCCCACATGCCTCATCTGATCCTAATGATATTGTTTCGTGTGATCCCAGCCCCCAAAAATCTAGGGTTCTGTCTCTGACAAATACCTAGTGTGCAGGAACTCCATAACTAAATTATATTATCTCCCAAGGACCACAGCTAAAAAGTGTGAGAGCACAACAAGCAAATGTGTGATTCCAGCAAGCACCTCAACCGACTGTGTGAACAGCAGTAAAGGCACCACCAGCAGTGATAACAAAGGAAGGAAAGGTTCTGAAATAAATTTGCAATAAAAGACCTTTTAAACCACCTTCTTAAAATCATCAGGCCTTACAAGATAGTGAACAATGCCCAGGGGCCAGTGAGATACTTTAACACAAAGGGCTGGGACACAAGCTGTGTGTACAGCAAGCTGGGCTCACCCAGACTGCGAGGTCCTCCGTGGGAGCATTCCCCCAAGCACAGAGCCTGGTGCGGCCCCCAAACACAGAAAGCTGTTAATACCCACCCCACAAATGTGTAGACAGGAAGAAAGGGAGAGATTCTATATGAGCTTCACAGATTACGGCATCCTGAGATATGGGGGGAAGTCTATGAGCCCTTAATAACAGTAATTGCACATACATCTGTGGCTACTTTGTCACAATTTCCTCTAGTCCAGTTACATGTCCTCTCCTGCTGCCCCATGTAGGTCTCTGAGCTCAGTGGAGTCCAGCCCTGCTCCCCCACATGCCATTTCCCAGGAAGTTTATTCTCCACTTCCTGATAACTGAGTCCCACTTCCTCCTCCCTGTGCCAACTGGTAAGCTCCTTCCCTATTCCCATACTCAGCGGATGGGTTCATTTCATTTTTATTTACTTTTTCAGTTTTGGGGCCTCACCTGGCTGTGCTCAAGGATTAGTCCAATCAGTGCTCACGTGACCATATAGAGTGTCAAGGATAAAACCGAGGTAAATAGTATGCAAGATAAGTGCCTTACCCATTATCCCTATAGAACTATTTTTTTTTTGGTCTGGTCCCTATAGCACTTTCCCCCCCGAAATAAACAGGGTTTCAGGAGAGAACAGCTTCACCATCTCCCCACTCCCCACAATAGGACCTCGGTGCTCTTTTCCCCCAGTGAGGGGCAGGACAGCAATGGTCCTGCCCTGTCTAAAGTCCCCCTTTGCTTGTACAGGATTGGGGCCCAGAAAAGATACTAAGTAAGTCTAAATAAAAACTTCAAAGATACCCCAATGTCAGCCCCATGTCTTCCACCTGCTGTCACGAGTCTCCCGTACTGGGTTCCTGGATGGAGCCCAGGGTTCACCCAAGGGAGCCTGTATCTCTGCTGACCATATCCACCCTTTAATTCTCCCCAACACCAGCAGTTTTGAGTTCATATATCATTTTCCAAACTGTTAGTTTATTTTTACAAAATGGAAAAAATGTAGATTCAAAAGCCTAATACCTCTACAAGGTTTGAGGTCCCCAATATTCATGTACCCCATTTTCTGAGGCAACCAGTGTTTTCATTTTAAGTGACTCATTGTTATTCAAGTAGACTATTCACAATTATCTGTCACAATTTTTAAAAATATCATTCCTATGTTTTTGTATAAAGTTTAATTTTTCCATATATCAAACAAAATAGCAGATTAAAGGCAGGAGGAAAAAAATCCAGCTATCTTCTGATGAGACAAAGAAGATAAACACTTGAAAAATGTAAAAGGTAAAGGATCCTCTCTTTCACAGCACCATTTATTGTTGGAATCATTTTTTCCCTTTTCCTTCTAATTTTGGGTCAAAGACTCCTGAGTAGTGCTCAGGGGGCCTTTGAGAGATCTCCAGGGTCTCCTGTGCCATACCTGGAGGTGCTCTGAGGACCACGTGCTGTCATATTGAATCTGGTTCCATGTACCAATTAATCCCTGGAATAATTTCTATTTTTTTGAAACTATTTAAGCACCATGATTTACAAAGTTGTTCATCATACACTTGTTTCAATACAGTCATTTCAATACAATGTTTCACACCAATTCTACCACCAGTGTAGCCTTCCCTCCATCAAAGTCCTCAGTTTCTCACTCACCCCTTAATCATGCCCTCTTAGCAGCATAAAATAGTTGATTTCATATTTCTTGTTACAACACATGCTAAAACATAAAATTATTTCTGCATTAAGAATTCCCTTTGTACCCTCGGCGCCATCTTCCCACCTTCAACAGAGAAGGGGCCAGGCAGTCTGGTGAGCAACGTGGCCGGAGAAATGCTCCAGACCCGAATCTGGGCCAACAACACCAGGGATCCAGATGGAGGAGGTACAGCTGGTACACCTTCTCCGGATGGGGCCCTGGCGACACTGAACAGCAACTAACACTGCTCCGGGTTGCAGGACTGGAACACATCCGAGCCGCGGGGGGGTGGGGGGGCACTGGAGTGGGGCAGCGCCTGCCCGAACTCCAAATGGTCCCGGCCGCCAGAAGTCCCGCCCTCAACCCACCCTCGGCGCCATCTTCCCACCTTCAACAGAGAAGAGGCCAGGCAGTCTGGTGAGCAACGCGGCCGGAGAAATGCTCCGGACCCAAATCCGGGCCAACAACACCAGGGATCCAGACGGAGGAGATACAGCTGGCACACCTTCTCCGGATGGGGCCCTGGCGACACTGAACAGCAACTAACACGGCTCCGGGTTGCGGGACTGGAACACATCCGAGCCGCGAGGCCGCATCAGCGGCCGTGCGACCTTTTCTAAAAACTGAAAACATACAATCTTTTAATGACAAACCAATTATCAAATGCTTCCTTAGTAGGGCTGTCTTCCTTGGGGGGAAACTCCAACAACAATAGTGAGTTTTGTTTTGCAATATGGAATGTAATCAAGGTAGAGAGAAAATGAAGTGAAATTCATCAGTTATACAGTTGGGGGGGGCTGTGGCGGGGGGGTATACTGGGGATTTTGGTGGTGGAATATGGGCACTGGTGAAGGGATGGTGTTTGAATATTGTATAACTGAGACATAAACCTGAAAACTTTGTAACTTTCCACATGGTGATATAATAAAAATTAAAAAAATAAAAACAAAACAAAACAAAACAAACAAAACGTACCACAAAAAAAAAAAAAAAAGAATTCCCTTTGTAGGGGCTGGAGCGATAGCACAGCGGGAAGGGCGTTTGCCTTGCACATGACCAACCCAGGTTCGATTCCCAACATCCCATATGGTCCCCTGAGCACCGCCAGGAGTAATTCCTGAGTGCAGAGCCAGGAGCCAGGAGTAACACCTGTGCATCTCCAGGTGTGACCCAAAAAGCAAAAAAAAAAAAAAGAAGAAGAAGAAGAATTCCCTTTGTCGTGACAGTTTTTACTGAGGTGAACGGTGTGGCACATACATGCTAGCTCTTGGTGGTTGCACAGGCATGCTGGCTCTCTGAGGTTGCACGCATGCTCTAGCACTCTGAGGTTGCACATGTCAACCATGGTGTCAGCACACTTGGCTGCACTGCTCATTGTTTTGGTTGCATACACTGACATCCCCACTTCCTCAAGTCTGCCCGCTTAGTAGGAAACAAATAATTTGCTTTCTATTGCTTGTCAAAACAAAAAAGTATCATAAAACTGGTCAATAGAAGTCAATATATGATCATTGTTCTATCTCACCATGGTGTTACTAAAGTCACTCTCTGACGTTTGCATGTAAGTGGATCAGCATGGAAAGTATCATGCTAAGTGAAATGAGTCAGAAAGAGAGAGACAGACATAGAAAGATTGCACTCATCTGTGGAATATAGAATAATAGACTATAAGACTAACGCCCAAGAATAGTAGAAATAAGTACCAGGAGGTTGTCTCCATGGCTTGGAGGCTGGTCTCTCATTCTGGGTAACTCAGGGAAGGGACCACCAAGTAAAATGTGGTCGGAGGTCATGTGGGGGAAGGGTGAGGCGGGCCGGGCCGAATATAGACTAGAGACTGAACACAATGGCCACTCAACACCTTTATTGCAAACCACAACACCTAATCAGAGAGAGAGAGAACAAAAGGGAAGACCCTGCCATAGTGGCAGTGTGGGGTGGGGGGAGACGGGACTGGGGAGGGTGGGAGGGATGTTGGGTTTACTGGTGGTGGAGAATGGGCACTGGTGAAGGGATGGGTTATTGAACTTTGTATGGGGGAAACATGAGCACAAAAATGTATAAATCTGTAACTGTACCCTCACGTTGACTCACTAATTAAAAAAAACAGTAAAAAAAATAAATAAAATAAAATAAAATTTTAAAAAATAAAGTCACTGTCTGAGGATTTACTGAGCTGTTTGGTGCTACTTGAGCCTTCCATTATATTGTTATTCCCCCATTGAGCTTGGTGGGCTTCTGTGCCACTTTCCCACCAATTCTGTGTTCCGACTGGGCTGTCAGTACTATGAGTTTGGAGGAGTCACTCCAGGAGCTGGGAGACCATTTAGTGACTTGGCAGCTTTGTGACGTTCAGTTGTGGAGTTGGATCATTTCTATGCATGAAAATTTCGAGTGTTGGTGGGGCTGCTGGGCAGGGGAGGATGACTGGGGTGCTTGGGGAATCTGTTCACCCCCATTCCGAAGAGGCCTCCAGAGCTCAGCCCTGACTTATCTGCATGGAAGATTTAGCAGCTTGGAATTCTTTTCTATATTACTTGAAGAACTGGGCTATTTCCATGCTAGAAAAAAAAATTGTTGGGGACTGGATTCATAAATAAAGGGGATGGACAAGATAGGTCCTTTATGAGACCTTTAACCAGGAATGCTGGTGCTAGAGGCAGAGCACTGCCCTAGGGGAGGTAGGGTACCTGTATCTGCTCTGTCTCTGCTTCCTCTTCTGAAAGAAATTTCCTTTGAGAAAGCCCATTACAAAGATGTTTGTTCCCATAAACTAAGACCCTTGGGACTTGGGACTCCACCCTGTCCCGCTGCTCCTGGATCTGATCTTTGTCACGCTACCTCACCGTGTCCAGGGATGAGACTAAATCAGTGATTTTTCTGTGGTTTTCATTTCAGGATCTAGCTACAGTCTTACAAGTGAGTGAGACCCCCGAGATGCATCTGGATGTGTAAAAGTCTATCTTGCATAGATTGCGGTGGTTTGGCATTTGCCCAAAGAACGCTGTTCTCCTGATGATTATAGATTCTAAGCAATAAAGATTAGTCATGGAGGACAGTTGGGCCTCTCAATTCACTAGGCTATTAGCTCCCTGCCACCATGCTTTAACTCTCCTATTTTTATGTCTTTTTTTTTTTTTTTTGGCTTTTTGGGTCACACCTGGCAATGCACAGGGGTTACTCCTGGCTCTGCACTCAGGAATTGCCCCTGGCCATGCTCAGGGGACCATATGGGATGCTGGGATTTGAACCCGGGTCGGCCGCGTGCAAGGCAAACGCCCTACCCGCTGTGCTATCTCTCCAGCCCCTATGTCTTTTCTTAATCCTCCTGAGGTCACTAGTTCAGGCCTGCTTAGCCAGGGTTGGTCCCTGCAAAAATCCTATCTGTTTTTCTTTAAAAGACTTTCTGATGGCTAGAGAGATAGTATAGCAGATAAGGTGCTTGCCTTGCACATGCTTGAAATGGGTTCTATTGCCTGCATCCCAAAGGTTCCCCTGAGTACTGTCAGGAGTAATTCCCGAGTGCAGAGCCAGTGAGCATCACTGTGTATGTCCCCTTTCCCCGCCAGAAGAAATCTTCCTGTTCACATTATTTTGTTGTTATTATTCCAGTTGGAGTCATTTTAAGTCTTTAATTCTGCAAGAGATATAGTAGAGAAGGTAAGCTTGCCTTGCATGTGGCCAACTCGGGTTTGATCCCTGGCACCCTATATGGTCTCACAAACCTGGAAGGAGTGATCCCTCCCTGAGCACAGAGCCAGGAATAACCCCTGAGCACCCCCAGGTGTGCCTAAAAGCCCAAAACAAAACCAACAATAACGTATCTTTTACTCAGATTCCTGGTACCAATACTGACAGGCATAACCCCCTGCACAGAAGCATCTCTGGGGTCCTCACTAAGTTGTAAGACTGTAGCTAGATGCTGAAATGGAAAAACCATAGGAAATCAGTGATTGAGCCTCAGCCCTAGACACTAGGAAACAGTGTGACAAAGATCAGTTGCAGGAACAGCGGGAGAGGACGAAGTCCCAAGTCCCAGGTGTGACTCCAAATGTCTCCATCCCCAAGGAGGTGTTGTGGGCGGGATCTGAGGGCTGGGATTCCTGGTCTCCCAGAGTTTCACTTCTCTCTCTATGTCAGTGTCTCCTGCCCAGATATCCAGATATTGTGTCACAAATCCTCACTCCCATTGGGTGACACCGTCTAGAGAAACCAATCAGCGTCCGCGCGACTCCAGGTTATAAAGTGACGAGGCCCTTCAAGGAGTTAGACTCCCTGGTTCCCATGATATGTATGTGGGAACCGCGAACCCTCTTTCTGCTGCTCTCTTGGGGCCTGGCCCTGACCCACACCCGGGCAGGTGAGTGCGGGTCGAGAGGGGAATTCATTGCGCGGAGGAGGGTGGCTACTGCATTCCTAAATCGCCCTTCTCTGTCCTTCCCTCCTGTTCCATCTCCCTCCCCCCTTCCCCTATCAGCCTGGACTTGGGGCGCGCGGAGCAGCGGGTCGGGCCTGGTCTCACCCCTTCCCTTCCCCCAGGCCCCCACTCCCTGCGGTATTTCCACACCGTCATGTCCCGGCCCGGCGGCGGGGAGCCCCGCTTCATCACCGTCGGCTACGTGGACGACACGCAGTTCGTGCGCTTCGACAGCGACTCGGCGAGTCCGAGGATGGAGCCGCGGGCGCCGTGGGCGGAGCAGGAGGGACCCGAGTACTGGAAGGGGGAGACGTGGAACGCCAAACACGCAGCAAAGAATTACCGAGTGAGCCTGAGCAACCTGCTGGGCTACTACAATCAGAGCGAGGCGGGTGAGCACCGTCCGGGCAGGGATGAGCCAACACAGGGACTGGCCGGGTCGGCCCGAGGCGGGTCCAAGTGTCCCAGGGGCTGAGGGACCCACCCCGGACTCTTGACCCGGAGGATCCTTGGGGACCGGGCACGGGTTTCGTTTTTGATTCAGGGTTGACCTGTGCGGGGCGGGCCAGACTCTCACACCCTCCAGCTAATGTACGGCTGCGACGTGGGGTCCGACGGGCGCCTCCTGCGCGGGTACAGTCAGTACTCCTACGACGGCGCCGACTACCTCGCCCTGACCGAGGACCTGCGCTCCTGGACGGCGGCGGCGGGCACGCAGGCTTGGAGAACGCAGCACAAGTGGGAGCAGGAGAGTGCCGCTGATCATTACAAGGACTACCTGGAGGGGGATTGCGTGCAATGGCTCCGCAGATACCTGGAGGACGGGAAAGACATGCTGCTGCATGCAGGTACTGAGTTCCGGGATTCTGAGGACCCCTGACCTTCCCTGGGTGAGGGGGCCAACTCCCCACAAAGGGGAAGATATTGGGGTTCAGTGTCAGAACAGCGCCCCTTCTTCAGTCAGGAGAGGGACGGACTCGCCTGGTTTCCATGTTCTGTACCACAGGGAACGTGGACACAGGCCCACCCTGTGTCCACAGGAACATGAAGGATTCTGAGTGTCCCTGGGGGAGGGGAGACCGGCTCTGAAATAATGAATGTGGGTTCTCGGGGACCCAGCAGTCATCTGTGAACTTTCTCAGATCTTAGCTCTGACTCCTGCTTCTCTCAGTCACTCACCGCCCAGGCAAGTAGTACCAGAGTCAGTCTCCTGAGAGACCCAAACCACCTACTCAGACTCTGTTCTAGAATTTTCCAAGGAATAGGATTTTATCTCAGTCTCCTCAGCCAGCAGACTTGTGTCTGGATGTTTGTATCCAGTCCAAACCAATTATCCTGTTTATCCTCATCATTGAAGAGACCTGAAGTGTGAATTTTCTCTTTCTTCCTCCTAAGAACCCCCCAGAAGCCACATCACCCACCATCCCATCTCTGACCAGGAGGTCATCCTGAAGTGCTGGGCCCTGGGCTTCTACCCTGCCAAGATCACCCTGACCTGGCAGCGTGATGGGGAGGACCTGACCCAGGACACAGAGTTGGTGGAGACCAGGCCTTCAGGGGATGGAACATTCCAGAAGTGGGCGGCTGTGGTGGTGCCTTCTGGAGAGGAGCAGAGATACACGTGCCGTGTGCAGCACCAGGGGCTGCCGGAGCCTGTCACCCTGAAATGGGGTAAGGAGGGGTATGGGCAGAGTCTGTCCTTAGGGGAATCAGGAGACCCCCTTCTGCAGAACTATGAAGGGTCTGGGCCAGTGCCGGGAATCATACCCTCTCCTTCCTTCCTTCCCTCCCAGAGCCCTCTTCTCAGTTCACCATCCTCACTGTGGGCATCACTCATGTCCTGATTCTCCTTGGGACTCTAATCACTGGAGCTATTAGGCAAGCTGTGATCTTCAGGTGGAAGCATTCAGGTAGGATTGAGGTGGTCTGAGCTTTCTTGTTTCATTTGGGGGTCTCCCCCCTTATTAGCTCTCCTGCCTCATTAGCGGGAGCACCACCCACCCCTGTGCTGTTGCTCACACTACCCTGTGTGTGCCGCTCTCAGGTTTGCTCAGGAAAGACACTTTCACCGCCATAAGCTGGGGATGAACCTGGTTTCCAGGGTCACAGGTCATAGTGACTGTCCCAGCAGAGCACAGACCTCCTGGAGTGACTGGTTAGTCCAGGACCATCTTGTTCCTGTGTGTTTCCTGGTCCTGCCCTCAGTCTTCAGAGTTCTGAGTTTTCCCTGGGGTCCGGGCCTAGAGAGCTGCTCTGTGGCCTCAGGACCCAGTGCTCTCCCCGACCTTCCCTGGGATGTTTCCTTCTTGCAGGTGAGGAAGGAGGACAGTACACACTTGTTGCAAGTAAGTGTGGGCAGGGCTGGGACCCTAGAATCCTGGGGACAGTGATCAGAGCCCACAGGGAGCTCCTGCGCCCCTAGTTCCTCATTTAATCCCACCCCCTGGGGCTCTGACGTTGGCCTGTTTGTTCCTCCCCAGACAGCTATGAATCCCAGGGCTCTGATGAGTCTCTCATGAACACTTGAGGTGAGGGGTTGGACAGAGGATACAGGACTGGGTTTGGTGGTTCTTTGAGAGGGGCATTGGGAGCTTGTTCAGGATGTCACCACTTCTGTGACTCACTTGTGCTATGTTCATTCTTTCCTTTCAGTGTGAGACAGCGGTACCCCCGAAGGATGCACGATTTTCTCACATTTCTATGTTGTGACTCAAGAACTGCTAAATCTCTTTTGGCCCTGGGACCTGAGTATGTCTGTATCCTGTCACCTACTATGAGGGGGGAGATTGGCCCACTCCTCCCCACACTGAACTGCATTCTCTTCCCTGATTCTCAGGACTATGTCAACAGAGACAGGACTCAGCCGTCTTCTGTGTTAGCTTCTTGTTTTCTTGTTAGCTTCTTGAACAATGTTTCTCCATTATTGAAATAAGCATCTGACTTGCCTTTTTCTTATCCCTGTTTTGTGGAATTGAAAGGTTAATGAAGAGAGCCCTGAAATTTGACAAGGAATGAATGGAAATTCTGACTTTCCTGGAATACACAGTGATTATCTGTGTTTTCTGTTTGGAGTCTATCACAGGTGGGACAGGAGAGGCTTTGAGGGGATGGGAGGGGACAGACCTGTGCCCAGTCTGTCCCTGTCTCAGTCACTGTGGGCTCTGACATGGTCACTCATCTGTCCGGGTTATTTCCCTGCTTCTTGTCCTGGTCCTTCAGTAGCACCTCGTCCCACAGGCCCTTGCTCACCAGGACTCAGGTCACACCTGGCCTCATCCTGTCCCAGGACCGTGAGCAGCAAGGGCTTCTGTGCTGGTCAGTCTAGGCTCAGGCTTGGGTCTGCTCCTCAGCCCCATCTGGGTGTTTAATTTGTTGCTTCTATGCAGGAGGCGCCTGTTCTCTTGTACACACATTCACAGCTCATTCTCTCAGTGTGTGTCCCCATCTCTGAGCCTCAGGAGGCTTTTTTTCTGTCACTAACCCCCTAAGGCCCAGCAAGACACCTGCACAGAGGACTCTCTGTGATATTAAAGATGATTGTTCAGATTCATTTAGCTCTTGTCCTTGTTCTAGGGCTGTGTCTCGTGTTGTTTTCCTCAGATTTCCCTGTCCTTACATTCTGAACCCAGCCGAGGGGAGGTGGTCATACTGTTCCTCATCTTTCATGAATTTCTGTTGGGTTTTTGCTTCTAGCCACTCTCTCACCCTGAGACTCTAACAAACTTAGCTCTGTCTGTGATCTAAGTTCATGCATTTTAAAGTAACTTTGGGGTTAGAATATGGGATATTTGAACCCAAGATGCTCTCCTCTGAAGAGAGAAAATGCTATGTGTTGCCAGTAAAAGGAGAGTGAGAAGCACTTGTGAGATTTTCTTGTGGAGGTGGCTTTGATGTCTGGGAGGAGACATTGTATTGTAGCTGCCATGGCACAGCATATAGATTGAGGTTACGTGAATAAAAGTGTCTCTATTGTGATTTACCCACTGTGCCAGATATAGTGATGACATTTTGTGGTCTAGCAAACAGAGAATGAAAATCAGGCAAAACTTACTAGCCTTGGAGATTTAGTAGGAAGGGATGAACTTACACTGAAAATATAAAAACCAAGGCAAGTGTTCAGGTTAGAAGTGGTAATTTATGCACACTCTCAAATATATGATCATCTAATCTTTGATAAGGGAGCAAGAAATGTGAAGTGGAGTGAGGAAAGCTCTCTAACAAATGGTGCTGCAAAAGTGTACAGCAATATGCAAAAAATAAATAAATAAACAAAAAGGTCTCAGACCTCGACCAAACACCATGCACAAAAGTCAGATAAAATGGATTAAAGACCTCAACATCAGACCAGAATCCATAATGTACACAGAAGAAAAGGTCCGAAAACTCTCCATGACATTGATGCTAAAGGTTTCCTCAAGGACAAAATGCCACTGACCAAGCAATTTGAAAACAGACCTAAACAAATGGGACTATTTTAAACTAAGAAGCTTCTGCACCTCAAAGGAAACAGTAACCAGAATACAAAGACAGTCTGCAGAATGGGAAAGTGCATTTGCCCAATACCCTTCTGATAAGGGGTTAATATCAAGGCACTGGTTGAACTCTACAAGAAGAAAACATCCAATCCTATTAGAAAATGGGGTGATGAAATGAACAGAAACTTTCTCAAAGTAAAAATCCGAATGGCCAAAAAGCACATGTAAAAATGCTCTCTACTAATCATCAGAGAGATGCAGAACAGGGGCTGGAGCAATAGCACAGCAGGTAGGGCGTTTGCCTTGCACGCGGCCGATCCAGGTTCAATTCCCAGCATCCCATATGGTCCCCTGAGTATTGCCAGGAGTAATTCCTGAGTGCAAATCCAGGAGGTAACCCCTGTGCATTGCCAGGTGTGACCCAAAAAGCAAAAAAAAAAAAAATTAAAAGAGATGCAGATCAAAACAATGAGATTTCATCTCCCACCACAGAGACTGGCACACATCCAAAAGAACAAGCAACTGGTGTTGGCGTGGATGTGGGGAGAAAGGGTCTCTCCTTCACTGATGGTGGGAATGCCAACTTGTCTGGCCTTTTGGGAAAACAATATGGATGCTTTTCAAAAATATTATAAATTGAGCTCCCATTTGACCCTACAATACCATTTCTGGGAATATATCCTGGGGATACAAAAAAGTACAGTAGAAATGACATCTGCACTTGTATGTTTATTGCAGCGCTATTTACAATAGCCAGAATCTGGGAAAGAACCATGTGCCCAAGAACAGATGACTGGTTAAAGAAACTTTGGTACATCCTCACAATGGAATACTATGCGTCTCTTAGAAGAGATGAAATCATGATATTTGCATCTAAGTGGATCAACATGGAGAGTATCATGCTTAGTGAAATGAGTCTGAAAGGGAGGGACAGACAGAGAATGACAGTACTCATTTGTGGAATATAAAGAACCATAATATGAGACTAACATCTACGGATAGTAGAAATAAGGGCCAGCAGGATCGCTCCATAGTTGGAAGCCAGTCTCACATGCTGGGAGAAAAGGCAGCTGGGATAGAGAAAGGACCAGTAAGCAAATGATGGCTGGAGGGCTTGCTTGGGATGGTGGATGCCAGCTGAAAGTAGACTATGGGACAAACGTGATGACCGCTTAGTACCTGTATTGCAAACCATGGTACCCAAATGGAGAGAGAGAGTAAGAGGGAATGTGCCTGCCACAGAGGCAGGGGTGGGGAGGAGTGGGGGTGGTAGAAAGGATACTGGGAACATTGTTGTTGGAGAATGGGCACTGGTGGAGGGATGGGTACTAGAACATTGTATGACTGAAACATAATCACAAAAGTTTGTAAGTTTGTAAAAAAATGTAGTTGGTAACTGCTGTGGGGAACAGGGACAGTGGCTATTTTCCTAGCCTGGTCAGTGTGGCCTCACAAGGAAGGTGGCCTTTGAGGAAAGAAGAAGGACATGAGGAATTCTCTATGTGGGTGTCTGGGGACAAGTGCCAGGCAAGGACCCTCAGTGCAAACGCACCAGGGTAGGCGTGAGTCTGTCAGGGAAGAGGAGGCAGCGGTGTGGCTGGAGCAGTCACTGAGGTGAGGTCCTGGTGTCCTCCGGTCATGAGGCTGCCATGACTGGAAGATTTGACTTGTATCTAAGAGGGGCAGTTCCAGGCAGGTTTGAATGAAAGTTCAGCCTGGTGTGATTGTCTCTGGGTCATCAGTCTGGCTGCTGTGCAGATGGACAGGTGAGGGGACAGTGAGCTGCAGGAACTGGGAAACTGGTGCAGATTCCAGGAAAGAAATGTTGAAGGCCCTGGGGTATGAGCAGGGGCAATATAAAAGTGACTGGATTCTGGGGCTGGAGTGATAGCACAGCGGGTAGGGCGTTTGCCTTGCACGCGGCCGACCCGGGTTCGATCCCCAGCATCCCATATGGTCCCCTGAGCACCGCCAGGAGTGATTCCTGAGTGCAGAGCCAGGAGTAACCCCTGTGTATCGCCAGGTGTGACCCAAAAAGCAAAAAAAAAAAAAGTGACTGGATTCTGCAGGCATTTGAAGATGGAATTATAGCACTTCCTGATGTATGGAATCTGGGGTTAAGTGACAGGAATCAGGGAGAAACCCCACATTTCAGGGTGTGTGGGTAGAAGTATGGGTCCTTTTCCTGGGCTCAGGAAAGATTCAGGAAGAAGTTCATTAAGGCAATGATAGGACCCAGGTCAGGAGGGTTACAGCTAAGACCTGTCTAAAAATGCAGGTGATGTTGGCACCTGGACAGACAAGTTTGGATTCAGGTTGGGTGTCTGGGCTTGGTAACTGACTCCAACAGTGATATTTAAACCTTGGATAAGGGGTGAGGACACTTTAAGAGTGATGGCTGACGAGAAAGGATAAGGACCACGTCTTGAACCCCCAGAACTGAGCAATCTGACCAGACCTCACATATGTGACGCCATTTGGAAGGCACAGAGACACAGTCTCAAATGCCAGTGAGTTGAGAAGTCACCTGGATGGTTTCTTCAATCTCAGAGACTCTGGCATGGAGGAGAGAGTCTGGATTATAACAAGGTTTGAGGTGAAGTTGCGAGTTTCAGACCTATTTTACCAGGAAGGACATAGACCAGAACCGACGACTGTACATCACCACCCTGCTGCCCCCAGGTGGTGCTTGGAAATAAGTGACGCCTGTGCTCCAGGTCCCATGAGCTGAGTCCCATGAGCTGACAGACTTAGGAGAGACCTGGGTATGCAACAACCTGAAGACTGAGGTTCAGCCACATTGGAAACCACTGAGTCATTCTCCAGACAGCACCTTAGGTGGGGAGGTGCTTAAAAACATTGGAGTGTTTTCTCTGGGAAGAAGAGGACTCTCCCTGTACTGCAGGATCCTGTTTGCTTTTCTGTGGGGCCCAGCAACAGAATTTGGAGGTGGGTATGAGTTCAGTAGCAGAAAAATGTTTAAATTTATTTCTTAATTAGATTTTCCACTAATGCAATCAATGGATTCCAAATTTTCCTAATATCATATTTAGTAAAAGGCTAGAGCGACATGAAGTGTAACTGTGCATCATGTAACACACGATGCCAATATTCATAATATACAAGACACACATTCTCAGAGCAGACATGACGTTCACGCAGATATCAATATGGACATGTGGGCTTGATTGTCACGGTGACTCCACAAAGCAAGCTGGAGTCTACACAGGAGCAGAACCCATCTTCCTTTCCCATTCCCCCTTCACAGGACACACTGTCCCTGCTCCAGGTCACAGATGTCACTGCCCACACCTCTGACTCCCTGATGCTGGACGCTGAGCCCTGAGTGAGGACAGCTGTGACAGCTGCTTCTGAACACAGTACACTGCTTCCACTTACTACCATGACAAATGCACCACACTTTCCCAGCCTCTGTGTCTCCACATCCTAAGTCAGAATGTAGCATGTGGTCACCTGCCAGTGGGGTTCATGTCGGGTCCAGTGCAAGAATGTGGGGAACAGATGGGTTTCCTTGCTCAGGGACGGAGGGTCTCTGTCTGCCACCCACTGTAGACTCCCCTGATGTTCGAAGGGAGTACAGGGTGTGGGGGTGAGGCTGGAGAGTGAGGAATTGGGGGAAAAACAAATTTCAGTTCAGTGAGCTTTATTAGAGCATTCCCCCCACATCAAGTGTGTCTAGAAGCTCCCTGTGCCTGTCCCACATCAGTGACTAGGGCTGTAGGGAAGCCCTTTCTCACTTCACAGCCCCCAGTCAGGTGGCTCTGGACCAGGGAGGTGTCATTCACACACATACTCTCAGCAGCCTTCTCTGCGCCCACGTGACTCATATGGTGACACTCAGGACTCTGCGCTGAGCCTGGATGGAAACAGACTTTAAGGCCTTACCTGAAGGGAGTTCATTTTGGTGTAGAATACAAATAAATTATAGTCATAGGTGGAGTGTGGTGGCTTTCAATACTCCTAATATCCTTTGCCCCCTGAGAGGTGGAGACAATCCCCTCCCCTCTTGGTGACTGGACTTGCTGACTCACTCCTCATGGGCAGAATAAAACCCAGGTGATGTGCAGTGCCCAGAAAATTGATGAGGCTTTGTGTCACTCCTGCTCACTCATGGAGTTCAATCACCCACATAGTGTGAACACAGCTGAGGACACTCATGTGGCAGGGAACCAAGGCTTGCCTCCAGCAGCACACGGATGAGCAGTGCAGTTCTGAAGCAGACCCTTCCTGCCTGAGACCCAGAGTCAGAGCCACAAGCCTGACCACACAGAGGCCTCCCACAGAGTGACACAGTGAGTCTTTGATAGTACATCTCCTAGGGTGGGAAGCTTGGGAATAATTAGCCACAGACTAATTAGAGGATAAACAGTGCGGTTCCAAAAGAACAAGTTAAACCAGTGCTGGCATGGACGCAGGGAGAGGGGATTCTAATTAATTGCTGGTGAGACTGCCAACTGGTTTAGTCTTTTTGGAAAACATTATGGTTCATTCCTCAAAAAACTATAAATTGGGCTCCCATTTGATCCAGCAGTACCACTTCTGGGAATGTATCCTGAGGGTCCAAAAAACACACAGCAGAAACACCATCTGCACCGCTATATTTATTGCAGCACTATTAACCATAGCCAGAATCTGGAAACAACTGAGTTCCAGTGAGCAGAGGACTGACTGGATAAAGGAACTATGGCATATCTACAAAATGGAATACTATGCAGTTGTAGAAGAGATGAAATAATGAAATTTGTATATAAGTGGATCAACGTGGAGAGTATTACGCTAAGTGAAATGAATTAGAAGGAGAGGAACAAATATAGAATGACTGCATTCATTTGTGGTATTTAAAAATATAGAGAATAGAAGACTAATATCCAAGGCCAGGGAAAATAGGGGTTTAGGAGGATTGGTCAAGGGTTGGGATCTACCACAAATGTGTTTAGAGCAGAGGGTAGATAAGATAGAGAAGTGACCGGTATGGCAATAATAGTTGGAAATAATAATGCTAGATAAGTATTGAGTTAAAAGTAGGTAAAGGGATATAGATGATAACCTTCAATATCTGTACTGCAAATCACGATGCCATAAAGTTGGGGGAGAGAGAGAGAGAGAGAGAGAGAGAGAGAGAAGAAAAGTACCTGCCATAGAGGTATGCTTGGATGGAGTGGGAGTGATGTGAGAGAAACTGGTGACATTGGTCTGGTGCTGGAAAATGTGTACTGGTTGAGGGATGGGTATTGGAAAACGGAATTACTGAAACCTAATCATGAACAGGTTTATGATTAGGTTTCTAATCATAGAATCTATCTCACAGTGATTCAATTTTTAAAATCTTAAAAAAACAGTGGTTTAGAAGAGCTTTATGTTATATATCTAAATTCTAATATAAAAATTCCAACAATGGCCTCAAGGTGCCCAGAGCTGTGACAGGAGTTGAACTCAGATCCGCCTGCAAACTCTTACTGTACACCCAGAATCAGGGACCAGAGCTGGACACTGCAGGGCATGCAGGCCTTATTCTTTCCTCCACTTGGTTCTGTGCATGTCCCTGATACCCCAGTAGTAGGGAATTGAGGGGGATACTCTGGATCTGGAAGGAGCACTGACCTCTGACCGATCCCTCCCCCACCACATCCTTTCTCCTTCTGTGCACGTGTGCTGCACAATCCCTACAACTAGAGAAATCGCCTATGACTTAGACTGTCCTGGTCAATGAGATTCAACATCTCTGTGGTTGCTCACCGGGTAACACACAGACTCTCCAGTTCCCCACCCAGAGCCCTTGTGCCCCCCACAGTCAACCCACCAGACACCCATTAAGTTGACCCTTCCCTGCCCCTCCAGCCCCTGCACTCCTTTTGGGTCCCATGCTGTTCCCTTTTCCACCTTCCTCTCACTTCTCTAGGAGTCCCCCCTACCCACTTCACTGTCCAGTCCCCTGAGACACTCCCTGACCCATCCCCTCATAATAGAGCTGGAGAATCGTAGTTGGTTCCCAGGAGGAGGTACTCCTGAATCCGTCATTCCTGTAAGGAACAGCAGGAACAGGTATCTGAGAAGCCCTGACACTAGGGGTTGCCAACTCAGAACTCTTATGACACAGAGACCTGCTCTGCCCTGAGCAGAGTGCAGGGGTCATTGGGTGGGGGGGAAACATCCTCAAACACTTCACCTGACAGGAGCGTCCCCTGGTGTCCCCTGTCCTGCCGCTGGGAATCCAAGGAGACCCAGGGACTCCCAGCAGGACAAAGAGGCGCTCTTGTGACTAGCCCTGTGGCCACTCGGGGGCGCTGTCGCGCTGCTCTTCAGTTCGAGCTGCCCAGGTACAGCCCTGGGCAGTAGCCTGGGGTCTGAGCCAGCAGAGCTGGTTAACCTGGAGACTGCGCAACAAACGGGTGAAGATGCTTTGTTAGGAGTCCTGAAACATGAACTCAAACGGGGATAGCTCAGTTCACCTTCCCTGACTGACATTTACATTCTTGACTCCCAGAACCCTACTCTGCTGCTGCTTGATGGCAACCCCTGAAAAACCTTAAAATTAAAGCTGTTCCTTTCTCTCTTTTTTTTTAATTAGTTTATTTTTAATTAGAGAGTCATCGTGAGGGTACAGTTACTGAGACATACATCTTTGTGCTCATGTTTCCCCCATACAAAGTTCGATAACCCATCCCTTCACCAGTGCCCATTCTCCACCACCAGTAAACCCAACATCCCTCCCCCCCTCCCCAGTCCCGTCTCCCCCCACCCCACCCTGCCACTATGGCAGGGTATTCCCTTTTGTTCTCTCTTTCTGATTAGGTGTTGTGGCTTGCAATAAAGGTGTTGAGTGGCCATTGTGTTCAGTCTCTAGTCTGTATTCGGCCCGCATCACCCTTCCCCCACATGACCTCCAACCACATCAAAATAACTTTTTAAGGTTGTGCCGGTGCTGGCTCTCTGAGTTTACACAGGGCTGGCTCTCTGAGGTTACTCAGGTGCTGGCTCTCGGAGGTTGTACAGGTGCTGGCTCTCGGAGGTTGCACAGGGTTGGCTCTCTGAGGTTACACAGGTGCTGGCTCTCTGAGGTTACTCAGGTGCTGGCTCTCTGAGGTTACACAGAGCTGGCTCTCTGAGGTTACACAGGGCTGGCTCTCGGAGGTTGCACAGGTGCTGGCTCTCTGAGGTTACTCTGGTGCTGGCTCTCGGAGGTTGCACAGGTGCTGGCTCTCTGAGGTTACTCAGGTGCTGGATCTCTGAGGTTACACAGGGCTGGCACTCTGGGAGAAAAGGTCGCGCGGCTGCACTAGCGGCCGCGCGGCTCGGATCTGTCCCAGTCCCGAATCCTGGAGCCGTGTTAGTTGCTGCTCAGTGTCGCCGGGGTTCCATCCGGAGAAGGTGTGCAGGCGGCACCTCCTCCCTCCGGCCCCCCGGTGTTGCTGGCCCCGATTCGGGTCCGGAGCATTGTCCGGGCCGCGTTGCTCACCAGAATGCCTCTGTTCCTTTCTCTAAAGGTTATACAAACACTCAAATATTTTTTAACCCTAGTTTCTGAACTTAAAAGACATTAGGTTAAGTTTCTGAACTCAATAAATCATATTTGTTTCAAGTACATCATTTTCTCAGCCTTGTAAACTATAGACAATAATCTCCTCTTTGCACACACACCTGAGGGCTATTTTTGTTTGCTCTACTTTGGGGTTTGTTTTGTTTTGTTGTAGTTTTGATTGGGGGGGGCAATGTGACAAGCCCTAGGTCACGGGACCTCCTACATACAAGACCAGGGCTTTACTGTTGAACCACAACCCCACCCCTGCTCAGATTCATATTTTGGTGGGGGTGGGTGAGATGGTGATGGTGGGCACACCCAGTGCTGCTCTGACAAGCATGCAGTCCTGAGGATTGGACCTTGGGGGCTCCAATATGTAAAGCATTCCAGCTCTTTGAGCCATCTCCCCCAAGAGCTTTCTTCCTACTTAGTTTCTAAGACACTCCTTACCCCCACCCATTTCATTGAGATACAGTCATTACATTACTTTAAATAGTCATTTTATGCATAAGTTGTTGAAACACCCAGTCATCACCAGAGTGCTTGCTTCCCTCCACCAGTGTCCCAAAGTCCCTTCCCTCCTCTCTCTTGCCGTTCCCCCAAACTCCACCTCCAGGCAATTAGCTCAGTTCTGTTCATTTCTCCAGTTCAATAGCCTTTAAGAGTAAGGCTATTTTTTATTTTTAAATTTTATTTTCATAAGATTGTTCACATTAATTTATGACATTCAATATTTCAACACCAATCCCACCACCATTACGCCTTCCCACCATCATTATTTCGAATTTCCCCACCACTGTTCAAGTCTGCCTGCCACAGGAAGATGCTAGATATTTTATTTTCTATTGCTTATTATGATTATCATGAGAGTTCCTGGAATTCTAAAATTGTAAATGATTGGGGTCCAGAGACATCTCTGTAGGAAGCTTACCCATTTTGAGATTCATTTCTGAGTCTCTGGATCAAGACCAGTGTTTCACTTAAATATGGCCTGGAGGCAGTTTGTGTGCATGACAGCCAGGACCCCCAGAGGACGGGGAGACAAGAAGGGACAAACACCTCATGAGTGCAGTCCTTCTATGTCTGTCCCTCTCTTTCTGACTCATTTCACAGTAGATTCAAGGGCCAGGAGGATTGCCCCATAACAATGGGGCAGATGGAAGAGAAGGGATCACTAAGAAAATGATGGCTGGAGGGACCCTCTGCTCCTAAAGACTATGATCCCAGAGCTCTTCTAACCCATTTTGGCACCCAGAGCGGCTTCTTACAGAAATGCATCTAGACTGTGAGCTGTGCTACAACTCTGTGCTGCCCAGGAATGGATTTTTCCTCTCCACCCTGTTTTTTTTTGCACGGAAAATGGCAGCGGCAGCAACATCCACGTGGCAAGAGCCACTCTCTAAGACTCCCAACCCAGAGGTATGAATTTTGCAGTTTTGAGGTTCATAGGCAATCATGGGAAGCGGGTGTTACTTGCACGCTCTCGGCCCAGATAAGATCTGGAGCTGCCAAGCAGGAAACAGGCCCTCTGCTCCTAAAGACTATGATCCCAGAGGTCTTCTAACCCATTTTGGCACCCAGAGCGGCTTCTTACAGAAATGAATCTAGACTGTGAACTGAGCTAAAATATCAGAAATCCAAAACCACGTGGCCACAACAGCTCATAGAGTCTTCATTCTCAGCAATGAAAAGAAATTATTAAATGATGCCTTTTTGGCAGGCCTGATTGTTGGGGGAAAATTCCAAACAATAATAGTGAGTTCTCTATTGAAATATTGAATGTATTCAAAGTATAGAGAGAATAAAGTGAAAATCATTAGCTACTTAGGTGGGGGCTGGGTGGGAGGGGGGTATTTTGGGGTTCTTGGTGGTGGAACATGTGCAGTGGTGAATAGATGGGGATTCAATCATTAGATGATTAAGCCTGAAAGCTTTGTATTTTTTTCACAGTGATCCAATAAAATAAAAACTTAAAGTAAAATAAAATAAAAGTCTTGAAAACCTGAAAAAAAAGAAAAGAAAATGATGGCTGGAGGAATCAGTCGAGTGGGAGATGTGTGCTGAAAGCAGATAATGGACCAAACATGATGACCTCTCAGTGTCTGTGTTGCAAGCCATAATGCCCAAAAGTAGAGAGAGAGGAATACTGTCTGCCATGGAGGCAGGGGGAGGGTGGGATAGGGAGGGTATACTGGGGATATTGGTGGTGGGGAATGTGCACTGGTAGAGTGTTGGGTGTTTGATCATTGTGTGATTGTAACCCAAACATGAAAGCTTGTAACTATTTCACGATGATTCAATAAAATTTAAAAAAATAAAAAGAAGGGACAAATGGCGTCTTTAGTCCCTGGTCCAGAGTACTTGGATATTTCTTCTGGAAGTTTGTGGCCACTGGAGTGGGCGGAGCTGGAACACCCCTCCATCTCAGGTGCGGTAAGGGCGATTTCTTAAATGCTCTCTTTTACATTCAAGTACTGCTAGTTTCAAACCTTTTTCGAAGGTGGCATAGAGTTCACATACACCTCACCCAGTTTCAACTAATCTTATATTGCTATGCCCAAGTTCCTCATAACAGAGAATAGAAGGACAGAAGTTTATTTCATGGCGATAGGCCCAGGGATGGTGATGGGACTAACCATTCGACAAATGATTCAAAAACTGAGGCTGCATTTTTTTCACTTTGAAACCATGTTTCAAAGTGTGAATTACATCTTGCAAGATTGGGTCTAGAGTCATATCAGAGTGGGTAGGGAGTTTTTTTTGCAGACATTGACCCGGGTTCAATCCCTGGCATCCTGTCGGTCTTCCAAGCACCACCAGGAGTAATTCCTGAGTGCAGAACCGGGAGTAACCTCTGAAAATCACTGGGTGTGGCCAAAAAAAGTAAAAAAAAAAACATTATAATTCATAAAATGCCATGATCCTGAGACTCATGAATAAACCTCAGAAGAGAAAGAGGGCAACATGCCGCAGAGATGCCACCAAATCCAGCGCCAGGCTATCTCATCAAGGAGCAATCCAGAGGGGGGCAGGTGAGTCCCCCTCCAACCCCCAAAATGTATTGGCAGCCAAAAACCCCCAGAATTCAACTGCTGTTATGCTCACAATCCATTTCCACAGACTAAGACTAGCCTCATCCATTAGTGAATCTACTGAACAACCGAGGTATTTGAGTCTAGTGATTGAAATCTCCAGGCTTGCGGAGTCAGAAATAGGTTACCTCCCCACATCTCCCTGTTCTTATGGTAGCCTGGCAGTCATGCCCACAAACCACATCTGGAGCCATTTAAACTCCATTTAAGATCATTAACGGCCATGATCCAGAGACTCACAAGTAAATCTCAGAAGAGGAGCAATACGCTGAGGAGATGCCACCAGACCTCAAAGTCACCATCCAGTTAAAAATTTAATTCTTGCTATATCAATCTATTTAAAATCTTAGAATTTCTGGTTATCTCATACTCTATATAAGGGTTTAATGACTCCAAGATGATAGAACAATCTTTTTTTTTAAATTTTTTATTAGTGAATCGCCGTGGGGGTACAGCTACAGATTTATACATTTTTGTGCCCATGTTTCCCCCATACAAAGTTCGAGAACCATTCCCTTCACCAGTGCCCATTCTCCACCACCAGTAAACCCAGCATCCCTCCCACCCTCCCCAGTCCAATCTCCCCCCACCCCACACTGCCACTATGGCAGGGTATTCCCTTTTGTTCTCTCTCTCCTGTAAGAAAACTTTTTTGGGTCGTTTTAGTGGATTATTCATAACAAGCAATACAAAGTAAATTATATTGTTATGTTTTGGGTACAGGCTTTGGGGATCGGAGTGGAATAGTTTGAAATATGGTGGAGGAAAGGTGTAATGGTGGTGGGATTGGTGTTGGAATATTGAATGCAATGAATTATTGTGAACAACTTTATAAATAAAATTTAAAAAATTTAAATCTTACAAGATTAACTTCAATTTTTACTTATGTTTAAAATAAGATATTATTTATAGCCATATATCAATAAGGCCTAACTACAGTTACAGCCATGCCTCACACAGGAGCAAACTGTCTCTTTGCATAGTGCAGGGCCACAGCACATCCTTTGCCATCCCTTATCGGCATAGGCTTCTGTGGAATCCAGGGTCTGTCAGGGATTCACCCCCGCAGGGTACCTTAAGGATTCACACAGTGGGCATAGATGATTGCTCTTAAATTTTTAGGGACCGACTCTTACAAATTTTCAACTAAATTTCCTTGGTCTGGTGTTTTTTGGAGATGTTTTCTTAAACTATGTAATTTTATAGCAGATTACAACAAATAACTTGAATAATTGCATAGAAACATCTAATCTCCCACACACACTTTATTTATATATAGTGATTTACAAAGTTGTTCATGATGATTTGTTACAGGTATTCGATATTGCAACACCAATCCCATCACCACTGTCACCTTCCTCCCCTCCACCATTATCTCCATTTCCCCAACCACACCTCAAGCCTGCCTCCATAGCAGGCCCACAATAATATATTTTATACTGCTTGCTACCAATAAGTGGCTGACAGGATGATCAAAAAATATTTATTTATAAAAAAATTAGTGAAATTTTTTGAATCTCACCACAGGGACATTAAGTCCTTGTCTGAGAGATTCCAAAGCTGTTGTTGCTAGTTAAACCTTCTGTGTTAATGTTTTTGTTAGTCAGCATTGGTTGACTTCTACATTACATCCCAAGAAATTTGGTGTGCTACTATGGAATATCAGTGTTGTAGAGTATGGAGATGCCAATGCAGAAAATCCAGAATTTTTAACTGGGAAGTCCAGCTGGAGTTAAATTTTTAACTGGGCTGCAACTTTGGGTTGTGGGAACATCTCCCAGGTCTTTGTTTTGCAGCAGCTGTCCTACCACCAAACTGACAGCACCCTAGGGGTCTCAGCCAGAATGGAAATGGGTAATTTTTGCTGCTCATCAGTCTCTTTTGAAATTTATTTATGAATCTCTGGAACAAGACCAGTAAATGAGCTTCCATGATGACAGCTGTGGGACATGGGCTTGGCTGCCCTAACATCTGATGTTATGGCAAATATTTTTATGCCCAAGAAAGCAAATTTTATGTTTTTACTAAACTTCATACTTTGTTTGATTTCATTAGATTTTCTCACTGTCCTTTCAGTGCTTAAGCATTCCATCGAGGATCTACATTAATCCCCACAGCATCTCCCTATGACTGTTTCCCAGACTTTCCTTGTTCTGATAGCATTGACATTTTGAGGGGTTTTGCTCAGATATACTATAGAAGTCCCTCAGTTTGAGTGCTGCATTATGACTAGGATTTGGGGGAGAAGATCAAGGAGCTGAAGGGTCATGTCCATTCAACCTATCAAGTGCCCACAACTTCAACTTTACTGATTACTAATGACATGAGGCTTTACCTAACTAAGATACTTCCTAGATTTCTTACAGAAAAGTTACTTTTTGCTCCCCCCACCCCCATATTTGTTGATTCTTCAGTCTTGGAAGTCAGTTGTGTTTTCCTTATGTGTGTGAGACCTAGGGTTCAGTCCCCAGCACTGTCAAGTATAAATATATGGACATAGGGAGATAGATGGATGGATAGATGGATGGATAGATGAATGGATGGATGGATGGATGGATGGATGGATGGATGGGTGGATGGATGGATGGTTGGAAAATTTTGGATTGTTGAATTCTCTGAATTACACATTACCTCATTACTTAGATTTTATGACTCAGAAAATACATTGCAACTAAGGTTGTTTATCTGTTTGCTTGTTTGTATTGTTTTTGGGTCACACCCAAAAGTGCTCAGGGCTTCCTCCTGGCTCTGCACTCAGGAAATCACTCCTGATGAGTTCAGAGGATCATATGAGGTGGTGAGGATCAAACACTGGTCAGCAGCATCAAGGCAAATGCCCTACCTGCTGGACTATCTTTCAGGCCCCTCAAAGAATTTATCTTGAAGGGATTGCAAAGATGAGACGTCGCTTCTTTCTGCAAATCAAAAATGTTTGTCTTGGAACAAGACCAGTGATCAGAATTATGGTTATGAAAGGCAAAGAGCAGGGGAGAAGGAATTAGAGGAAAGTGGTCAGAAGAAATAAACTTCCACTTAGAAGTATTAAGTCTGGAGAAATACTACAGTGACTAGGGCACTTGTCTTGTATGAGGCTGATCGAGGTACAATCCCTGCCATCCCCCATGATCCCCAAATCCTAACAGGAGTGATGAGTGCAGTATTAGGATTAAGCCTGAGCACTGCCAGGTGTGGTGTGTCCCACCCTCCAGTCCAAAAGACAAGTACTTCATATAAATACTTTTACAGTATTATTTCTATATTAACACCACAGTGGGATATATAGGGAAGTTGTTAGATAGAGGAATAAACCCTAATGACAAGAACATTTTCCCTTTTTATTTGTATTCTTTTATATTGTTTACTTGCTATCTGAGAAGGATGTGAACTAAGACTACTGAGGTAATCACTGCCTCAAATATATCTTACATAAAAATATCAGAAACAGGTGATTATAATTACTATGTACATTATCATTTAAATCTTTGAACAAAAAATAATAATTTCATTAAGAAAGAGGCTAGAGAGGTGGAGCCCTCCCAGGCGCATAACCCCACAGTAAGGGAGCATCAGAGTGAGATTCACACGTAGGGCTCCAGGGCTTCACCATCTTGACCTTCACCTTTTACACTGAGGCTACTTGCCTACAGAAGGACACCAGTCATCGAAGCACTGGAGGGATTCATCAGCATAAATGGGCAAGTAGAGTTGAGCAGAGAGAACAGATTCTGGAACTCAGGCCTGGGTGACTGGGGCATTGAAAGACTAAGGATGGATGAAAGAAGCTTAAAATATAGGGGTGTGCATATTAAAGAGCAAGAGCACAACTGACATGCAAATGATTGTCCAAACTTTACTTCAAAGTTTGTTTTGACTCTCTTGATAGCGTGAGGGGAGTATTGTTAGCAGTTCATGGGAAATGGGGCATTGAAGGGAGAGTGTGGGGGCAGGAGGAAAGTGCACTGGGTTCAGTAGTGCTGGAGGACCAGGGAGGAAGCTGTGTGTGAGGGGGTCATGCACAGCAGAAAGACTAAAGGAAGGAGCTGAGACAAAAGGGACACTGAATATTACATGGCCGGAGAAAGTGGGGCCACAGAAGTCAGAGGTTAGAAATGAGAAAACTAAGATAAATATAGGCCATTTGCCTTCTATCTTTTCCATAGACGAGTATTAATAATGGTTTTTAAAGTGTTGATTTGACAGAGCTTCAGTTGTACTAGTGGTATGAGTGAAGGCTATAGTCCTGTATTCAAAATACAGACTCAAGAGAACTGAAAACATGAGATCTAAGTGGCAACCACTGAAACTTTGTAATGTGCCTGTCAAGTAGATAGGCAGGCGTGGAGTAGAGATTGGGGTGGGGAGGGAATATGGGAATACTGGGGAGGGAAATTTACTCTAGTGGGGGGATTGGTGTTAAAAAGTTGTATGCCTTAACTGCAACGATCAGTAATTTTGTAAACCATGACTCTTTAATAAAAAATTAAATAATAATAATAATAATAATAATAATAATAAATAATAAAGTGTTGATTTGAAATTTTTTAAAAAAGAAAAAAAGATCATTTTTAAATAGAAAAACATGTGGAAATAATATCTAACTCTTAAAAGTGATATGTTCAAGGACTTGGAGGAATAGTTCAGTGGCTATTTAGAGCACCTGCCTTGTAAGCAATGTGGTCTCAAGTTCAAATCCCTGGTGTATCACATGTGCTAAATGCAATCCTGGAAAGTCAAGCCTGGCATCTCTGCTCTCAGTGATCACCAAAATTGCAAGAAATTTTGGTTGTGACCCAGCCCAATGTGTAAGCATCATGGAGAGGAGGTGCAACGCCTAATAAGCACTACACTGAAAATATGTGTGCACGTATGACCAGGAAGTGCAATCTATGGTGAGCATGGTGTGAGCACTGCAGTGACACTACAGGGAGCCCTATAACCATACTGTGAGCTCAGTGATGAGTGCTCACCTCAGCACGTTGCAAACACCAAATCTAAGTTTGAACTTCAGTGAGCACAGCAGCCAAGTGTGCAACAGACTGATGATCATCTCTTGCACAGCTGAAAAAATGTACAACTACCACAGCCAGGCATATATGTAACATTGTACCAATGAACAGCACCATTAAAAATGAGTTGTCTTGGAGGCTGGAGCGATAGCACAGCGGGTAGGGCGTTTGCCTTGCACGCGGCCGACCCAGGTTCGAATCCCAGCATCCCGTATGGTCCCCTGAGCATGGCCAGGGGTAATTCCTGAGTGCAAAGCCAGGAGTAACCCCTGTGCATCGCCGGGTGTGACCCAAAAAGAAAAAAAAATGAGTTGTGTTTTAGCGCTATGGCCACACGGGAGGGAGCACCGCTGCACTGCTGGCTCCTACTTTGCAGGGGCGGGGCTGTGGTCTGACTCAGGCTGAGATGCTGACCTGGAGGAGGACATCCCTGGGATGAAGGTGCCTTCAGAGCAGTCTGGGGTCAGGCTCAGGAGTTGAGGAAGGGAAACCCCTGGGGCCCTGTGCTGTGTCTAAGGTTTCATCATGGTCCCAGAACCTCTTTCTCCAGCCCATGATGCCAAACCTAGAAACTTTCCTTCCACTCCCTGTTTTTTTTTTTTTAGGAAAATTCTTCATCTTTTATCGCTACCACATTTCTAGAGCTAATAAGTCCATGTCAGGACAGTATCACGAATCTCCCCTCTATTTTTGGATGTTAACGGTTTTCTTTTTTTTTTTTTTTTGCTTTTTGGGTCACACCCAGCGATGCTCAGGGGTTACTCCTGGCTTTGCACTCAGGAATCACTCCTGGCGGTGCTTGGGGGACCATATGGGATGCCGGGGATCGAACCCGGGTCGGCCACGTGCAAGGCAAACGCCCTACCCGCTGTGCTATCGCTCCGGCCCCTAAAGGTTTTCTTTTCTCTCCTAAGATCCATTCCCAGGATCATTCACCCCAAGTGAAGTCACAGTCATGTCTCCCAGAAGTTTCTCTGGTTGAATCTTGGATGCTTGGATGATGTGGTTTTGTAAGCAGGCTGCTCTGCTATACATTGGAGAAAGTCTCTCAGTTGGGTGTGATGGTGAAGGCTAAGGGTGTGGGAAATCCACAGACACACTATGTCATTCTCAACAGCACCTTAGGGAGTGAAGGAGCCATCAGGTCATCACTAATGATGGTCACCTTCACGCCCTGATTACACATGTTCCTCAGTTTTTCTCTTTGAAGACATGTGTTTTATTTTATACATAAAACCATATCTATTTTTATAATTAGGGTAACATGTACAATGTTAGTGTAATTTCTGCATCTCACCACCACCAAAGTACCTAATACCATCATCTACCATGTCCTTATGTTACTTATGTTATTAACATTCATTCTCCTCATTCACCTGAGCCACTCCAAAGAGTACCTATGCTCCCTGTTCTCTTTCCCACACTGTAACTTCAGAATGAATCCCTCTGTAAAGCTCACACTAAGAACTGTTCTTCAGGTTTTATGAAACATTCAATTTTGTTGGTTTATTTCACCCGGCAGTACTCAGGGATTGCTCCTAGGGGGACTCAGGGGACCATATGTGGTGCTGGAGATGAACCCCAGTCAGCTGCATGCAAGGTAAACACCCGACTGCTGTACTCTGGCCCTACCCTTCAGAATATTTTTAATTCTTTTGGATGTGAATAGTTTTTAAACATAACTTTAAATACTTTAAATGTCATGACATTTGCAAAATACTTGTCAGATCATACTCAAAATATAAAATTCCATTTAGTCCATGACCAATATTTTCTCACTGAACTAAACTATTGTTTCTGCACATCCAGGATGGACCCTGCCTCCATATGTGGAAGGCCTGTGCTCTACTGCTGAGCCTTATCCCTGACCTCACAGAACTAGCTTAGCTTTCCTACTGGGAGAGGAGGCTAGATTGAATGTCTGGAATATTGCTCACGGTAGACATTCTGGGGCCTGGGAACGTTGCCCAGTGTAGACTGTCTGCCCTGCAGATATGAGGGCATGAGTTTGACCCCTGGCACCATCCCACATGCCTCATGATGCTAGTGATGCTGTCTTGTGTGATCCCTGGCCCCACAACAAAAAATACTTCTATCTTTGACACCATAACCAAACGTGCAGGAGTGCCACAACTAAATGATGCTACCTCGATGATATTACAACTAAACAGTGTGTGAGCACTGTGAGCAATGTGTGACCCCAGCAAGCACCACAACCAAGTGTGTGAGCACCAGTGAAGGCACCAACAGCAGTGACAACAAACGGAAAGAAAGGGACAGAAATAAATCAGTAATGAAAGAATCTTTTAAACCACCTTCTTACAAACATCAGACCTTAGACATTGAACCATGCCCAGGGGTCAGTGAGATGCCTTAGCTCAAAGGGCCGGGGCGCAGGCTGTGTGTGCAGCAAGGCCAGCCTCACCCAGACTGTGAGGTCCCCTGAGCACCCCTGGGAGCAGCCCCAAAGCACAAAGCCTGGGATAACCCTGAGGACAGCGGGGTGTAGTTTCCCCACCCTGCCCCAAATGAGCAGATACCAAGAAAGGGAGAGACCCTGCAGGAGCTCCACAGATAACAGCTCCTGAGACGTAGGGAAAGGTCTGTGTGTCCTAGTGATAGCAACTGCACCTAATATCTATGGCTACTTTGTTGCACTTTCCATCAGTCTGTTCCCTACCCTGTCCTGCTGCCCCAGGTGGGTCTCTGAGCCCAGCAGAGTCCGGCTCTGATCCCTTACAGGCCATTTTCCAGTCAGTTCACTCTCCAATATCCTGAGCGCTGCCCCACTTCTTTCTCCCTCTGCCAACCAGTCATGTCCTTCCTCATGACATGCTCAGATGAATTTATCTGACATTCTATCCACTTTTTTGGTTTTTGGTCACACCTGGCTATACTCAGAGATTATCCCTGGTGGGGTTCAGGTGACCATATGGGGTATCAGAGATAGAACCCTGGTCAGTGGTGAACAAGGCAATCACCTTATTCACTTTCCAATCTGTCTGGTCCCTAAATCACTTTCAGCCATATAAACAGAGTCTGAGGACAGAACAGCTCCGTCATTTCCCCACTCGCTCATCAGGACCTGGATGCTCTTTCCCTGAAGGGAAGGAAAGGACAGCAATGTCCAAGGTCCACTCAGTGTGGGACAGGATTGGGGCCTAGAAAAGATACTGAATAAATCAAAACAAATACTTCCAAGTTATCTCACTATTGGCCCCATGTCCTCTCCCACTTGCTGCTTCAAGTCTCCCACACTGGATGCCCGGATGGAGTCCAGGGCTCACCCATGGGAGCCTGGAACCCTGTTGACCACATCCTCCTATGATCCTCATTAACACAACTGATTTGAATCCATATTTTGCCTACCAAACTGATATTTTATTTTTACCAAATCGACATTAAACATGTGATTTCATAATGTATTTCCTAATACATCTATAAGGTTTTAGGTCCCCAATATACATGTATCCCCATTTCTGGAAACAACCAGTTTTACCCTCTAGGTGACTCTTTCATTGGTCTCCAAGTTGACTGATTATAATTATCTGACACATTGTTAAATATATCATCCCTACGTATTTGAATAAAGCTTATTATTTTCACATATATGTCACATAAAAACAGATTAAAGACAGGAGAAAATATGAAAATCCAGCTAGCTTCTGATGAGACAGAGAAGATACTTCAAATACATACAATGCAACGGATTTGCTCTTCCATGACACCAGTTATGTTCTGGATTAGTTTTGTCCTTATTCCTTCTTATTTGGGTGTGGGGACTCCCAAGCAGTGCTCAGGAGGCCTCTGAGCGAGCTCCAGTCTGTGGTGCTCTGAGGCCCATGTGTACCGCATAGAAGCCAGCTGTTGAAACTTTTTTTAAGAAGAGATTTTATGTAAGCACCATGATTTACAAAGTTGTTTATTATACAATTATTTCAGGAAGTCCATGTTCCAATGCCAATTCCACCACCAGTGTGACCTTCCCTTTACCAGAGTCCCCACTTTTCCACCCACCCCCTCAGCCTGCCCCCTTAGCAGGCACAAAGAAATTTAGTTCATATTGCTCATTGCAACACATGCCAAAACATAAAATTATTCCTGTACTAAATAATTCCCTTTGTAGTGGCAGTTCTTACTGGGATGGACGTGGTGGCACATGCACTCAAACTCTCTGAGGTCGCACAGGTGGACTGGCTCTCTGAGGTCGCACACACGCTCTGGCTCTAAGGTTTCGAATGTTAGCTGTAGTGTTGGCACACTTGGCTGCGCTGTTCATTATTTTGATTGCACACACTGGCATTCCCCCCTCCCCTCACACACACACACACACACACACACACACACACAAGCCTGACCCCCTAGTGGGCACAAAATAATTTACTTTATATTGCTTGTTACAATAAGAAAGTATCAGGAAACAGATCAATAGAAGTCAATCTGTGATCACTGTTCTATCTCACAATGGTGTTACTAAGCCACTGTCAGAGGATTTACTGGATGTTTTGTGCCTCTGAGCTTTCTGTGTTACTATTTTTTCTCACTGAGTTTGATGGGATTCTACACATTTTTAAAAAAATTTTTATTGAATCACTGTGAGATAGACCATTATAAAGCTGTTAACAATTGGATTTCAATCGTACAGTATTCCAACACCCATCTCTCTGCCAGTGTACATTTCCAGCACCAGTGTCCCCAGGTTCCCTCCCATCACACCCATCCCCAACCCCCTGCATGCCTCTATGCCAGGTGCTTTTCTTCTCTCTTTCTGTCTCTCTCTGGACATTGTGGTTTGCAATATTCTACGGAATATTTTATCAAATATGCTGTTTTCCTACTGGGCTGGGGTCAGTTGGCTCAAATTATTATAAAGTTTCATAAGGTTTTAACACTTTATAAAATGAGGTGTTGCTCTAGAAGCTGGAATCATTTGGTAGCTTGGCAGCTTGATAAAGTTCAGTAGTGGAGCTGGTTTATTTGTATGACTGAAAATTTTGGGTGTGGGTGGGAGCTGTTGGCCCCTGATCACGGGAGGGCTGGGGTGTCTGGGAATCTGAGGAGGGCTCAGAGCTCAGCCCAGACTGGTTTACATGGAAAATTTAGCAGCTTGACATTCTTTTCAAGGTTACTCGAAGACTGGGTCATTTCTATGCTGGAAAAAAAAACTTCTGGGGACTAGATAAATAAATAAAGCAGATGGAAGAAATAGATCCTTTATGGGACCTTTCCACCCAGAATGTGGGCGCTAGAGGTGCAATGATGCCCCATTAGGGGAGGGGGATTCCTGTATCTGCTCTATCTTTGCTTCCTCTCCTGAAAGTATCTCCCTTGAGAAAGCCCATTACAAAGAGATTTTCCCCCATGAACCTAGGCCCTTGGATGTGTAAAAGTCTGTCTTGCATAGATTAAGCTAGTTAGGTATTTGCCCAAAGACTGTTGTTCTGATGATTATGGATGCTAAGTAATAAATATGATTCATGGAGAACAGTCAGGGCTCAGTCCACAGGCTATGAGCCCCCTCACCGCATGCTTTTTGCTCCCATTTCTGTCTCTTTCTTAGTCTTCATGGTGTCCCTGATTCAGGCCTGCTCAGCTGGGGCAAGTCCCCAGCAAAAATCTAATATGTTTTTTCTTCAAAAGACTTTCTAGGGGCTGGTGAGATAGTATAGCAGGTCAAATCCTTGCCTTGCCCCTTGCCAGAAACAAGTGCTATTGCCTGCATCCCATAAGTTCCACCGAGCAGGAGTCAGGAGTAATTCCTGAGTACAGAGAGCATCATTGGGTGTGACCCTCTTGCCCCCCAAAAGACTTCCTGTTAGCATGAATTTTTTGTTGATATTACTCCAGTTGAAGTCATTTTCAGACTTTAATTCTGCAAGGAGAGCTGTTACAAAGGTAAGGCACTTGTCTTGCATGTGGCCAATACCGGTTTGATCCCAGCACCACATATGGTCCCATGAACCTGCCAGGAGTGATCCCTGAGTACAGAGCCGGAGTTTCTCTTGAGAACTGCCTGGTGTGGTCAAGGGCCAAAAACAAAACAAAATCACCACCAACAATAAAGGGGCTTTAACTCAGATTTGTCTCATGGCAAACACTGTTAGGCATAACCTGAATGCACAGAAGCATCTCTGGGGTTCTCACGAACTTGTAAGATTAAAGTGAGTTAAAGAAATGTAAACCATAGAAAATCGCTGAGTCAGTCTCAGACTTGGAACTGGGCAGATAGTTTGACAAAGATCAGGTAAGCGAGCAGGTGAGAGGGCAAAGTCCCAAGTCCCAGGTGTGGCTCCCAGTGTCTCCAGGGTGGTGTTGGGGTTGGGAGATCAGTCCTGGGCATGCCTGGTCTCCCCAGAGTTTCACTCCTCCCTCTGCAACAGCGCCTTCTGCCCGGGTACTTGTGACGCATCCACAGTACTCACACTTCCATTTGGGCGACGCTGTCTGGACCAGCCAATCAGCGCCTGTCTGGCTCTCTGTTATAAACTTATAGGTCCCGCAAGCGAGTCAGAACCGGCCCGAAGCTCTCACTATGTGGGATCCAGGACCCTTCCTTCTGCTGCTCTCAGGGGCCCTGACCCTGACCCAAATCCGGGCGGGTGAGTGCGGGGGTCAGGAGGAAAGTTGGTTGCGAGGGAAGGGTGGGGACTGCCAGACATTGATGTGCAGGACCCCCGAGAAGGTGTTTCTTCGTTCCCTGCCCGGATGCCCCCCAAATGTTCCTCCTTGTCCCCCCAACCTCCAACTCCTCCAGCGGTCCCTCGCCACTTTTCCTTTTCACTCTCCTCCAACCCTCTCCACCTCCCAACAATCACCCTGGCCATGGGGGGTGCGGGGCGGCGGGTCTGGCGGGCGTCTCACCCTCTCCCTCCCCCAGGCCCCCACTCCCTGCGGTATTTCCGCACCGCCGTGTCCCGGCCCGGTGGCGGGGAGTCCCGCTTCATCACCGTCGGCTATGTGGACGACACGCAGTTCGTGCGCTTCGACAGCGACTCCGCGAGTCCGAGGATGGAGCCGCGGGCGCCGTGGGTGAAGCAGGAGGGACCCGAGTACTGGGAGGAGGAGACCCGGGTCGCCAAGGGCAATGCAAAGATTTACCGAGTGGCCCTGGGCAACCTGCGCGGCTACTACAACCAGAGCGAGGCAGGTGAGCGCGGCTGGCAGGGACTAGCCAACACAGGGACGGGCCGGGTTGCCCAGAGGCGGGTCCGAGTGTCCCCGAGGCTGAGGGACCCGCCCCGGACCCTTGACCGGGAGGAGCCACAGGGTTTGCTCCCCGGTTTCGTTTTCGGTTCGGGGTTAATGTGTGCGGGGGGCGGGGGGGTCAGACTCTCACACATACCAGAGCATGTACGGCTGCGACGTGGGGTCCGACGGGCGCCTCCTGCGTGGGTACACTCAATACTCCTACGACGGCGCCGACTACATCGCCCTGAACGAGGACCTGCGCTCCTATACCGCCGCGGCGGGCACGCAGGCTTGGAGAACCCAGCGCAAGTGGGACCAGGCGGGTGCGGCTCAGCATCGTAGGAACTACCTGGAGAACACCTGCGTTCAGGGGCTCCTCAGATACCTGGAGATCGGGAAGGACACACTACTCCGCCAAGGTACTGAGTACCCGAATGGAGAGGATCCCTGATCTTCCCTGGGTGGGGGCGACTCCCCTCAAGGAGAGACATAATTGGTTTCATTGCCAGAACAATGCCATGTCTTCAGTCAGGAGAGGGACGGACAATATGGTTTCCATGTTCTGCACATGAGGGACTCGCCCTCCCCTCAGGCCACCCTGTGTCCACAGGACCGTGAAGGACTCTAGGTGTTCCCTGGGGGAGGGGAGACTGTCTCTGAAATAACAAATGTAGGTTCCTGGGATCCCACAGCCATCTGTGAACTCTCTCAGATCTTAGCTCTGACTCCTGCTTCTCTGGAACCAGCCAGGGCAGGACCAGAGTCAGTGTCTCCTGAGAGACCCGAACCTCCTTCCCAAACCCTGTTTGGGAACTTTCCAAGGAATTAGGACTTTATCCAGTTTACCCAGCCAAGCTTGTGTCTAGATTTTTACCTGATATTTCAAACCAATTATCCTGTTCATCCAATTTTGGAAGTGACCCAAAGTGTAAATTTTCTCATTTTTCCTCCTCAGAAGCCCCCAGAAGCCACATCACCCACCGCCCCTTCTCTGACCGGGAGGTCACCCTGAGGTGCTGGGCCCTGGGCTTCTACCCTGCCGAGATCACCCTGACCTGGCAGCGTGACGGGGAGGACCTGACCCAGGACACAGAGCTGGTGGAGACCAGGCCTGCAGGGGATGGAACCTTCCAGAAGTGGGCGGCTGTGGTGGTGCCTTCTGGAGAAGAGCAGAGATACATGTGCCGTGTGCAGCACCAGGGGCTGCCAGAGCCTGTCACCCTGAGATGGGGTAAGGAGGGAGACGGGGCACAGAGCCTGTTCTCAGGGAATCAAGGTTGGCCCCTCTGGGGAACTGTTGAGGGTCAGGCTGGGGCTGGGGATCAGACCGTCTCCTTCCTCCCTTCCCAGAGCCCCCTTCTCAGCCCACCCTCCTCACTGTGGGTATCGTTGTTGGCCTGGCTCTCCTCGGGGTTATGGTCACTGGAGCTGTGGTGGCAGCTATAATCTGCAAGAAGCTCTCAGGTAAGATCTGGGCAGGGAGGAATCTGTCCAACATGGCAGGTCTTGAGTCTTGTCCCACTCTGGGAGTCTCCACCTGTATTAATTCTCCTGCCTCATTAGCAAGAGCATCACCTGCCCCTGTGCTGTTGCTCACACTCCCCTGTGTGTGCCGCTCTCAGGTTTGCTCAGGAAAGACACTTTCACCTCCATAAGCTGGGGATGAACCTGGTTCCCTGGGTCCCAGGTCACAGAGACTGTCCCTGCTGAGCACAGACTGCCAGGATGAGACTGGTCAGTCCAGGATCATCTCCCTCCTAAATGTTTCCTGGTCCTGCCCTCAGTGTTCAGAGTTCTGAGTTTTCCCCAGGGTCCGGGCCTAGAGAGCTGCTCTGTGGCCTCAGGACCCAGTGCTCTCCCCGACCTTCCCTGGGATGTTTCCTTCCCACAGGTGAGAAAGGAGGACAGTACACTCAGGATGCAAGTAAGTGTGGGCAGAGCTGGGGCCCTGGAATCCTGGGTCAGAGACCAGAGCCCACAGGGAGCTCCCGCACCCCTAGATCCTCCTCTAGTCCCACCTCCTGAGGCTCTGACCTTAGCCTGTTTGTTCCTCCCCAGAGAGCGACTGTTCCCAGGGCTCTGATGAGTCTCTCTTGAACCCTAGAGGTGAGACTCTGGAGGCTGGAGTGGGTGGGATTGGACAGAGGGGACAGGGTTGGGTTTGGGGCTTCTTTGAGCGGGATGCTGGGAGCTTGCTCAAGATGTCACCACTTCTGTCACTCACCTGAGTCTCTTCATTCTTTTCTCTCACAGTTTGAGACAGCTGCCCTGCTGGGTTTCCTCACATCCCAATGTTGTGATTCAAGAACTGCTGATTCTCTTTCTGCCCTCGGACCTGAGGGTGTCTTTGTCCTGTCACATACTGTGAAGGAAGAGACTAGCCAATACCTGCCAACTGGGCCTTCCACAGACTGACCTGCACTCTCTTCCATGATGTTCTGTGTTGTGCAGCAGAGACAGGACTCAGACTTCTCCATTTCTGTTAGCTTCTTGTTTTTCTGAGTAATGTTTCTCCCTTATTGAAATTAGCATCTGATTTACATTTTTTTTAATTCCTGTTTTGGTGAGTTGTGGAGTTAATAAAGGAAATTCCTGAAATTTGATAAGAAACAAATGGAAATCCTGAGACCTTTCATGTGTTTTCTGTTTTGATTTGAGTCTGTCCCTGATGTGACAGGAGAGGCTGTGAGGGGATGGGCATGGACAGACCTATGCCCAGTCTGTCTCTGTCTCAGTCATTGTGGGCTCTGACATGGTCACTCATCTCTCTGGGTCTTTTCTCCTGCTCCTTGTCCTAGTCTCTCTGTAGCACCTTGTCCCACAGGCCCTTGCTCACAGGGACTCAGGTCACACCCGGCCTCATCCTGTCCTGGGACCGTGAGCAGTGAGGGCTTCTGTGCTGGTCAGTGTAGGCTTAGGCCTGAGTCTGCTCCTCAGCCCCATCTGGGTGTCTATTTGTTGCTTCTGTGCAGGAGGCTGCCTGTTCTCTTGTACACACATTCATAGCTCATTATGTGTCTCAGTATATGTCTTTACCTCTGAGTCTCAGGAGGCATTTGCCTCTCACTGTCCTCTCTAAGGCCTAGCATGGCCTCTGAACAGAGGAGTCTCTGTGGTATCAAAAGGTGAGTGTTCAGTTGCTGGTGTAGAATGGGCATTGTTGGAGGACTGGGTACTCAAACTTTGTTTGACTGAAATGCAATCATGCAAGGTTATAAGTCTGTAACTGTATCTCACGGTGATTCATTAAAATAATAATAATAAAAAAGATGGTTGTTCAGACTCATTCAGCTCTTGTCCTTGTTCTAAAGCTATGTCCTGTGTTGTTCTCCTTGTCTTTCCCTGCCATTAAGGATTTACATTCTGAGCCCAGCTGAGAAGAGGGATCATACTGTTCCTCATCTTTCATGAATTCCAGTTGGATTTCTGCCTGCAGCCACCCACTCACCCTGAAGCTCCAATCATAGCTCTGTGATCTGATTTCATGTTTTTTAAGGTATATTCAAACTTTGGGGTTAGAATATAGGATATATGAACCCAAGATGCTCTCTTCTGGAGAAAGAAAATTCTGTGTGCTGTCAATAAAGGGAGAGTGAGAAGTTCTTGTGAGATTTTCTAGTGGAGGTGGCATTGATGTCTGGGAGGAGGCATTGTATTGTATCTGCCACAGCACAACCTGTAGATTGAGGTTACATGAGTAAAACAATATCTCTCCCGGTGATTTAACCCCTGTGCCATATATAGCGATGATATTTTTGGGTCTAGCAAACCATAGAGAATGAAAATCAGGCAAAACTTACTAGCCTTGGAGATTTAGTAGGAAGGGATGGACTTACACTGAAAATATAATACTAAGGCAGGTGTTCAGGTTAGAAGTTGGTAATTGACATATACCCTCAAATATATGATTATCTAATCTTTGATAAGGGAGCAAGAAATGTAAAATGGAGCAAGGAAGGCCTGTTTAACAAATGGTGCTCACAAAAGTGGACAGCAATATGCAAAAAAAAAAGGGGGGGCTCAGACCTCGACCTAAAACAATGCACTAAAGTCAGATAAAAATGGATTAAAGACCTCAACATCAGACCAGAATCCATAAGGTACACTGAAGAAAAGGTCATCAAAACCCTTGGTGACTTTGATGCTAAAGGTATCTTCAAGGACAAAATGCCACTGACCAAGCAAGTGGAAAACAGGGATAAACAAATAGGACTATCTTAAACTAAGAAGCTTCTGCACCTCAAAAGAAACAGTAACCAGAATACAAAGACAGTTTACAGAATATTTACAGGAAAAAATATTCACCTAATACCCTTCTTGATAATATCAAGAATATACAAGGCACTGGTTGTACTCTACAAGAAGAAAACATCCAATCCTATTAGAAAATGGGGTTATGAAATAAACAGAAACTTTCTCAAAGTAGAAATCCTAATGGCCAAAAGACACATGAAAAAATGTTCTTCATCACTAATTATCAGGGAAATTCATATCAAAATAACAATTAGATATCATCTCACACCACAGAGACTGGCACACATCCAAAAGAACAAAAGCAACTGGTGTTGGTGTGGATGTGGGGAGAAAGAGACTCTCCTTCACTACTGATAGGAATGCCAACTGATCTAGCCTCTTTGGATAACAATATGGAAGTTTCTCAAAAAACTAGAAATTGAGCCCCAATTAGACCAGCAATATCATTTCTGGGAATATATTCTGGAGATACAAAAAAGTTCAGTAAAAATGACATCTGCACTTGTATGTTTATTGCAGCAGTATTTACAATAACCAGAATCTGAAAAAAACCCAAGTGCCTGAGAACAGATGACTGGTTAAAGAAACTTTGGTACATCTACACAATGAAATATTATGCAGCTGTTAGAAGAGATGAAATCATGAAATTTCCACATAAATGGATCCACATGGAGAGTATATCATGCTAAGTAAAAAGAGTCAGAAAGGGAGGGACAGAGAGAGAATGACAGCACTCAATTGTGGAATATAAAGTTACCATCATAAGAGACTACACCTAGGGATAGTAAAGACCAGGGCCAGCCAGATCCTCCATGATTTGGAAGTCAGTCTCACATGCTATGGGATAAGGCATCTGGGATAGAGAAGGGACCACTAAGTAAATGATGGTTGGAAGGCTTGCTCGGGATGGTAGATGCGAGCTGAAAGTAGACTATGGACCAAACATGATGGCCACTTAGTACCTGTACTGCAAACCATGGCACCCAAAAGGAGAGAGAGTAAGAGGGAATGTGCCTGCCACAGAGGCAGGCGGTGGTATGGGTGGGGGTGGTGGAAGGGATACATGGAACATTGGTGATGGAGAGTGGACACAGTTGGAGGAATGGGTACTTGAACATTGTATGACTGAAACATAATCACAAAAGTTTGTAAGTCTAAAAAAAAAGTAGTTGGTAACTGCTGTGTGGAGCATGATCCAATAAGTGTGTGGGACAGGGACAGTAGCTGTTTTCCTAGCCTGGTCAGTATGTCCTTAACAGGGAAGGTGGCCTTTGAGGAAAGAAGGACATGAGGGATTGTCTACGTGGGTGTCTAGAGGCACGTGCCAGGCAGGGACACTCAGTGCAAAGGCACCAGGGTAGGTGTGAGTCTGACAGGGAAAAGAAGGTGATAGTGTGGCTGAAGCAGTCACTGAGGTGAGGTCCTGGTGACCTCAGGTTCTGAGACCTCAGTGACCCTGGACTTGTATCTAAAATGGCCAGCTACAGACAGGTTTGAATGAAAATTTAGCCTGGTACGATTTTTTTGGGGGGTCATCAGTCTGGCCTATGTGCAAATAGACAGGTGATAGGAGAATAAGCTACAGGGAACTGGGAAACTGGTGCAGATTCCAGGAAAGAAATGTTGAGGGCCATGGGTTGTGAGCAGAAACAATAATAGAAGTAACTGGATTCTGGAGGCATTTGAAGTTGGAATTATAGCACTTCCTGATGTATGGAATCTGGGGTAGGAGACAGGAATCATGGATAAACCCCAAATTTCAGAAAGGGCAGGTAGAAGTATGGGTGCTTTCCCTGGGCTCAGTTAAGATTCAGAAAGAAGCTCATTAAGACGATGATAGGACACAGGTCAGGAGGGTTACAGCCGAGACCTGTCAGAAATGAAGTTCACGTTGGCACCTGGATAGACAAGTCTGGATTCAGGTTGGGTGTCAGAGCTGGGTAACTGACTCCAACAGTGATATTTAAACCTTGGAGAAGGGGTGAGGACACCTCAAGAGTGGTGACTGACAAGAAAGGACAAGGATCACATCCTGAACCCCAGAGCTGAGCGATCTAATCAGACCTCACAGATGTGACACCATGTGGAAGGCACAGGGACACGGAGCCTCAAGTGCCAGTGAATTGAGGAGTCACCTGGATGGTTTCTTCAATCTAAGAGACTCTTGCATGGAGCAGAGAGTCTGGGTTATAACAAGGTTGGAGGTAAGTTTTTAGACCCATTTTACCAGGAAGTACATAGACCAGAACCCATGCCTGTGCATTGCCCTCCTGCCCCCAGGTGGGGCTTGGAAATAAGTGACACCCAGGCTCCAGGCCCCACGTGCTGACAGAGACTTGGGAGAGGCCTGAGTATGCAACAATCCCAGAGACTGAAGTTTAGCCACATTGGAAACTACGGAGTCACTCACCAGAGAACACCCCAGGTGGGAAAGGGCTTAAAAACATTTATATGTTTTCTCTGGGGAGAAAAAGGCTAGAGACCCCTTGTGCCGGAAGATCCTGTTTGCTTCTCTTTGGGGGCCAGCCAGGGAATTAAGAGGTGTGTTGGACTCAGCAGCAGGAAAATGCCTGAATCTATTTCCTACTTAGATTTCCCATTAATGCAAACAGTAGATTCCAAATTTTCCTAATTTAGTAAAAGGCTAGAGAGAGATGAAGTGTAACTGTGCATCAAGTAACACATGGTACGAATACTCATAATATAGAAGACACACATACTCAGAACAGACATGATGTCTATGCAGGTATCAATATGGCATGTGGGCATGATTGTCACAGTGACTCCACAGGGCAGGCTGGAGGCCACACATGAGCAGAACCCAGCATTCTCTCTCAATCACCCCCTCACAGGACACACTGTCCCTGCTGCAGGTCACAGAGTCACTGCCCACATCACTGATTCCCTGATGCTGGGCACTGGGCACTGAGCAAGGACGGCTGTCACAGATGCTTCTGGAATTGAGGGCACTGCTGCCACTGATCACCATGACAAATGCACCCACAATGTCCCGGCTTCTGTGTCTCCACGTCCTGAGTCAGAGTTCTGCATGTGGTCACCTGTCAGTGGGCTCATATTGGGTCCAGTGTAAGAATGTGGGTAACAGTTGTTTTTCCTTGCCCAGGCATGGAGGGTCTCTGTCTGCCACCCACTATAGACTCCCCTGATGTGGGGAGGGGGTTCAGGGTTTGGGGGTGAGGTTGGAAGGTGAGAAATTGGGGGGAAAAACAAATTTCAATTTGGTGAGCTTTATTGGAGCATTCCCCTCCTCATCAAGCGTGTTTAGAAGCTCACAAAGGAGACTAGGGCTGTGGGGTGGTGACTTTCTCACTTCACAACCCTCCGCAGGCGGCTCTGGACCATGGAGGCATCACTTACACACATGCTTTCAGAGCCTTCTCCACACCTGCCTGACTCAGATGGTGACACTCAGGCCTCTGCGCTGAGTCTGAATAGGAATAGACTCTAGGGCCTTGCATGGAGGGAGTTTATTTTGATGTAGAAGAATACAAAAAAAATTATGGTCATAGGTAGAGTATGGTGGCGTTCAATTTTCCCCACATCATTTGCCCCTGAGAAGCGGAGACAATCCCCTCTCCCATTGGTGGCTAGACATGCAGGCTCACTCCTCATGGACAGAATAAACCCCAGGTGATGTGCAGCTCCTAGAAGAAGGCTGTCAAGGCCCTGTGTCACTCCTGGTCACCCATGGAGATCAGTCACCCACATAGTGTGGATGCAGCTGAAGACACCCACATGGCAGGGAACTGAGGCTTGCCTCCAGCAGCACATGAATGAGCTGTGAATCTCTGAAGCAGACCCTTCCTGCCTGAGAGATGGGGCCACAAGGCAACCACACAGGGGTCTCCCACACAGTGACACAGTGAGTCACTTGAGTACATCTCAAGGGTGGGAAGATTTGGAATAATTAGCCATAGACTGGTATATAGAGGATAAACATGTTGGGTTTCCCAAAGAACAAAAAAAACAGTGCTGGCATAGATATAGGGAGAAGGAATTCTAATTTATTGCTGGCGAGAATGCCAACTGGTACAGTCTTTTTGGAGAACAATATGGTTCATTCCTCAAAAAACTAGAAATTGGGCTCCCATTTGATCCAGCAGTACCACTTCTGGGAATATATCCTGGGAGGCCAAAAAACACACAGCAGAAAAACCATCTGCACCCCTATGTTCATTGCAGCACTATTTACAATAGCCAGAATCTGGAAACAACTGAGTGCCAGTGAACAGAGTACTGATTGAATAAAGGAACTATGGCACATCTACGAAATGGAATACTATGCAGCTGTTAGAAAAAAGGAAGCCATGAAATTTGCCTATAAGTGGATGAACATGGAAAGTATCACGCTGAGTGAAATGGGTCAGAAGGAGAGGAACAAATATAGAATGACTGCATTCATTTGTGGTATATAAAAATATAGAGAGTAGAAGACTAATACCCAGGCCAGGGAAATTAGGGGCTAAGGGAATTGTTCAATGGTTGGAATTAACCATAAGTGTGGGGGGGCAGAGGGGGCTTAGTGTAGAAAAGATAGAGAAGTGACTGGTATGACAATAATAGTTGGAGATGATTATGCTAGGCAAGAATTGAATGTTAAAAGCAGGTAAAGGGATATATATATATATATATATATATATATATGATAATCTTTCAGGGCTGGAGCGATAGTACAGCAGGTAGGGCATTTGTCTTGCACACAGCCGACCTGGGTTTGATTCCTCTGTCCCTCTCGGAGAGAGGTAAGCTACCAAGAGTATCCCGCCCGCATGGCAGAGCCTGGTAAGCTCCCTGGGGCATATTTGATATGCCAAAAAGAGTAACAAGGCCACCAGCGCCTGCCCAACTACCCGCCGCTCTTCTGAACTGGTCTGTGAATCCCGTTGCACGCCCCCTCCCTGTCCAGCCACACACTCCTCAACAGCAGCCACCGGGACCAGCCCTGGGAGCACCTGTCTCGACTCTGCCACTAGCGCCTGCCCAACTACCCCCTGCTCTTCCCAACAGGTCTGTGGACCCGGGCATTAGCATCTGGACCAGCTGGGGGTGTGGCCTCCACTGTACAGGTTGTGGACTCCTCAAAAGTGCATGTGGCTGGTGCCGCTTATGTGGCCGCAGTTATATTTCCCATTCCCAACACTCTCGACTCACATCCCAACCTTTATTACCTAATTCTGTGGAAAACAACCTAGCCGCCTCAAACACAATATGACAACAATCCTCTGGCCTACTCCATTTCCACCAAAAGACCAATGTACATAGGAAGCTGTACAAAGCCCAATATAAAAGAACACCTCCTCCAATGCTTCACTAGATCCCTATCATAAGTCACAGAATAATGTCAGTGAGGAAGAACGTACTCTAGAAAGGGAGAAGTTTGACCTCTATCGACTGAGCTTATTCAGAATTCTTTCCCACAACGAGAGGGAACAGTGCTAGGGAACTTGGAGGTTTTACATCTATGCAACCACAACAGCATGAAGAAACAGCGCAAATCTCCACTAAGAGGAGAGGACAAAGAAAAGAGTCCTGAATCCTCAACAGGGGTTACCCACAAATACGATATCTCCCACAAAGAATTCAAGGAACTCAAAGAAACAATGGAGCAGACATCCAGAAAATTAAAGGTAGAAATGAAAGAAACAGTGGAATGGATAGCCGATAAAATACAGGAAGAAATGGGAGCAGAAATAAGAAAGCTACAAAAGAAATGTCACAAATAAAGGACTTGGTAGATGAAATTAAAAACTCAGTGGGTGTCCTCAACAGTAGGATGTCTACAGCTGAAGACAGAATCAGTGAACTTGAAGATGAGCAGAAGAAATTGTACAGGTAACAACAAACAATGGGAAAAGACCTCAATATAGCTCTTAGGCAAATCAGAGATCTAGGGGATGACTCCAAGAGGAACAACATTAGAATCATTGGAGTATCAGAAAGACAGGGAGGCAACCCCAATGAAATAGCCACAGTTAAATAAATCATTGCTGAAATGTTCCCAGAGTTAGATGATGTAGACATCCAGATCCAAGGAGAAAGAAGGGTGCCAGCTAAAAGAAACCCTAATAAAAATGCTCCAAGGCATATCATAGTCATAATGATGGATTCCATGGATAGAGACACAATACTGCAAACATCAAGGTCAAAGAAGGAAATCACATACAAAGGAGCACCCCTTAGATTTACAGCAGACCTATCAAAGGAAACTCTCCAAGCCCGAAGACAATGGTGGGACATAGTGAAAAAAACTCAATGAAGTGAACACCTCACCAATGATACTTTATCCAGCTAAACGCTCACTCAAACTCGATGGAATGATACACCATTTTATAGATAAACAATAGCTCAGGAACTTCATAGACTCAAAACCAAACTTAAAAGACGGACTAAAAGGGATCCCGTAAGACAAGAAGGAAAACACCCATAAGTACAACAAACCCTTGCAGAAAGATGGCACAATAACCCATGACAATAATCTCTCTCAATGTCAATGGTCTAAATGCATGAATAAAGAGACACAGAGTGACAAAATGGATCCATAAACTGAAACTAACATTCTGCTGCCTGCAAGAAACACATCTGAACAATCAGAACAAACAAAGACTCAAAGTTAAAGGATGGAAAACAATCTTGCCAGCAAACAACTCCCTCAAAAAAGCTGGGGTGGCTATACTAGTATCCAACAACATAGATTTCAGGTTGAAAAAGATTAGAAGGGACAGTGAAGGTCATTTTCTATTTATCAAGGGATATGTATGACAGGATATGTACACAACTGCTGCCATACTACAGGCCACTTTCCAGACACATCATAAACACTTCCTACCCATTTTCCATCATTACCACATTATATTGATGGAGTTCAAATATGGTGTGAACCATCAGAACACCTATAATGGCAATTGAAGGCCACCCTAAAATCCTTCATCCCTCTCAGAGATACTGGCAAGCTGCCGAGAATGTCCTGCCCACACGGCAGAGCCTGGCAAGCTACTCATGGCATATTCAATATGCCAAAACCAGTAACAACAATGGGCCTCATTCCCCTGACCCTGGAAGAGCCCCCAGTACAGCAGCGTTAAGGACAAATGAGGAGAGGCTGATAAAATCTCAGGGCTGAAGTAGGCTGCCAAAACAAAGAAGGACTAAAATGACTGTTTGCACTTTTAACACACATATGCTGGTATCAGAAACATCCATCAAGGACCTGACGGTGAAGGAGCAGAAGATCAAGTACAACATTATTGGATTGACCAAAATGAGAAGGCGTTGAACACATAACGTCATTTTCGACACTGGAGAAGAACTGTTTCTTGGAACATGTGACAGTAGAGGCGTCAGTGGTATCGGTGTTCTTGTCAACATGAACTTACCCATGAGCATTGATTCGTTCAAATGCCTAACAACCTGAATCAGACACTTACAATTGAATATATGTGGCTTATTGCTGGCAGTTTGTATCTTCATCGTCTATGCACCAACATCCAACTACGATGAAGAAGAAATTGAGAAGTTCTACATGGAGCTGGAGAAGTTCTATAAAGAAGACCACACCTTCTACAAGATCATTGCCGATGATTTTAATGCCAAGATAGGACCTAGAAGATCACCCCCAAGAAATCCACATTGGGATCCATGACCTAGAATGGAACGAATAGCATGAGAGACTGTCTGAGTTCATCATGCTGACCAAGACCATACATGGTAACTCGAAGTTCCAGAAGGCCAAATCTAAACACTGGACATGGGAGTCTCCCAGTGGGCAGTTCCACAACGAAATCAACCACATCATATTCAATCGACAGTTTTGTCTGACCGATGTCGCTGTTGTCCCAAATTTCTAAACGGGATCAGACCACCATCTCCTTAGTACAAAATTCTACTTCACAGAACAGGGAGAAAGGACTGCAAAGTTTAAGAAGAGAATTCCCAGAATGATCACCAACTGGGAGCTCTTTGGCACTACTGCAGCAATATGGGAAGATGCCATCGTTGACAACATAGACAAGAAATAAGATCGACTGTTTCAGCACCTCCATGATTGTACGAGGAATGCAGAGAGAAAGAAAGCCACAAAAGTCTCCTGTCTTCAGAAACTCTCAAGCTCATTCACCAACGTGGCCTGGCGCAAGCCTCAGGCAATCACAAGCTAACATCCAAGATTGCAAAGCTATGCAGAGAAGCGATAAAGGAAGACCTCAAAGAGAGAACAGCAGCAGTGTTGGCTGATGAGGCAGAAGCCGGGAAAAATATTCGCAACACCCGCCTGTCCTTCACCAACTATAAGACCAAGATGACTGCCCTCTGACATCCTGATGGATCTATTTCATCTTCCAGAAGGGAAATGGAAAAGGTTATCCATGACTACTACTCGGATCTTTTTGATAGCGACGTCCACATACCAAATTCTGCAGAGTGGATATGTCATTCCCAGCCTTCTCCCTTCCGAAATCCAACACGCCATTTCATCAGTAAAGAAGTGTACAGCACCTCCTATCGTGTGGGCAGATGCCTCTGCCAGGATGTGGCCTGGCCACTCTCTGCTCCTGGCTATCTCCCTCACACACTGGCATCGCCATGTGTACACAGAGAAGAACTTGTATACACAGTAGCAGCTGTCCGCAGAACCACTCCAGATGGGGCCCCTGGAAATCCTCTGCTGTGGGTGCTTACCACAGGCTGTTTCCGTGTGACAATAGGGAAAGGGAAAATCCAGCCTCTGGCCATGACATTTATTCTCATGAGCTCGTAATAACCTCATGATTTATGCATAGTTAAAGGAGACAAAGACCTAGGAGATATTTAAGGCTCATCACATATTCAATAAATACATTAAAAGTTAAATTAAAAGTAAACCCAGTGTTGCAGTTTGCCTCTCGGATTAAAACTTAATGTTTGACGCAGTGACAACTGATTTTCTTTGGTGCTGTGATTGATCATTATTTATTAATTTTTTAAAATTTTTTATTGAGTCACCATGTGGAAAGTTACAAAGTTTTCAGGTTTAAATCTCAGTTATACAATGCTCGAATACCCATCCTTCACCAGTGCACATATTCCACCACCAAGAATCCCAGTATAGCTCCACACCGCACCCCCACACCCCTAACCCCCCCACACTCCTAGCCCCCCACCCTAAACCCCCCCCGCCAGTGTAACTAATAAATTTCACTTTACTTTCACTTTGATTGCATACAATATTTCAACAAAACTCACAATTATTGTTTGGAGAGTCTCTCCCCTAAAGTCAGACCTGCTGAAAAGGAAGCATTAGATAATTTGTTTTCCATTGCTGAGGATGAAGAGGTATGAGGTCGAGTGACCACACTTAGCGGCCTTTCGGTTTTGGGTTTCTGTATTTTAGTATTTTAGTAACTAAGTCCAGAGAGATATCTGCCAGAAGTTGCATCATTGCCAACTTGTACTTCTCAGTTACATTATATTCCACATATGAGTGCAATCTTTCTATGTCTGTCTCTTTCTTTCTGACTCATTTCACTCAACGTGATACTTTCCATGTTGATCCATTTATATGCAAATTTCATGACTTCATGTTTTCTGACGGCTACATAGTATTCCATTGTGTAGATGTACCAGAGTTTCTTTAACCAGTCATCTGTTTGGGGGCACTATGTTTTTTTTCCAGATTCTGGCTATTGTAAACAGTGCTACAATGAACATAGAAATACATATGCCATCTCTACTATACCGTTTTGCCTCTCCGGGATATATTCCCAGGAGTGGTATTGCTGGGTCAAATGGAAACTCAATTTCTAATTTTTTGAGAATCGTCCATATTGTTTTCCAAAAGGACTGAACCAGTCGGCATTCCCACCAGCAGTAAAGAAGAGTCCCTTTCTCCCCGCATCCACGCCAACACTGGTTGCTTTTGTTTTTTGGGATGTGGGCCAGTCTCTGGGGTGTGAGATGATATCTCATGATTGTTTTGATCTGCATTTCCCTGATGATTAGTGATGGACCATCTAATCTTTGATAAGGGAGCAAAAAAGGTGAAGTGGAGCAAGGAAAGCATGTTTAACAAATTGTGCTGGCAAAACTGGACAGCTACATGCAAAAAAATGGGCTTAGACCTCCACCTATCACCATGTACAAAAGTCAGATCAAAATGGATTAAGGACCTCAACATCAGACCAGAATCCCTAAGGTACGTTGAAGACAAGGTCGGCAAAACCCTCCACGACATTGAAGCCAAAGGTATCTTCAAAGCTGACACACCACTGGCCAAGCAAGTGAAAACAGAGATAAATAAATGGGACTATCTCAAACTAAGAAGCTTCTGCACCTCAAGAGAAACAGTGACCAAAATACAAAGACAATCTACAGAATGGGAAAGGATATTTATGCAGTACCCATCCGATAAAGGGTTGATAACAAGGATATACAATGCACTGGTTGAACTCCACAAGAAGAAAACTGCCAACCAGATCAAAAAATGGGGTGATGAAATGAACAGAAACTTTCCTAAAGAAGAAATCCGAATGGCTCAGAGGCACATGAGAAAATTATTAATTTTTTTTTACTTTTCACCATTTCTTCTATCACACTAGAGCTTGTTACAAAAAAATTTCAAAACCTGACTTTTGTTTTTTGAATATCATAGAATAGTTTTAGAAATTAGTTGCGTGTTCCCCTGGAGATCTCTCCTGCCCGCGGAGAGACAACAGTGGAAAGCGCTCCTAATTGGGTGGATTCTGTGAGGGTCCCGACCTGAAATAAGACTAGTGAGGTTAGTAAACAGGGGGCCCAAGACAACACATGCCGATCAAGGGCAACTTTATTAACAGCCATGCTGATTTTATACTTTTCTTAGCAGGGGGTTGGTACATAAGTTGTCAACCATCAGGGAAGTGTCTTCTCAGACCAAATAAGGAAAGGTTCGGGGCGTTATTTGGTGGGCTTACAACATTCTCCAAGAGTAGGTTGAGAAATAGTGGGGAGAGGAAGGCAAGGGTTTATCTGGCAGGAGCATCTGTCAGGAGGAATGCACAAGGCTTTTAGTGTAGAGGAAGGCATTCTACTTTAAGGGCTTTATGGCGTCTCTTAGTTAACTGCCCTGGGCTACTTTTACCTCTTGAGTTTAGCTATTTCCTTTGTCACAAGGGCACCTTTGCCTCAGGTCATGCAAAGCTGGTAATGGAATTTTCCGGTTTGTCCAGGGTAAAGGTTTCGGTGTCCTCTTTTGTTCAGGGTCCTGAGCAGTCCCCAACAATTAGTAACAGAAACAAATCATAAAATGGGTAGTGAAGATGGAAAGTTTTTTAAGACAACAGAATTTTGTACTAAACTCCAAGTTTTTGCATAATGCTGCCCGAAGTACTCTCTTAGTAAGGCCTTTATTTGAAAAATCATCACCCCCACTCATGACACAGCCTCCACACTGTGAGGAGCAGGTGGGATTCTGCAGATTCTTCACCAACAGGTGAAGTTATGAATCAAGTTTCTTCCCTGGTTAAACTCTCCTTTATTTTGTCCAACCCATATCCAGGGTTGAAAGTCATTTTTGTCCTTACATTCTTTGAGATCTGTTTGGTCATTAAATTAATAGAAAATATTTCTACTCATCTATTTCTGATATGAGTAAACTCAGACTGGAAGATAATGAGACAAATAAAACATTAAAATTCTCTATAGCTTATCAAGTGAAAAAAAAAGTGTACAGCACCCATTCCAGACAAGGTCAGACCTGAACACCTGAAGAATCTGCTGCCAGTACTCACCAATACACTGGCTCAGCTCTTCACTTGCTACCTGTCTGAATGCAAGGTTCTGTCTCAATGGAATACCAGCAGGACCATCCTGTTGTACAAGAAGGGAGACATTCATAACATCGGCAACTATCACCTGATCTGCCTGTTGTCTGTCGTCTACAAGTTATTTAGTGCAGTTATCCTGAATAGGATTGGCAGAACACTAGACAAAGGACAACCATGAAAGCAATCCGGGTTCCGAAAAGGATTCACGCGATCGACCATATCCACACAGTGACCAAGCTCATTGAGGTTTCTCAAGAGTTCAAGATGCCGCTCTGTCTATCGTTCATCGATTTAAAGAAGGATTTTGATTCTGTTGAGACTGAAGTGGTCACTGAAGCCCTAGCAAAACAGAGTGTTCAAACTCAATACATCAGGACCCTCTGTGAGCTGTATTACAGATTCACCACCAGGATCTCACTATTCTACAAAGAAGTGATCATCGACATAAAGAGAGGGGTTCAGCAGGGCGACACCATTTCACCGAAACTCTTCAGTGTCACCCTCGAGAACATCATGCGACAACTGGAATGCTCATGACTATCTTACACAATTCTCAAAGATATCAGCACTACATATTTGGATAAACCTATTGTATTCACATATATCACACAAAACAACAGATTAAAGGCAGGAGAAAATATGAAAATAGCTTCTGATGATAAAGAGAAGACACTTAGAATACATATAATTCAAAGGATTCACTCTTCCACAACACCATTTATGTTCTGAATTTGTTTTGTTATTTTTCCTTCTTATTTGGAGGTGGGGACTCCTGAGCAGTGCTCAGGAGGCCTCTGAGAGAGCTCCAGAGTCTCCAGCGCCACATCTGTGAAGCTCTGAGCATGTGTGCCCTACAAACCTGACTGCATGTACCCCTGAAACATTTTTTTTGAGAGAAGAGTTTACGTAAGCACCATGATTTACAAAGTTGTTCACTATACAATTCTTTCAGGAAGTCCATGCTCCAATTCCAATTCCACCACTAATGTGACCTTCCCTTCAGCAAAGTCCCCAGTTTTCCACCCATCCCCTCAGCCTACACCCTTAGCAGGCACAAAGAAATTTAATTCATATTGCTTGTTACAATACATGCTAAAACATAAAATTATTCCTGCATTAAATAATTCCCTTTGTAGTAGCAGTTCTTTTTGGAATGAACATGGTGGCACATATGCTCTAGCTCTCTGAGGTCACGCAGGTGGGCTGGCTCTCTGATGTCGCACACACGCTCTGCCTCTGAGGTTGCACATGTTAGCTGTGGTGTCAGCACACTTGGCTGCACTACTCATTATTTTGGTTGCACACACTGGCACTTCCTCCCCACCCACAAGCCTGACCCCCTCGTGGGCACAAAATAACTTCCTTTATATTGCTTATTATTAGAAGAAAGTATCAGGAAATAGATCAATAGAAGTCAATCTGTGATCACTGTTCTATCTCACAATGGTGTTATTAAAACCTCTGCCTGAGGATTTATTGGATGTTTTGTGCTACTGAGCCTTGTTAGTATTTTTGCTCACTGAGTGTGGTGGGTTTCTGCACAACATATTTTAAAACTTTTTTATTGAATCACTGTGAGATAGACCATTACAAAGCTGTTCATGATTGGATTTCAGTCATACAGTATTCTATCACTCATTCCTCCACCAATCTATATTTCCCAGCACCAGTGTCTCCAGGTTCCCTCCCATCATGTCCCATCCCCATCCCTCTATGGCAGATGCTTTTCCTCTCTCCCTCTTTCTCTCTCTCTCTCTCTCTCTCTCTCTCTCTCTCTCTCTCTCTCTCTCTCTTTCTCACTCTCGCATTGTGGTTTGCAATATTCTATATAATATGTTATCAAATCTGCTGTTTTCCTACTGGGCTGGGGTCAGGTGGCTCAAACCACTATGAAATTCAGTGTTGCTCGGGAGCCATTTGGTGGCTTGGCAGCTTGATGAGGTCCAGTTGCAGAGCTGGAGCATTTCTATGCCTGAAAATTTGGGGGTTTGGGTGAGAGTTGTTGGTCCCTGGGCAGGGGAGGGTGGCTGGGATATTTGGGGAATCTGTCCAATCCCATTCTGAGGAGGGTCCAGAGCTCAGACATGACTATTCCATGTGGAAGATTTAACAGCTTGGCGTTCTTTTCAAGATTACTAGAAGAACTGGACCATTTCTATACTAAAAAAAAAAAAATCTGTTGAGGACTGGATAAATAAATAAAGGAGATGGGCAAGATAGATTTTTATGGGACCTTGCAACCCAGAATGCTGTCATTAGAGATGGAATATTGCCCTGGCAGGGTGGGGGGTCCTGTATTTGCTCCATCTCTGCTTCCTCTCTTTCCTCTATGAAAGAATCTCCCCTTGAGAAAGTCCATTACAAATATGTTTTTCCCCATGAACCAAAGCCCTTGGATGTGTAAAAGTCTATCTTGGATAGATTTAGATTGTTAGGATTTGATCAAAGAATGTTGTTCTGATGATTCTGGATTCTAAGTAATAAACATAATTCAAGGAGAATAGTCAGGACTCAGTCCACAGGCTGAGAGCCCACTCATCACATGATTTTTGCTCCCATTTCTGCCTCTTTGTTAGTACTCATGGCGTCTGTGGTTCAGGCCTGCTCAGTTGGGGCTGGTTCCTAGCAAAAATCTAATATGGTTTATCTTGAAAAGACTTTCTAGGGGCTGGTGAGATAGTAACAGAGGCAGGAGTTACTCCTGAGCACTACCTGGTGTGGCCAAAAAAAAAAAAAAATCATCATCACTACCAACAGTAAAAGGCGTTAGCTCATATTCCTCCTTGTAGGGCAAAAACTGATAGGCATAATCTGAATGCACAGACGCATCTCTGGGGTCCTCACGAACTTGTGAGATTGTAGTGAGATTCTGAAATGAAAACCTTGGAAAATCACTGAGTCAGTCTCAGCCCTGGACACGGGGAGACAGTGGGATAAAGATCAGGTAAGGGAACAGGTGAGAGGGCGAAATCCCAGGTTCCGGGTGTGGCTCCCAGTGTCCCCTGGGTGGTATTGCGGGCAGGAGATCAGGCCTGGGGATTCCTGGTCTCCCCAGTTTCACTTCTCCCTCTGCAACCTGTGTCAGGGCCTTCTGCCCGGATACTCGTGAGGCGTCCTCAGTCCTCACTCCCATTGGGCGTCGCTGTCTAGATCCGCCAATCAGCGTCCGCGCGGCTCCAGGTAATAAACTGAGGGCACTCGCGAGGGAGTCAGAATCTGCCTGATTCCTTCAGTATGTTTGAGCCGCGACCCCTCCTGCTGCTGCTCTCGGGGGTCCTGGTCCTGACCCAAACCCGGGCGGGTGAGTGCGGAGTCGGGAGGGCAATTCGTTGCGGGGACAGGGGTGGGGACTGCCAGACATTGCTGTGCAGGACTCCCGAGGAGTTTCCCCGGTTCTCTGCCTGGATGCCCCCAAATGTTCCTCCTTGTTCCCCCAATTTTCAACTCCTCCCGCGCCCCTAAGTCTCGCCCTTCTCGGTCCCTCCGTGATTTCTCATCTCCCCCCATCACCCCGGACCCTGGGTGCACCAGACAGCAGGTCGGGCAGGGTCTCACCCCTTCCCCTCCCCCAGGCCCCCACTCCTTGCGGTATGTTCACACCGCCATGTCCCGGCCCGGCGGGGAGCCCCGCTACATCGCCGCCGGGTACGTGGACGACACGCAGTTCGTGCGCTTCGACAGCGACTCAGCAAGTCTGAGGGCCGAGCCTCGGGGGCCTTGGGCAGATCAGGAGGGACCCCAGTACTGGGAGGAGGCGACGCGGGTCTACAAGAGCAACACACAGACTTTCCGACAGAGCCTGAACACCCTGCGCGGCTACTACAACCAGAGCGAGACGGGTGAGCGCGGCCGGGCAGGGATGAGCCGACACAGGGTCGGGCCGGGTCGCCCCGAGGCGGGTCCGAGCGTCCCCGAGGCTGAGGGACCCGCCCCGGACCCTTGACCGGGAGGAGCCATGGGGACCGGGCCCCGGTTTCGTTTTCGGTTTGGGGTTAATCTGTGCGGGCGGGTCAGACTCTCACACCTTCCAGAGCATGTTCGGCTGCGACGTGGGGTCCGACGGGCGCCTCCTGCGCGGGTACTACCAATCCGCCTACGACGGCGCCGACTACATCACCCTTAATGAGGACCTGCGCTCCTGGACCCCGGTGGCAGGCACGCAGGCTTGGATCACCCAGCGCAAGTGGGACCAGGTGGGTGTCACTGAGGACCGCAGGAACTACCTGGAGGGAAGGTGTGTGCCTTGGCTCCTCAGATACCTGAAGAACGGAAACAGCACACTGCTACGCGAAGGTACCGAGTCCCCATGTGGTGAGAACCCATGACCTCCCCTGGGCCGGGTAGACTCCCCACAAGGGAAAAGATAGTGGGGTTCAGTGTCAGAACAGCGCCTCTCTTTTCAGTCAGGAGGATTGATCCCCTGGTTTCCATTTTTTATACCAAAGAGACTTGCCCTCAGGCCCACCCTGTGTCCACAGGACCATGAAGGACCCTGGTGTCTCTGGAAGAAGGGAGACCTTCTCTGAAATAAAAAAAAATGTGGGTTCCCTGGGACCCAAAAGCCAGGTGTGAGCTTTCTCCTATCTTAGCTCTGACTCCTGCTTCTCTCAGTCACTCACCCTCCACCCAGGACAAGACCAGAGTCAGGGTCTCCTGAGAGCCCTAACCTCCTATCCAAATCCTATTCTAGAACTTTCCAAAAGATAGAATTTTATCCAGTCTCCCAGTAGACTTCTATTTGGATGTTTGCATCCTGTACCAAACCAATTATCCTGTTCATCATCATCATGGAAGTGACGCAAAGTGTGAATTTTCTCATTCTTCCTCCTCAGAACCCCCTAGAAGACACATAACCCACCACCCCATCTCTGACTGTGAGGTCACCCTGAGGTGCTGGGCCCTGGGCTTCTACCCTGCCGAGATCACCCTGACCTGGCAGCGTGATGGGGAGGACCTGACCCAGGACACAGAGCTGGTGGAGACCAGGCCTTCAGGGGATGGAACCTTCCAGAAGTGGGCGGCTGTGGTGGTGCCTTCTGGAGAGGAGCAGAGATACACGTGCCGTGTGCAGCACCAGGGGCTGCCAGAGCCTGTCACCCTGAGATGGGGTAAGGAGGGGAATCTGTCACAGAGCCTGTTGTCAGAGGAATCAAGGTTAGTCCCTCTGGGAAACTGTTGAGAGTAAGGCTGGGGCTGGGGGTCAGACCCTCTCCTTCCTTCCTTCCCAGAGCCCCCTTCTCAGCCCTCCTCACTGTGGGCGTCATTGTCGGCCTGGCTCTCCTCGGGGCTATGGCCACTGGAACTGTGGTGGGAGCTTGGACCTGCAGGAGGAAGCTCTCAGGTAAGATGGAGTTGGGGGAATCTGTCCGACACAGCAAGTCTTTAGTCTTGTCCCACTTTGGGGGTTCCCCCTGTATTAGCTCTCCTGCCTCATTAGTGCAAGCAACACCCGCCCCTGTGCTGTTGCTCACACTCCCCCTGTGTGTGCAGCTCTCACCTCCATAAGCTGGGGATGAACCTGGTTCCCAGAGTTCCAGGTCACAGGGAGTGTCCCTGCAGTGTGCAGACTGGCAGGAGCAGGCTGATCAGTCCAGGAGCGTCTCCTTCCTGCCTGTTTCCTGGTCCTGCTCTCAATCTTCAGAGTTCAGATGCTTCCCCAGGGTCTGGGCCTAGAAAGATGCTCTGTGGCCTCAGGACCCAGTGCTTTCCCCAACCTTTTCTGGGATGTTTCCTTCCCTCAGGTGAGAAAGGAGGACAGTACACTCAGGCTCCAAGTAAGTACTGGAAGGACTGGGGCCCTGGAATACTGGGCATAGAGACAGGAGTTTCCAGGGAGCTCCTTTGCCCCTACTTCCTTTTCTAGTCCCATCCCCTGGGGCTCTGACCTTGGCCTGTTTGTTTCTCCCCAGACAGTGACAGTTCCCAGGGCTCTGATGAGCCAGCCTCTCAAGAGGTGAGACTCTGGAGGCTGGAGTGGGTGGGATTGGGCAGAGGGGACAGGACTGGGTTTGGGGGTTCTTTGAGGGGGATACTGGCAGCTTGCTCAGGATGTCACCACTTCTGTCACTCACTGAGTCTCTTCATTCTTTCCTCTCACAGTGTGAGACAGCTTCCCTGCTGGGTTTCCTCACATCCCAATGTTGCGATTCAAGAATTGCTGACTCTCTCTTTCTGCCCTGGGACCTGAGTGTGTCTGTGTCCTGTCACATACTGTGAGAGGTGAGACTGACATAGCCCTGCCCACCGTCCCTCCACACAATGACCTGTGTTTTCTTTCCTGATACTCTGGACTTGTCAGCAGAGACAGGACTCAGCCATCTTCATCTGTGTTAGCTTCTTGTTTTCCTGAATAATATTTCTCCCTTGCTGAAATCAGTATCTGATTTACATTTTTCTAATTCCTGTTTTGTGGGATTGAGGGATTAATAAGGGAAATCCCTGAAATTTGAGAAGGAACAAATGGAAATCCTGAGACCTTCCATGTATTTCCTGTTTTGATTTGAGTCTATCCCTGATGTGACAGGAGAGACTGTGGGGGGATGGGCAGGGACAGACCTGTGCCCAGTCCCTCTCTGTCTCAGCAACTATGGGCTTTGATGCGGTTACTCATCTGTCTGGGTCATTTCTCCTGCTCCTTGTCCTGGTCCCTCAGTAGCACCTCATCCCACAGGTGCTTGCTCACAGGGACTCAGGTAATACCTGGCCTCATCCTGTCCCAGGACTGTGAGCAATGAGTGCTTCTGTGCTGGTCAATCTAGGCTCAGGCCTGAGCCTGCTTCTCAGCTCCATCTTGGTGCATATTTGTTGCTTCTGAGCAGGAGGCTGACTCTTCTCTTGAACACACATTCACACCTTGATTTCTTCATATCTGTCCCCATCTCTGAGCCTCAGAAGGCATTTGTCTCTCACTCTCCCCGCACCCCCCCCCCAAGACCTAGCATGGCCCCTGAACAGAGGAGTCTCTGTGGTATCAATAGATTAGTGTTCAGACTCATCCAGCTCTTGTCCTTGTTCTCGGGCTGTGTCCCATGCTGTTATCCTCAGATTTCCTTGCCATTAAGGATTTACATTCTGAACCCAGCTGAGAGGAGGGCGTCATACTGTTCCTCATATTTCATGAACTCCTGTTGGGTTACTGCTTGTAGCCACCCACTCACCCTGAAGCTCTAGCAATCCTAGCTCTGTCTGTGATCTGAGTTCATGGTTTTAAAGTACCTTCAAACTTTGGGGTTTGAATATGGGATATTTGAACCCAAGATGTTCTCCTCTGAAGTGAGAAAACACTGTGTGCTGCCAGTAAAGGGAGAGTGATAAGTTCTTGTGAAATTTTCTTGAGGACCAGATGGCTTTGATGTCCTGGAGGAGATATTGTATTGTAGCTGCCATGGCACAGCATGTAGATTAAAGATACTTAAGTAAAAAAGTGTCTCTACAGGTGATTTACCCACTGTGCTAGATATAATGATAATATTTTTGGGTCTAACAAATACAGAGAAAAGAAAATCAGGAAAAACTTATTAGCCTTGTGAATTTAGTAAGAAGAGATGAACTTACACTGAAAATATAATAACCAAGGCAGGTGTTCATATTAGAAGTTGGTAACTGACACATACCCTCAAATATATGATATCTAATCTTTGGTAAGGGAGTAAGAAATGTGAAGTAGAGCAAGCAAAGTCCTTTAACAAATGGTGCTGGCATAACTGGACAGCTACATACAAAAAAATGGGCTCAGACCTCTACCTAACACCATGCACAAAAGACAGATCTAAATGAGTTAAAAACCTCAACATCAGACCAGAATCCATAAGGTATACTGAAGAAATGGTTGGCAAAACCCTCCACAACATTGAAGCTAAAGGTATCTTCAAGGACAAAATGTCACTGGCCAAGCAAGTGGAAAACAGAGGTATGCAAATGGGACTATATATAAACTAAGACACTCCTGCACCTCAAAAGAAACAGTAACCAGAATACAAAGACAGTTTACAGAGTAGGAAAGGATATTCACCCAATACCCTTCTGATAAGGGGTTAACATCAAGGATCTACAAGGCACTGGTTGAACTGTACAAGAAGAAAACATCCAACCCCGTCAGAAAATGTGGCAATGAAATGAACAGAAACTTTCTCAAAGAAAAAATCTGAATGGCGAAAGGGCACATGAAAAAAATGCTCTTCATCACTAATCATCAGGGAGATGCGAATCAAACAACAATGAGATAGCATCTCATACCACAGAGACTGACCCACATCCAAAAGAACAAAAGCAGACAGTGTTGGCGTGGATGTGGGGAGAAAGGGACTCTCCTTCACTGCTGGTGGGAATGCTGACTTGTTCAGGCTTTTGAAAAACAATATGGACATTTCTCAAAAAGCTAGAAATTGAGCTCCCATTTGACCCAGCAATACCACTTCTGGGAATATATCCCAGAGATACAAAAAAGTACAGTAGAAATGACATCTGCACTTGTATGTTTATTGCAGCACTATTTATAATAGCTAGAATCTGGGGGAAAAAAGAAGTGCCTGAGAATAGATGACCTGTAGGGAGCCATTTTACCTTACTGATCTTATCCTGTCACTATTTGTTTATCACTAGCTAACCCCATGCCACACCTAGCAAAGGTTGCCACTCCTAATCTTACTGATCTTATCCTATCAGCATTTGTTTATTACTAGCTAAAGCCCGTGCCACACCCTGCATTTCTACTGGGGGTCCCGGCACTACCTCCTCCCAGCAGGGAGGTATAAAATACTGTAACTGCCATAGAATAAATGCCTTTTCTCCCTCCTCCGGGCTCTGCGTCTGTTCATTCAGCTGTGTCCCCTTCTCAGCCCCATGAAGGGTTCTCTCTGCTGAACAGAACGAGACCTCCACATCGACTTCCACAATGACTGGTTAAAGAAACTTTGGTATACCTACACAATGGAATACTATGCAGCTATTAGAAGAGATGAAATCATGATATTTGCATATAAATAGTAGGATATGGAGAGTATCATGCTAAGTGAAATCAGTCAGAAAGAGAGGGACAGACATTTCTGGAATATACAGTACCATAAAAAGAGACTAACACCTAAGGATAGTAGACATAAGGGCCAGGAGGAAAGCTCCACAGTTTGGAAGCCAGTATCACGTGCTGAGGTAAAAGGCAGGAGGGATAGAGAAGGGATCATTAAGTAAATGATGGCTGGAGGGCTCGCTAAGGATTGTAGATGCAAGCTGAAAGTAGACTATGAACCAAACATGATGGCTGCTTAACCATGACACCCAAAAGGAGAGAGTAAGGGAATTTTCTGCCACAGAGGCAGGTGGGGAACATGATCCCAAGAGCGTGTGGAACAGGGTCAGTGGCTGTTGTCCGAGCCAGGTAGTGTAGCCTCACAGGGAACGTGGCCTTTGAGGAAAGAAGTAGAACATGAGGGATTGTCTATATGGGTGTCTGGGGGCACGTGTCAGACAGGGAACCTCAGTGCAAATGCACGAGGGCAGGCTTGAGTCTGTCAGGGAAGAGGAGGCAGCAGTGTGGCTGGAGCAGTTACTGAGGTCAGGTCCTGGTACCCTCAAGTTATGAGGCCTCGATGACTCTGGAAGGTTTGACTTGTATTTAAGAGGGGCGGCTCCAGGTAGGTTTCAATAGTAGTTCAGCCTGGTGTGATTGTCTTTGGGTCATCAGTCTGGCTTCTGTGCAGAAGGAGAGATGAGGGAAGAGTGAGCTTCTGGAAACTGGGAAACTGCTGTAGATTCCAGGGAAAAATGTTGAGGGCTCTGGGGCACACTAGTATAAGTGACTGAATTCTGCAGTTACTTGAAGATGGAATTATAGCACTTCCTGATGTATGAAATCTGGGTTAGGAGACAGGAACCATGGAGAAACCCCAAATTTCAGGATGTGCAAGTAGAAGTATGGGTGCGCTCATTAAGACAATGATAGGACCCAGGTCAGGAGGGTTACAGCAAAGACCTGTCAGAAATACAGGTGATGTTGGCACCTGAATAGACAAGTCTGGATTCAGATTAGGTGTCTGGGCTAGGTAACTGACTCCAACAGTGATATTTAAACCTTGGAGAAGGGGTGAGGACACCCCAAGAGTGATGACTGATGAGAAAGGACAAGAACCACATCCTGAACCCCCAGAGCTGATCAATCTGATCAGACCTCAGATATGACACCATGTGGATGGCACAGAAATACAGAGCCTCAAATGTCAGTGAACTGAGGAGCCACCTGGATGGTTTCTTCAATCTCAGAGACTCTAACACGGAGGAGAGAGTCTGGATTATAACAAGGTTGGAGGTGAGGCTTCGGGTTTCAGACTCATTTTACCAGGAAGGACATAGACCAGAACCCACGACTGTGCATCACCACTCAGCCCGCAGGTGGGGCTTGGAAATAGTGACACCTGCGCTCCAGGCCCCACGTGCTGACAGAAACTTGGGAGAGGCGGGCCGGAGCGATAGCACAGCGGGTAGGGCGTTTGCCTTGCACGCGGCTGACCCGGGTTCGATCCCCGGCATCCCATATGGTCCCCCAAGCACCGCCAGGAGTAATTCCTGAGTGCAAAGCCAGGAGTAACCCCTGAGCATCGCTGGGTGTGACCCAAAAAGCAAAAAAAAAAAAGAAACTTGGGAGAGGCCTGAGTATGCAACAAGCCGGAAGATTGAGGTTCAGCCACATTGGAAACCACTGAGTCATTCACCAGAGAGCACTCCAGGTGGGGAGGGGCTTAAAAACATTTAAGTCTTTTCTCTGGGAAGAAAAAGAAAAGTGACCCTTGTGCTGGAGGATCCTGTTTACTTCTCTTTGGGGGCCAGCCAGGGAATTAGGAGATGGTATGAGCCCAGCAGCAGGAAAATGTTAAAATCTATTTCTTAAGTAGATTTTTCCATTAATGCAAACAATGTATTCCAAAATTTCCTAATATCAGATTTAGTAAAAGGCTAGAGAGACATGAAATGTAACTGTGCATTATGTACCAATATTTGTAATATACAAGACACACATACTCAGAGCAGACATGACATCCATGAAGAGGTCAGTATGGACATGTGAGTGTGATTGTCATGGTGACTCCACAGAGCAGGCTGGAGGCCACACAGAAGCAGAACTGATCATCCTCTCTCAGTCACTCCTTCACAGGACACACTGTCCCTGCTGCAGGTCACATAGGTCACTGCCCACGTGTTGGGGTCTCAGTAGCCAGCCTGAGATCCTGGCCAAATCCCTACCCCTAGAAACAGGAACAGGCTCTATTCACAGGGGCCCAGTTCCCTATGCCAGCACTCCATCCAGAAAGGCATTCTTGTTGAGGAGATAATGGAATGAGGGACCTGACAGTTATCACTTGCCTGAGTTAACACACCTGGCCTTGAGAGCAGGAAATATAAATCATTAACTAACATCTGTAATGAGTTCAACAAGGTGACATACATGGTGGATGTGATAACCGAGGTGTGCATGATATGCAAGTAGGCTGCCCTGAAGTACATGTATAAAAACTCTGTGTGAGAGCTAATAAAGTGAGAGCTGCTTGAGCTCCAGCTTTTCCCCCTCTGCATGGTTCTTTCTTGGTGGCAGCAGGGAGTCCGCGGTGCACGAAGGGGCAGAGCAGAGGCTTCTCCCCTTCCCACTCCTTCTCCTAGAGGTAGTAAGTCCAGCAGCTTGGGGGATCATACTCCAGTTTGCCGGGGTCAACTGGCCAGGACCCTGACAGTGTGGACATGGACAATGTGGACGTCACTAGAGCAAGGTATAACCCCCTGACAGTCCCGAATCCATGCAGTTAAATAGGCGACTGCATTGGAGATACCAGGCTGACAATTCAGGAAAGGGAATGAACTGGAGCTCAAGCTCTGCCCCCTGATAGTGATATTCCCCCTGATATTCTATCAGAAAAGTCCTCCTTGAGACACTTTTGTTTCACTTCTCCTCCTGCCTATGGGGTGCCTAGCATCTATTCTGTCATCTTCATCATCTTTCTTCTCTGAACGGTGTGTCCTTTAGTTCTGTAGTGACCATCTTTCTCCCCGCAGCACAGGTTGGGCACTTAAATGCCTTTAGGGTGCCCATGCTTGAAGACTCCCATGACAGGATAAGGGGGTCACAGCTGTGAGACCCAGATAAACTCGCATCCCCCACAGAAGAAAAATGGTACAACTGGCAGGAACTCGTTGACAAACATTCCACCCGTCATCATTTATTGCGGGCGCTGCTGAGCCTCTCCTCTGTATTCTTTCCTTTACCTCAGTGGTCTCCTAGTGGGACCATCATCTATCCTGACCTTTTTGACCCTACTAGATTACTCAATATCATAGGCAACTTCTTTCAGAAGGTGCATGACCCAGTTCTGAAAGCTTTACGCTATCTACTGAAGACCCGGGGGCTAGAATTCTCTGAAGATAGGGCATCTAAGATTTGGGGTGCTATCCTTGAAGTGGCTCCTTGGGTTCCCACTGGGAACCTCTTCTCGTGGGACACCTGGGATTAGGTAGAAAAGCTTGTTATGGGACAGACCGAAAAGACAGGAAAAAATAAAACCCACCAGGTTTACATGCAACAATAGCAGCCCTAAAAGCATGCTTCCAGGAGAAAAGAATGCATCTCCCAATACTAAGCAAGCAGACATTTCAGGGCCGCCCTTTTCCAATTAGGATATAGAAGATGAAATAGCCAAAGAGATTTTTGGGGGACACATACCTGAACCTGTTTGCCCACTGCCCCTCCAGGAGGAGCCTCTGCTCCCCTTTTTGATCCAAGACTGGAGGATTATTGGAAACTCCTCTGAGCCTTCCCAGTCAATCTCAACCCAGGGGGAGCCCAACCTTCGGCTTGGTATCCTTGGGAACCTGGGGACTTGTAGAGTTAATAAAAATCAGTGGCTGAGAATGGGCCCAACTCCCCATGGACTGACACCATCCTTCAGGGGCTAACCCATCAGCCCTGCACCACTGCAGAGTGGTGAGCCCTTTGTCTAGCACTGCTCCCCAGCACCCAGTTCATAAGATGGTGCGCTTTCTTTAAGGAAGAATGCCACACACAGGCAGACTGCAATGTTGCTGCCCAACCCCCCAACCCCACAACATGGCAGCTGTCAGAGACAGCAGATCAGTGAAGCATGGGCCTCCAGCAGGCTGCCATCCTGGACCCTTATCAAGATCAAGTTCTCACTTTGGTTCAGCCTGGAGGTGGCTTAATGAAGGCCCCACTGAGGCTCCCCTGGGTAAAATGCAACAAACTACAGAGCATAGAGCCGCTTGTGTGGGCATGAAAACTGGCTCCAAAGATAACTGGATATGTGCTACCCAAGATTTAGGGTTCCCTATGCAGCAGACCCAGGTGGTAGCCGCAGCCTTACAGAATCAGAATTAACTAAAGGGGCAAACCCCAGCCTTGTTAATAAAAGGGGGAAAGGAGCCCAATGTGCATTGGAGCATCCCCATGGTCGGCGGGGTACCACCAAAGATAACTGTACTGCTAGATGACAAGGACAAAGGACAGCTAGACTCAGGCGCAGATTAGGATTGAGGAGGCCCTCCCAGAATGGAACCCAAGAGCAGGACTAGGGATCAGGGGTATAGGAGGAGGACAGCTGACCCTTGAGACCACTGATCTGGTCCAGTGGGTAGGCCCTGCTGGGAACACAGGGTTCATCCACCCACAAATTGTCAAAGGATTAGAGACTAACCTCATAGGCCCTGACTCCAGGGGCATCTCAGGCAGTCAGCTAGCCCCTGGAAGCACCCCTGTGTTTGTGATCCAAAAAGTTTCAGAGAAGTGGAAAATGCAAAATCATATGATTAACTGTTTAATATCAGAAATAAAGAAGGGTATCACTAAGGCAGCTTATCCCCATGTCTGATAAGAAGATACTAGCTCCCTGCCTTAGAACTAGGCTTGACCAAAATATGGTAACATCTGACCACCTTAGATTTCAACAACTTTGAAAAAGTTTTGCTGGTTTATATCAACAAAAGCGCTTTCTTGACCCATTTTTAACAAGCAGGAAACTGGCTAATCAGGCTGGGAAACGGGGAGCAATGTTCCCAATCGGCCGACAGAGCAGAACGTGCCTTACTGGGCTGGTTCTGCATTATTACTCTGGGAGACATGGCAGGAGGCATAAATACAATGCTCTTTATTTTTATAATAACCAATTCCTTGAATCAAAATGCCCTCCCTCAAGCAGGGATTCCATCTTCCTCCAAGTCACATAGCCCCATGGCCAAGATCTTCTTCACCTGGATCTGTCAGTGTCACCAGTAGGCAGATTTGTTTGCTAGGAGCAGGGAGCAATGATCAAATTGGGGGTAGGTGTGGCTGCATGCATGACAAGTACTATCTCTCTAGTCCCAAAAAGGTTCTTTTTTATAGTGCATCAATTATTTAAAACTCACTCTGAATACTATGTTTCTTTGTTAAAACTTCCTGTATCTCAGAACAAATGTTTTTTCTTGTTTGTAGTATTTGTATATTTCAGCACTAACCACAAATATTTTTGTCAAGTCTATGTTTTCAGTCTCCTGAAGCTCCAAATCTGTTAGACCACATCAAGGAGCAATTTAAAGGTTGTCCCACCACCCACTAGTTTACCCTGGGGTCATGTGTGGTTATAAAGAAAGAAAACTATGGGCAGGAGATATGCCTGGACATAGGGGTCCCACCCTGCAGAGGTCATTGTAGTCCCAGGTGCCGATGCCTCAGGTAGAGACAAATGGTCTCCACCCTGACCCTGGGAGGAGCTGAACCCCACTCCCACTGACCAGAAGAGATAGTTCTGGGAGCCATGAGCAGCAGAAGCTTGGCCCCACAGATAATGAAGTACTTGGAGCAATTGGACGGGGCGGGAGGGGGGGCGGCAGAAGGGGCCAGGGGGAGTAGGAGAGAGAGAGAGAGAGAGATTCAGTTATATCAAAGGATAACAACAAAATTCAGCAAGATTCAAACTTTTTAAACTACTTGGAAAAAACTTTTAAAACCATCCTCATGACACACAACAGAATCTCGGAACTGAAAGGCTCGCTGCAGACATACCTCCAGACATTGCACCAGGTCGCTTTCACCTGGGTACTCCAGATGGGAGCAGGTGCTGTCCCCCCCACCCCGCCCCCTAGGAATGCTGGTGGCCGCCATCTTTCAAAACCCAATGAAAAGCCCAGGTATGCCGAAACAGTAACAGCAAATGCCAGGCCTCACGGGATAGAGGAGGAGCCTGTCCTTCTTGTCCTCCCTCCCTTATGGGACTCTGAAATGACACTTATGAACTGCACCTCGCTACTTTTTAAGCTCCTTAATAGCCATGATCCAGAGACACAAAAGAATCTCATAACCGAGCAGCTTGCTGCAGAGATCTCTCCAGACATTAACTATTGAAATTTTAGAATTCCAGGTGCGTGCCATCACTCTGTCAGATGAGCATTATCATATGCTATTTATAACAAACAATATTAAATAAATTGTCTAGCATTGCCTTTTCAGCAGGTTTGAGTGGTGGCAGGAAAATTCCAAATAATAATGGAGGGACTGGTGTCAAAATATTGAATGTAATCAAAGTGGACAGAGAGTACTGTGGAAATTGTCTATCACGCAGGGAGGGGAAGGATTGGGATGGGTGGAAAATGTGCACTGGTGAAGGGATGGGTGTTTGATCATTGTATGACTGAAACTTAAACAGAAAAGCTTTGTAACTTTATCTCACAGTGATTCAATAAAAAGAAGAAGAAAATCATCCTCTTGATATTTAATGATCTACAAAACAGCAATTAAATAGAGAATCAATAATTTGTTTTGTTTTGTTTTTGGGGTCTCACTTGGCTGTTCTCAAGGCTTTCTCCTGGCCTTGTGCTCAGGGATCACTCCTGGTGATGCTCAAGAGGCCATATGGGATGTCAGTGATCAAATATGGGCTGGCTGTGTGCAATCAAGAGCCCTGTCCACTCCTATGACTCCCCCCAAAACTCTGATGTTTATTCATTAAAACCGATATCGAGCACCATGATACACCTCTACTCTACAGCAGGAGCCCAGGAGAACTGTTCTAGGGGATCCCTGAGTGGGAAAGAGAAATTGCAGCATCTAAGCTAAGAAACCAATGTCACCTCCTCCCAGTTCTATGCATCTGCTGCCACAGACATTGACAACCTGTTTGATTCTGATGCTTCTTCTTCAAGCAGTCACACAGTCCCATGGCCAAGATCTTCTTCACCTGGATCTGTCAGTGTCACCAACAGGTAGATTTGCTTGCTAGGAACTGGGGGGATGATCAAACTTGGGCTAGGGTGTGGCTGCATGCATGGCAAGCACTACTTCTCCAGCCCCAAATAGGTTCCCTTTTAAAATGCATCAATTTTAAGACACTCTACTGCACTCTCTCCCTACACAAACTAAATGTGGATATGTAGCTTCAACAAGAGGATTTTGGCCACTAACAGAAACGTTTAAGAGTCAACTGTCAAGTCTGTGCATTACACTCAGAGACTATTCATCTATGCTGGACTATTCTCTCTTTTTATTCAGTCACAGTGAAATTACAAAGTTATTAATGATTTGGTTTCAGGCATTCAATGTTTCAACACTGATTCCTTCATCTCTACCCACACCCCCAGTCCTCCAGACAATTAGCCTCCCACTCACCAGTGTGTCTCTATGAGGGGAAGGATTTGGGGGAGGGAGGTATTTAGGTGTTCTTTGCTTTGCTTTCTGGCCACAGTTACTCCTGGAGTTACACTCTGTAATTACTCATGGAAGTACCTAGAGAATGATATGTGATATCTGGGATCAAACTCTGGTCAGATGCATGCAATGGAAATATCCTACCTGCTGTACTAACACTCCAGCCCCAACATTTTTTTTAAAGCTTTGCACTGTTATTTACAGTGCTATTGCTGATAGGGTTTCAGCAACAGCCCTCTCCCCCCACCCCCTCCCAATAAATAACATATTGCCACCTTTCATATGCTAGACTTTTTAAAATTCACCTCTCCAATAAAAGTTTCCTGGTAGCAATGCCATGGACTATATACATCCTCTCACATACTGTGGATTTATTGCTGTTGATTTATTTTGAGGTCTTTTTCAATCTTCTGTTGTTGCCTAGATCTTATCTTCTCCATCTTATCTTCAGGCTCACTGATTCTATCTTCTGCTGCTGCTGTTACTCCACTGTTGAGGGTTTCCATTGAGTTTTTCATTTCACCTACCAATTTATAAAATTATGACATTTCTGCTTGTAGTTTTCTTTTTTTTTTCTGGGAATCAAACCTGGGTCGGCTGTGTGCAAGGCAAACGCCCTACTGACTCCAGCCTCATGAGTAATTTTTTTTATTTATTTTTATTTATTTTTTTTAATAATTTTATTGAATCACCATGTGGAGGGTTACATAGTTCTCAGAATTATGTCGGTTATACAATTCTCAAACACCCTTCCCTTCACCAGTGCCCATCTCCCATCACCAACCCCCCCAGTATACCTGCCGCCCCCTCCCACCTCCCCAGTCCCCACCCTTGTACATGATAAGTTCCACTTCGTTTATGCCTTATCTCGATTACATTCCATGTTTCAACACACAACTCACTACCGTTGTTGGGGTTTCCCCCAAAAAAGGAAAGCAGTCCTATTGCCAAGGAGGCATTTGATAGTTCTCCACTGCTAAGAATATAGAGATATTAAGTCCCGCTGTTTGTTACATAACTTTTCTTTTTCCCCCTTGCCCCGCGCCACCGAGTTCACGCCTGTTTAGTAATCGCCACGCTGCCTGACAAGGGAAAAAAAAACCGAAAAGAATGGTTATTTCCCGTCATCGGCAGGCGTGGGGCTCTGGCTTAGTTGATAGACTAGTAGAGTGTCTGCAAGCAGTTTCTGGAACCGAAGGTCTTGCGCTGGTATCGCCTCCGGCTCGAGATTCCACCAGCGTCCCACTGTTCCATGTACATAATTTTTCCCCTTATATCCCATTCCCACGCCACCAGGTCTGTTTGCTTAATGGACATCACACTATGTTTGACACCACACCGCGTTTCTTCCCGAGAAAGAAGGATATTTCTTCTCAGCTGGTGTGGGGATATAGCTTAGTTCAGTCTAGAGAGATGGCTACCACTTTGATTGCCTTCAATATTTCAGCAACAGACTTACTATTCTTGTTAGGATCTCCCACAAAAGTCCGACCCATTAAAAAGGGACATATTACATATTGCTGATGCTAAGATGACATTAGGTCGCGCGGCCGCTGCCGCGGTCGCGCGGTTTTGGGTTTCTGTATAAAGTCCAGGGAAAGTACAACCAGAAATAACATCACTACAAACTTTTACCCTTTTATGGTGCTCATAAGATGGAGAAGCCTAGAGAGAGGCTCGGCGTCTCCATTTTGCGCTCAGGAAAACCGCGGATCCTGCGCTGTGCTCAGGGGGGAGGTGTGGAGAGAGAGAGAGGTTAAAAGAATTGGGGGATGCCCGGTTCCCACTGTTTCAGCGCACCGTGGGGTCTCTGGTCCCATGCCGGAATTAGTTCAGTGGGCTGTTTGGAGTCCAAGGGCGCTTCCTTGGGCTCTTCCATCATGCTCGCTCCACAGCAGGGTCCAAAGGGTGTAGTTTTCTTATTTGTGATCTCATATCCCATATTCTCCTGTGTTTTATTGGATGTTTGTTCTAGTGTTTATTTGAGCTCATTAAACATTCTCACTATTTCCTCTCTGAATTCTTTATCAAAGAGATTATGTAGGTGGATATTCCTTGTTGAGGCTTCAGGGATCCTACTTCATCCACTCTTCATGGTAAGGTTCTGTGCTGTTTCCCCATGATCCCTGTGATAATCTGGAGGTGATTCTTACCAACATACTGTCCACACTGCCAGGAGTACTCTAGCGGAACTCAGTGGGTGGTGGTCTCTTGTTTTTCCATCTAAGATACTTTCTTCCAGTTTGTTGCTCCTATGTAATTGTGTGGAGCCTCTTGTGCTGTTTCAGGGAATGCATTCTTTGGCCTGAACTTACTGCTACTCTTTGATTAAGGTTCTCTTATTTCTTGTACTCACCACTACTTTTTCGGATTTGGGGGGGATACTGGTTGGAGCAGGACCCAATAGACTATTAGCCTAATGTGATTGGAATAGCCAGGCTTCCCTGGTGAAGGTTCAGTACAAAACTTCAAATGAGATATGGAGGGGAAGATTAACAAAGCCACATTAGTGGAAGGTGCTTGGAAAAAAACCACTCCCATA